>NC_089250.1:254726356-255032596 GCF_963930625.1 Muntiacus reevesi
ACCACCAATCTATTAAACAAAGTGCTCCAATCGTCAGCAAGGGGCCTGAAGAATGATCTAGATATCTGCCCCCTTGGGGGAAAACAGCCTAAGGAACATCACCGACAACACTGAATATTTCATCAGGGATGACAGGACTTTTCTCTTCCTGGTCCCCCCCACCCCCACCCCCTCCATCACCCTGCCTGCCACGTGCCCCCCTCCCTTTCCCGATTTTTTCTCCACTCACTTGACAACTAGTCACGGCCACATCACCGCCGTCCCGCTGTCCTTGCAAGCTGACCTCTGTAGTGTGCGGGGCCCAGTGGTCATGCTGTCCTCGTCTCTCTCCAACCACATCTGACAGGAGACGAGGCGATCGCCGCTGCGGCTCCTGGCATCTGAGACGCCCTGGGACTACACAGGTAAACCAGGGAGTCCGTGTTGTCTCCGGACCAACAACAGAGGGAAAGACATGACACCTCCAGCCAGGAGCCCACATCCGAATAGTCAAAAGTTTCATCATGCGGGTGATGAAGGCAGCCCTCCCAGCCTTCCAGGATGAGGTGTGTGCGACGCAAAGGGGGGTCAGCAAGGAGCACCCGGCCCTGTCCTCAATCCGGGGTGAAGGAAAGCTCAGATGTAACAGGGCAGTGATGGCAAGTCCGGTGGAGGGGTGTAGTGGAGGGAGGTGGTGCTGACCCCACCCGCTCTTGGAGCCCCTCCCGGGCAGGCTCCAGCCCCCAGACATGCCTGCAGCCACGTGGGAGCTCAAGGCCACACCTGCCGACTGACTAGACCCAAGGAGACAAAGCAGGGAAATCATTCCTTTAAAAATGAGATGATGGTTTTTTGAGTTGCTATATTCTCTCGCAACTCCTTTTTGGCGAAGTGTCGGAGTGCAGAAAAACATGAAGTATTTTGACTGAAATAAACGCTTGCATGGAAAACAGAGAGCCCTGGGGAGTATTCTGAGACTTGAAGAACGTCATACTATTTTAAGCAGGTGACAGTAATGTCATCGTCTGAGAGGTTAGGGTGTTTTCTCTAGACTTGCAAGAGAAGACAGTAAGTTTGCAGCAAATAAAGTCAAGAAACACACTTCCCAGTTGCACGGATCACTCACAGGCTGCCAGGACAGGCATCCCCCTGCCCCCACCCTGCTCTCTGCCTGGGAGGGAGCTAACCAGTCCTGTCAGGGAGAGAGCGTTCACTGGCTCCAAGCAGAAAACCAAATAAAATACAAGCACGCTTTTCAAATCACTCCGGTTTTTCCAACTTTCATTATACCACCTGCATCAACACGACTGCAAGCTGTTTATTAAGAAAAAAAACCCTATCTCAGCATCCACTGTGGTTATTGTGGATCAGGATCTAGGGCAAAGCTGGACGGCATGTTCCATGTAACCCTGAGCTTAATTCCACGTAACCCTGAACTTAATGCTTACTCCAGGCCATCCCCTCCTCCTCTTCCTTTCCTGCCTCGGTAATACTTAATAGTCAACAGTATCTGGTTGCTACCTACTAGAACCACGGGTGTTGGTGGAAGTGTCTTTCCTTCTTACACAGCACTAAAATATACACAAAGGAGCCTTGTGGGAATTTTGTGGGAGACCTCACCAGAACCAAGTCTGCTTTACCCTGTTACGGATCAGGGTTCTTGGTCTTCCCCAATCAATAGAAATTGCGTAGAGGCCAGATAAGAAATCCAGGCAAGGCTTTATTGGGGCCCCTGCTGCAGCAGGAGGAGTGAGAACAAACCACTCCCGAGGAAGGGCAAACTGGTTCCTTACACAGGGTGAGGGTAGGGGTGTGTCCAGGGGTCAGATCGGAGGGGCGGCTCTAGGTGTTATGTTCAGGGGGTGTGGGCCGTCCTCTCTTTTTGCTCCCAGCTCTTCAAAAGTGGCAGCTGGGATTTTTTGGTCTCTTTGTATTTGGGGGTCTCGAATCTGCCCCAGCCTCACATGCACACATGCACACAGTTATTTTTAGCCCCATATGGCTTCTTCGTATTTTGTAGCTAGAGGAGAGCTATGTCCAGGTGTAAGCGTTGCAGCACTGTATGCAGCAAAGGGGCCCAGGGCCCAGGCCTGCCTCCACCCCATGCTTCCTGACGTCATTCTGTAGGTGTCTGAGAACGGCTCCGGGGAGAGGGAGACGAGACAGGTGGCAGCCCCGCTCTCTGTTCTCTTGGGTTCCATGGTGAGGTCAGACACCCCTCCCGCTGCAGGAGCTGGGAAGGATGAGGCTGCTCACATGTCTCCACCCCCCACCTTCCATGCACAGGTGTGACTTGTCTCACAGGGAGACGGAGCATCCACTCCAGCAGCGCTTAGGGACGCCAGGAACAGAGGGAAAGCAAAGGGAGGTGACCGACTTGGGTCCTGTGACTCTGAGCTCTGGAACACCCTGAAGATGATGGGGGACAGGTGGGCAGGAGTCTGGGCACACTCCTCTACCAGCAAAACGGCCGCTATTGATGATGCATGAGAACCTGAAATCCTTGAGGCAGAACCAAGCTTGCAGGCCCTTGAGGACAAAGCACCAGCGATCTCCCTCTTGGGCCACATCCAAGTCCCTGGGTCCCATTCCTACCCAACCCTGCCCAGGCCCGCCCCGCTTTGGCTGGTGGACCAGTCCCTGAAATGGGTTCAAGTGGCTGGGCTGCAACACTGAAGTCCCTGACGGGGTCACTGCTGAGTTGGAAGCTCCTGGGGATTCCCTGGGATGCAGAGCAGCCCCCACCTCTCAATCAGAGCCCCTCAGGTGGGTGTCCCTCCAGCCATGGGATGAATCTCTTTCTCTTTTCTGGAGTACCCAGTGACGCAGTTGATATGACTACAGGAACCATATTGTGTGAACTATGAATGTTTCTAACCACTAGGACCTCACTATGGTGCCCAGGGCTGGCTCTAAGAGGGATGGCGGTGGGGAGTGCGTGGGGGGACCCAAGACCCAGCGAGGGCACTGCACATTCGGACCTCCACCTCCTGAGGCAGGAAAGGCAGGGCGGAGCCCAAGATAACCTCTTCAGGCATAGGCAGAAGGCAAAGCCACCTTCTTGTCCTGCACTTAATGAGACCCTGAGGAATGGAAGAATGCAATCTAAAACAGAAAGGTGGTAGCAGCTGAACAAGAAACTGACCATGAGACACACATACAAAGAGACCAGGCTTATGGACAGAGTAGACGTGGGGAGGCAAGGAGTGTGGGATGTATGGGGAGAGTAACATGGAAACTTACATTACCATATGTAAAATAGACAGCCGTAGGACGGGAAGGCAGGTGGGAGCGAGGGACATACCTATATGTCATGTGGCTGATGTGTGATTCTGCCTGATTCATGTCGATGTTTGACACAATACTATAAAGCAATCACCCTTCAGTTAAAAATAATTTTTTTTTTTTTTTTAAAAGAAAAGAAACTCTGACCATGAAAACCATGGAGCAGGAACAGTAGAAAGGCACAGGCTGCTGCTGACCCTGTATGACCTTCCACATGTGGGGCTCCACTAGTAAAGGAGATTTTGAGGGAAAACAGCTTTTAGAAGCAGTGCATGTGCAGTGACTTCAGGAGAAGGGAGCAGAGGACCAGGAGATGAGGTGACCTGGTTCCATCCAGGCCACACCTCTCCTCTCCTTTCAATGAATATTCCAACCAGGCCACACCTCTCCCCTCCTCTCAATGAATATTCCACCCCGAATCAAAAAGGCCCCACCCATTCAAAGGGCTAAAAGTAAAATAAAAAGATGAAAAAACACTGGCTCAGGAGGACCCCACCCTCGCTTTTGCCTCAGTAATCTGCTTCTTTGTTCTCTTTGCACCTCAGCCTCAGTGGGTTTTTTTTTTCCTTCTTTGCATTCCTCATCCAAATTCTTCTTGGACAAGTTGAACAAGACCCTGGACTTCTGATAAAGCTTTTCTTCTATCACCCCCAGGAAGCTCATTCTGGGATGACTCTCACCAAGTGCAGAGTGGAACCATTAGAACCATCCCATATTTGATTTCTTATTTTTCTTTCTTTTTGCTTTGTTTTGAGGGGGTTTGTTGTTGTTCTTTAAAACTGTAGAGGCTGCAGATGCTATCTCTTTTTTAAATATTTATTTAGCTGCACCAGATCTTAGTTACAGCCTCTTTAGCTGTGGCATGTGGGATTTGGTTCCCTGACCTAGGACTGAACCTGTGTCCCCTGTATTGGGAGCTCTGAGTCTTAGCCACTGAACCACCAGGAAAGTTCCAGTTGGTTGGTTTTAAAGGGGTGTTTCTATGGTCTATATATTTAGAGTCAGACGTAAGTTGTGCAAAAGCTGTAGCTATGTGCATGTCACAAGCTCATGATAAAAATGCACCTGGGAGAGTTTAAAGCAGGTTTTGTCGACCCTGATCCCATGGACTCTTCGGCTCAGGTAATTCTGTGCTGTGTGGGGCTGCTCTGCGCATTGTACCTACTTAGGCAGCATCCTCGGCCTCTGCCCTGCCAACACCGGAGCCATTCATCTCCCAGTTGTGACAATCAAAAACATCTCCAGATAATGTCTAACGTCCCTTGGGGGTGAGGTTCCGGTGGGGGCTGCCAAATGACACCATTTGAGAACCGCCGCTCTAAACTTGCTAGTATTCACATGTGCACTCAAGACTAGGACCCAGATGGTCTAGAAGCCCTTGTCCTTCCCATGATGCCCTGGGGGAAGGGCGAAGGCAGGGCTCAGCCTCCAGGCACTCACCCCCCACCCCACACCCCTGCCCTCATCATCCCAGCCTCCACCACCCTGATGCCACTCAAAGTCCATAACCCCGCCCTCACCACTGAAAGAGGGTTTCCTCTGGAGGAAGCTAGCCTTCCAAGGAGCAGTGAAGGAATGAGACCAAGGCGGTGATAACCCTTCTGCTGTCTTTAAAGCTGGGTCGCACAGTTTCACAGCAGCATGCCAGGATGCCAGGCTTAGGTGGTAATGACTTCAGCGTGCACTGTCATCCTACTGCTGCCGTGGACTCCTGCTCCCCACCCCTGAGGTGGTGAAGGCACCTTCTGCACACAGCTCAGTCATCAGGCCAGGAGGAGGAACTCATCAGAGTGGAGTCCATAGGACCCTCCTTGTGCTGCGTGGCCTGGGTCCCAGAAGGGTGCCAAGGAGGTGGACCTGAGACACACAGTATTCAGTCTAGAGCAGAGGGGAATTTCAGACTGATCTGTAAAAATAAATAAATAAATAAATAAATCCAAACATGGGCCAAGACTTCAGCCCCAAATCTCTCACAAGGTTGTAGGAGCAGATCCCCCACCCCACACTCTGACCAGCCAGGTGCTCAGGGTGGGCCAATTGCCCTGGTTCCCCCAGAGGACACTCTGTTCCCAGCCCAGAATGCCACTCATGGCTTTTCTCCCCATGCATGGTTGTGAGATGATTTTTATCCCAGTTATTCAGAGCATCCTACTGGAGTGTCTGGCAGTCTGAGCGCATGGCTTCAATCAGAAGGGTGAGCTAAGAACCAAATGTGCTTGTAGAAGGAGCAGCCCACCCAGGCCTCTCAGGGGACACAGCTGGACAGAGGCACCAAAGATAAGGACAAGGCAGCCAGCCACCTCCAGGCAGGGACATTAGCAGGTACAAGGGCCCTGGGGCAGGACCGAGAGTTGTGTGTTCAAAGTACAGAAGGAAGATCCTGTAGCTGGAAAAAAGTTGTCCATTACATGAGAACTTGCAGGGCATGATCAAGGGGAGATGTTTTCTTTTAATTGAATCAAAAGTCACTGTAAGGGTTTAGGCGGGTGGGAAGGATGCTCTATTGCCAAAAAGACCACCTAGACCACAATAAGCAAAGAGACTCTGAGTGGGAAAGAGTAGATGCAAGGTGACCGGTGCTCAGGTACCAGAGGAGGTGGAGAGACACGGGCATAATAGGGATGAGCTTGGAGAGTAGGATGTATGGGGCAGGAGGTTGAGGTTTTGCAGAGGAGAGAAGAGTTATGGTGCTGCAGTCTGCCACAGTGATGCTGCATGAAAACCCCCAAACTCAGGGGCTTGAGACAGTAAGCATTTAATTAGTTGACAAATCAGAACTGAGCAATTTAGGCTGAGCTTGGTGGGATGGTTCTTCTGGTCTTAACAATGCTCACTCTGACATCTGGAGGTTGGTTAGCTATTGGCTGGGCAAGTAGGCCACCTGGCTCTCCTCCTCCAGCAGCCTAGCCCAGGCATGGCCTAATGAGGAAGGCCAAGGCAGAAGTGTGGACGAACCCCTGTCAAAAAACATCTTCATGCCTCTGCTTCTGTCTTATTTGTTAACACCCTTTGGTGGGAGCAAATAGAAACAGCAGCACCCTGAAGACAGATAGCAAAAGGTGAGGCCTTGGGCCACTTCTGCAACTCATCTGCCAGGGGTGGCCGCAGGTGTTTGGCTGGCCTAACTGAGCAGCTGAAGCTACCTTTACTGCCTTGCAGCAGACTGACGGAGGAATGCACTGGGAGTTTCAGGAATTCTGCTTTGGCTTAGGAGTATGTATGGCAGCTGGTGGCTCAAATGGTAAAGAATCTGCCTGCAGTTCAGGAGGCCCGGGTTCGATCCCTGGGTCAGGAAGATCCCCCAGAAAAGGGAATGGCAACCCATTCTGGTATTCTTGCCTGGAGAATTCCATAGACAGAGGAGGTTGGCGGGCTATAGTTGATGAAGTCACAAAGAATCGGACACAACTGAGCATTTAGACTAACAGTAAGGGCAGCTGTAAGTTCCCCAAAGCACTCAGTGAGGGCTCATAGGAGCTGCCCAGAGCAGATGGGCAATTTTCTCATTTTTAAACAAAAGCCACCAAGTTGGAACTCCAAAACTTCAAGACCACCAAACCTACTGATGAGCTGGCTTTGGCGAGACAGGCCTCCTCCATCAACTATGTCCACCATTCTGTCTCCTCTGTGGGATGATGGAAAGTCTACTCTGAGAGACTGTGATTTTATGCTGATCATTAACTAAGAAGATTTCTCTCCAGAGATTTATTACATTAATGAGCTCTGAAATTACTCAGAGCAATTAAGTATATTGTTTTGAAACTCTTTAGAAATCATCAAAATACACTGGTTTTTTTTCAGGGAAACATAAATAAGGGATGCAGTTGGTACCCAGACAAACCCAGCTGACTCGCCTCCCACTGGCTTTGGGAGGCCCTAGCTCCCAGTTCCCAAGGTAGATATGTGCCTGCCTGGCTGAGAGAGACTCCACCTCCCATACCTAGTGGTACTTTCTTTCTGAAGAAAGGACTGGACTCTGCATCCAAGTGGCCAGACCTTGGATGGCTCTGCTCCCTGGGGCCAGTATGAGAGCCGGGGCTTGTCCTGCAAACTTCTCCACCCTCACTCACAAGAAGCAGAAAGACAGCTGAAGGCCACTCATGTAGGATCAGAAGGCCTCTCATTCCCAACAGCTGAGTGGCTTCTACATCCCTTTCTCACCTAACACAGACCTATAGGAGCCACTGCCCCTTAACTGCCCAAGACACAGACAGGTCCTCAGATGGGGCCCCTGAATTGCACACATGACTCACTCCTCCGTAACAAGTCACCATCATCACACTCACCTTCACAGCCGCTTCCCAGGCCAGATGGAGAAGGGCAGGAGCCAAGAGAAGCCCTCCGGTTTCAAGCTGCCTGACTCAAACACAGACCATGCCCCTCACTAGCTGTCGCACATAATGCAAGGACTCTTCACGCAGTGTATGGCACAGAACTTGGTCCTCCTAAACACCTTGTAACGATAGTTCATCAATTTGCCAACATTCTCTCATTTACTGTGTTGTTGCTATTGGAGTATAATTGCTTTACAATAATTAGTTTCTGCTGTAGCACGAAGTGAATCAACTACATGTGCGCATATATCCCCTCCTTCTTGCACCTCCCTCTCACCTCCCCCATCCCAGCCCTTAGGTCATCACAGAGCACCCAGCTGAGACCCCTGTGCTTACAGCAGCTTCCCACTAGCTTTGCATTTTGCACATGGTAGAGTATATATGCCAATCCTAGCCTCCCGTCTCATCCCACCCTCCCCTTACCCCAACCCACTCCTTGTCTGAATGTCCGTTCTACACGTCTGCATCCCTATCCCCATCCTGAAAACAGGTTCATCTGTGGAATCTAGAAAAATGCTACAGAAGAATCTCTCATTTACTTTTCACAAATATGAGATAGGAGCCACTATTTTTCCCTGTTTTACAAATAAGGAAACTGAGACACACGGAAGGGAAGTGATTTGCCCAGGTCAGCTGTAGGCTTGGAGTTTGTCTAGATAAACTTGAGGGTCCTCTCCCCACACAGGGAGGCTGTCCTTACACCGACATGGGCCACATCATGGGCTTCCTGTCGATTCAGCCAGTGGGAGCCCCCAGAAAAGAGCAGGCGGGATAGAAAAAGGGGGGCCACTCACTCTCCCAGCTCTCTCCTGGCTGGGATGCTCTTTACTGGTGACCTCTCTTCTCCTCTCTGCTTTCAGGCTCCAAGATGCTCTGTCCCCCAAACACTCAGGTCTGGACTTCCCCACTCCCACACCCACACTCCTAACTCCCACGTGCTCCTTTCAAATTGTCCACTCATTAAACTCCTCTGATTTGCACCCTTTGAGTGCGCCATCTGTCTCCTGCTGGGCCCCAATCTCCCAAGTCTGTGCTCTAGGGACTCCTGGGTACTGCCTAGGTTCTGGGCCCTAGAAAACAAGAGTGTTGACAGGAGGAAAACAAAATCATCTGTACATTGTTCACTTTTGAGGCTAAAATGAAGACCAGGAAGGTTCCAACTCTCTAAGCCCTTTGACTGGGCTTCCAGCTTCCTGCCGGATGATGGGGGCCAGAGAAGCCCATTCACGACCACCAGCACGGACCCTGGGAGCCCACGGACACAGCCACAGTCCTGGCTACTTAAATAACAGCCCAGGACAGTCCCAGCACCTCCTCTCAGCTCTGCTGTAAGCTCTGTGGTCCAGGAAGAAGGCCAATACTACGTACAGAGGATAAGGGGAGACCCCAAACCCCAGATCTGGGGAGCAATTCACCAGCAAACCCTTCCTGGGAGCCTACCTGCCAGGAAACTAGCGGGCCTTTCAGAGCCTCCAAGTCCCAAGTTCAATTGAGTGTGGCCTCGTCCTTCTGGGCCCAGGATGGCCAGAGGGCATTGCCTTCTGCAGACAGACCCCTCCCCACAACACCGAGGGGAAGGCTCTGCCCTGGAGCTTACAAGGATAGCAGTGTCCTGGGAGATGGGTCCCAGGACAGGCGGGAATGAGCTGTTTTCTTTGTGTCTTTGCTCCCTCCCCATCACCCTTTGTGGCCAATCACGTCCATCTTCAGGTAAACATAAAATACACGTCCATTAGTTTCCAGCACCATGAAGGGCCCAGATCAAATCCCTTTGCCTACACGGAGCTGGGCAAGGGAGTCCTGGCTGAGTTCACTCAGACTTGCTAAGATGCCTCGTGCTGCAGTGTCCACCCCACGGAAACTCCAGGAAGAGACAAAACCTTCATAGTCTCACAAATACCCACCTGCTTCCTAATGCTTGCAGGCCTGGACACAGCCCACTTTCCAGATGTTGCAAATAACAGTCAAAACAAAGAGAATCGCCGGCTTCCCAGGTGGCTCAGTGGTAAACAGTCGGTCTGCCACCGCAGGAGACACGGGTTCGATCCCTGATCTGGGAAGATCCCATATACCACAGAGCAACTAAGCCCATGTGCCAAAACTACTGAACCTGTGCTCTAGAGCCCATGAGCTGCAACTACTGAAGCCCAAGCGCCTAGAGCCCATGCACCACAACAAGAGAAACCACCGCAATGAGAAGCCCTTGCACCGCCACTAGAGAGTAGCCCCCGCTCACTGCAACTAAAGCAAAGCACGAACAGCAAGGAAGACCCAGCACAGTCAAAAATAAAATAAAATAATAAAATTATATATTAAATTTTTTTTTAAAAAATTACAAACTAGTGGGACAATATAGCCATCAGAGATCATCTGCACCATTATAGAGATGGTACAGTTTTTTTCAATATTTTATTAAAATAGTATATTTAACCACTGTTAACCAAGAATATTAACTTCGTCCCACCCACCCCACCCCCCCACTCCCCCACCCTCCCACCCCCATAAGCAACACGACACAGTAGTGATTTCAAACATCCTTAATCATGATAACCAACAAAAACATTTCAAAGTCAAGTTTGCAACTAAAAATGAAACCTTGGAAAAATTCTGCATTAGAAGAAACATCCCAAAGCTCCCAAGCAGAATTCTTTTCTCTGCCTGAGAATTAATGCGGTATGCCACTCACCTGACATTACTCCTGGTCTGCTTTTTCTCCTCTATGCACAGAATAACATCTCATTTATAAGTACCCACTTCATAAATAAATCGGCATTTTCACCTCATTTAATATTCCTTGTCAGCTTCACAAAGAAACCAGTAAATAAAACTGTCGACGACAGTCACGACTTAGGCTCTCACAGTAAGATAAAAAAACTTGAAAATATGCAGCGATGCATCAACGCTAATTTACATAAAGTGATTTTCAAAAGTGCAAGGCAAAATCTGCAGATTTTTTAGGGGAGTTTTCAGGCACATCCATTTCTTAAAGCAAGCTTCAGTATGAATTCCAGTTTTTTCTTCATGACACCTGTTTTAGTTAGTCTTTCTTAAAAAAAAAAAATACATCCTATCAAGTGTGAAATAGGGCATCTACGGTCCCAAAAGGTGAGGTTTTCAGTTACGGTGTATCCATCCTTTTCTTATCCTTGCCAGCTTTGGTTTGGGGATGTGCTGGTTATTTACCTGATACTCGAGTTCCTTCCAGAAGTAGAAGATGGCTTTGTTTAAACCTTCCTCCAGGGGAACCACTGGCTCCCACCCCAGCATCAGCTTCGTTTCCTTCTCTGGGGGTCGTCCTGGGCTTCAGAAAGAAACTGAATTTCACTCCCACTGGCAATGAGTTTTCTGATGAGCTGAGCAAATTCTAGGATGGTGTTCCTAGGTTGACGGGGTTCCTCAGGTTGACGGGGCTGCTGACGTTGCTGCTCATGAGCACCACGAGGCCACTCACCAGGTCACTGACTACTGGAGGGCCCTCGTCTGAGATCCAGATCCGTACACCATGAGCGGCTCCCCCTGCAGCGCCTGCAGGATGAAGTTGCTGACCACCCGATCATCATTCATGTGCATTCGGGGCCCAAAGGTGTTGAAGATCCTGGCTACGCGCACCTCCACGCCCTTCTGCTTCACGCAAGTGTAGCACATGATCTCCGCGACTCGCTTCCCTTCATTGTATCAGGCTCAGGGTCCTATGGGATTCACGTGGCCCCAGTAATCCTTCAGGGTCTCCGTACACCTCTGAGGTGGAGGCCAGGAATAGACGGGCCCCAGCTCGCTCTGCCAGCCCCAGCATGTTCAGTGTCCTCATGGTGTTGGTCTTTAGTGTCTTGATGGGGTTGTACGTGTAATTGGGAGGGGAGGCAGAAGAGACCAGGTGGTAGATCTGGTCCACTTCGACCTACAGTGGCTCCAACACGTCACAGTTGATCAGCTCAAAGTTCTCCTGGCTGGTCCAGTGCTCCATGTTCCTCTTCCTGCCCTTGAAGAAGTTGTCCATCACGGTCACTTTGTGACCATCCATCATGAGCTTGTCCGTGAGGTGGGAACTCACAAAGCCCGTGTCCCCGGTTACCAAAATTATTTTACGGTCCTTTTCTGATAAAAATTTTACTGATGAGTATTTCTGGGTGAAGCTCTTTTTCAAATCTCTGATTTTCTCCCTTACTGGTTCAATGCTCTCTTCAATCCTGCTCTCAATTCTGAGCTCCCCGTTTTCCTGAATGGACCTCATGTTAACCAAGTTGTCCCAAGCAGAAGCCGGGTAGGCAAGCAGCGTGATGCCCAGCAGCAGCTTCATCCTCCTGCAGCTGACGGCGGACGCGAGGAGAAGCAGCGGCTGGCTCAGCATCCCAGGCCGTGCGCTGCGGCCCCAGATGGTACAGATTTTACAGATGGAAAAAGCTGACATAGCTGGGGGAAAGGGCTCAGACAAAAGTCTGGATGCAAAGACAAAAGGTCCAACCCCCAATGAAGGGCTCTCTGGGCTGTTACTCACTGCAGTCTGGCTCTATCCATTTCCTTCTCTAAATTGCCCCAGAACAGTGCTTGGACCCAACCCAAGGAGGAACAATCTGGCCTCTGAGAGTTTGGGAAAAGCTCTCTTTAGCACTAGATGCCTGGTGGCACTGGGCTTTCTTTGAGTTGAGTAATAATTGATGTTTGCTGCCACGGTTGCCTCAAGGGTTATAAGCCAGGGCCAGCTGCAGGCCCAGGGTTGCACACCATTTGATTGCATTGGAAGGGTGGTAAATATAAACGGTGCTGGGCTGGGCTTAGTCACTCAGTCATGTCTGACTCTTTGCAACCCTATGGACTGTAGCCCGCCAGGCTCCTCTGTCCATGGGATTCTCCAGGAAAGAATATTGGAGAGGGTTGTCATGCCCTTCTCCAGAGGATCTTCCTGACCCAGGGATCGAACCCAGGTCTCCTGCATTGCAGGCGGATTTTTTTACCATCTGAGCCACAAGGGAAACCCAATGTAAATGGTGGTTCTCTTTAAAGAGTGTCTGTTAAAACTTAAAACAGGGACTTCCCTAGCAGTCCAGTGGTTAAGAATTCACCTTGAAATGCAGGGGACACAGGTTTGATCCCTGGATGGGCAGCTAAGATCCCACCTGCTGAGAGGCAACTAAACCAGTGTCCCAGAACTACTGAACCTGTGTACCACAACTAGAGAGAAGCCCAGGGAACCCAACATAGAGCCTTCCAGCTGCAACAAAGACTCAGCGCAGCCAAAAATAAATGAATATGCCTGTTCTTAAAAAAAAAAAAATGTTAAAACATCCTAAGGAGTTTAGAGCCTAACGTGTAGATTTCAGCTTCTCCCACTCTCTACAAGCTCTGCACCAATAAATCGTAATGGTCTTAGTATCCTTACAGATTAATATAGAATAAAGCAATCCCTGTAAAGTCTCACTGAACCACTGCAAAAGAAACCAAACAAAGGGGATGAGCGGGGCTTGGCTGAGTGAATCCTGAGGGTAGGACCTCTGGTTATTACAGAGCATTCCTGAGTCCCAGGCTCTGGAAGCACTATTTGGGAGGGAGTTGTTTTTCAGTTTTCAAAATGAGACTTTTATCTGTCAGGGGATTACAAAATACCAACTCCACCAAGGAGGCTTTCTAAATTCAGAGAGCTCCCATTGGAAGCACAGCACCAATTTATCACATCCCAAACTCTGAAGAGCGATGAATTTTGTCTGTGAACAACATCCAATGCAGCCAGGCCAGGAGGTGGCGCTATTGAGGAAAACAGGATCTTGACCATCCTCAGACTCACTCCAGTCCTCTGCCCAGTTTCCTCATGGTCACAAAACCCAAGATTTTCAACAGCATCCATCCCCTCCCCCATCACCTTCCCTCCCCTAACCCAGCCACACCTCCTACTTCTAGAAGGTATAACTTTATTGGGAAGGTCCGTTGATGAAGCCGAAGAGCTCAAACCAAACAGGACCAAGGATCCAAGTGGGGGATGACTCAGACACGTGTGACCAGTATTGGCTCAAGTGATGCATCCAGTGGAGCCTTTTGCTAAAAGGAGCTCACCATGGCGCCACAGGCAGACCCTCAGCCGTGGCCAGGCTCATGGGCACCATGATATGACAGAAATAAAAGTAAATTATATCACTTGTCATCATTAAGAAAAATTTTCATCTCCGTTCTTCATTCGAAAAGCACTATATTTAATGAATGAGTACTGAGTCATGACATGTAAATGACTGAAATATTGGAATTATACTAAGGTCAACTAACGTATTTTTAAACCATGAAATTAAGGGATCTATTCATGCCTGTCGACAGTGCCACTCTCAGTGATTATGATCTCTGCAAGGCTGCCCCTGAACACTGGGGAATGGTGGACAGTTCTACAAGACAAGGACCAAGCTCCTGTGGAAACTCTCCTGTGATCAAATCAAATCTCGCTAATCTGTTTGCCCAGGTTCTGCAAGCCTCGGTACGCTATACATATCTAATGAAGTCATGGCTGGTCTTGTACAAGGCAAGCCCCATTCTAAAGAGCATCTTGTAGATTTATCACTCGTGGGAGAGGGAATACTGGCTCCTGTGGTTCTTCCAAAATGGTGGCCCCCACAAGCTGTGCCTCAGGACAGCAGCTCTTTGTCAGCCTCATTAATCTCCTCTGATTTTCTCTAAGAAAATTAAGATGCCTCAACATCTGAACTCTGCAAAAATTTTGGTAAAAGATGGCAGAGAAAAGATAAAAGATGCTAAGATCCACCAGGAAACCTGAGATGAGGAAAGTTATGGTGAGGAACTATCTTCCCAGGACCAGACACTTTCAGGCTAAAGTGGGCATGTTTTCATTTTTGCACCCTGCAGCCATCTTCAATTTTTTGGTAAAATAATACTCCAAACTTCTTTTGATGAAGGACTCCTTTCCATTCTCGGTCATAAAGCTCAGGTGGGATTTACCCTAGATGCAGCATCAAGTTTGAACACCAAGTGTCCTAAGTCCATCAACATATGACTTTACCCCAACCACAGGAATTAATGACCTAGTTCTGTAATTGATGATTTTGTATAGATACAAAGCTTTTGATGTCAGAAACATTTGCATTCATGAAAGAAAGTATATAGAGATATTGGGAGGGGGATGTAATGTTGTACAGAAGCTGATGAGGAAGTCAATACCAAGAGGCCCCTTGGTGCTATCCTATAATCTGCTGGATCAAACCTTAGCTGAAGCAGATATGACTTGGAAATTTTTTGTTTACAAAAACAAAACATTTTCCTTTTTCTTTAATCCAGCATGAGTTGGGTGGATTTCTTGACAAGCCATATTCCCAGAATGTGAAAGTTTCTTTCTGGAATCCTGCGTCCTAGAGTTTAGAGAGCCTTTCTGACCTCTCCCTCTAACACCTAAATATGATTGGACTCCGAGCGAGCTTTCCACAAGAGCTGTTAACAACACCGAAGAAAGACAGCTGTGTTAACACCAAGGACAGGAAGCCCATGGTTTCCCCAAGAGCTGGTGGCAAGGACGGATAGCCATTCAAGACTAACCACTCACACTTCGTTGTTTGTAGTTGACCTCTATTTTTGTTCATCAAATCTCAGACCATCCCAGTCTTTAACATTTGGAAATGCTGTTGCCTTGAACTGTCCAAATCCATTGCTGATTAAAGCCTCTACCAACCAAGTTTATTAGCTTCTCTGAAATTCTGCTGGAAGCATATGAGGAAGAAACATGTTTAAACGCCCCCACTCATGTTTTTCATAAAAGGGTTGCATAGCTCTCTCTGAATTTGATCACAGGCTATGAGGCCATTACAGTCTTGTGTGAAGCTAGACTTGCAAAAGAGGGAGGAGAAAGATGTGTTCAAGGAGCGCATATCTTCAGCTGAGACTGCAGCCTGGGGGCAGAAAAGAGAGGCAGAGGCAGACTGCACCGTTGCCTCTCTGATTCCAGCATTCAGATCAGGATACAAACATGGAATTTCAAGTACTGCCTGGGTAGAAAGGACCTTAAATGTCACTTACTGTAGCCCCTAATTTAATGTTTCTTTCCTTCCCATACTTTCCTCCAAGTGGTCACATAGCCTGTGTTGAACACCTCTGGTGATGAGAACTCACTCCCCAAGTCCTATGGAGGCAATACCATTTGGGGTTGACGCACGCTGTTCTGGGTACATTGCCACCTTTCTGAAGTTTTCAGTTCTCTGAGCTGCTCAGCACTCACATCCTCCTCTTCCCCTGGAAGCTCTTCAAACACAGAAAGCCAGAAATAATGGTTCGCGGTGTGTGTATATTCTGAGCTGAATGTTTCCTATTCCCTCCTCACATAACGCTGGCTCTATGTATCCAAACCTGTCCCAATCTTTACTGACCACAATAAGTTTCAGTGTGATCTGATCAGCATAGTAGGACAGAGCTCCTTCTCATCAGCTCCAATGTTCTTTATCCTATTCTTCCATCAATACAACGACAATTGCAATGTGGCTGGAGAGACACACAGCAAGGTCAGACTAACAGAATTCCCTTCCTCATTTTTCAACAAAGGTAACATATGTCCTGCTGTTACGTTTCAAAGTGTTGACAGTGACTATAAAACCCCGTTGCTTGCTCTATGCTACTTTTGTAGCCTCCGCCGTCCCCAGCATCTTGGGCTGGTGAGGGAGTACGTGGCAAGGGAAGGGAAGATCAGCATCCAGGCAGCGGGGGCAGGGGAGTCTTTCTCAGCTTCTGAGATGAATGTGTACGTAAAAGTGAAGGCTACCAAATTGAACCTGATCTATGGAGGCCACCCATTGTTAATTGTCACCCACCTATTTTGCTGCCACTAGTCACATGGTGGGTGACAGCCACGGACATTGATGGATTCTGACCCAGACTAGAAATCTGGTTTCTAAAAAAGAGAGAGAGGAAAGGCAGAGGAGACAACGAAGTTAGTTAGCCCAGCGTGAGGAGAAGGGAATGGGAACAGGGGGTGTCTCTGACAGCTCAAGCTGAGGAGGAAAATTAGAAAAGAAAGCCAGCTCCACCACCATATGTGGCGAAGCTGGCCGGGACAGCTGGAAGAAATATCGCCCGACCCGAGTCCCTGGCCAGGATTGTGATACATGCCTGCATACGGCTATCAATAACCCTGCATGATTAATGCTAATGATTTATGTTAATTTTGCCATAAGCTTTTTTTGTGCCAGTGTTGAACTTAAGGATGTCAAATCATTCCTTAGGAGGTTGTTAGAGATTTTTAAAAACAAAGTCTAAAATCTAACTCCCGACATTCCATAGATCACGGCCCCAACCTCCTCAACATACTCTGGGAGACAAGGGTCACCATCCCCTGTGTAATCGCCTTTCGTTCAGCAAAAGTCCTTGGGAAAGGATTCCGCATCCTAAGAAGGATGCCTCCTCAGGGCCTCCAGGTTGCCCCTTTTTTGAGGGGGAGTATGAATTTCATGGGTTTCCCAGGTGGCGCTAGTGGTAAAGAACTCGCCTGCCAATGCAGGAGACATAAGAGACACAGGTTCGATCCCTGGGTGGGGAAGGTCCCCTGGCAACACACGCTAGTATTCTTGCCTGAAGAATCCCATGAACAGAGGAGCCTGGAGGGCTACAGTCCATGGTGTAGCAGAGTCGGACACCACTGAAGCAACTTAGTACATGTGCATGGATTTCAGCGCTAAGAAGGCAAAGTCATCCCTGGTTCCCCAGCTGCTGTCCATGTGCCACCGTTCACCTGGGAGGCAGAGCAGGCAGACAGGCTCCGGGGACCTCTTCCCAGGTGGCGGTCACTGAGCGGTCAGTGTCAGCGGGGCCGGGGAATGCCCAGCCCACGTTGCAGGAATACTGGGAGTTCAAACATGGTAACACCATGGAAGCACTTTGTTCTCTGTGACCAGCCCCCCCCCAACACACCATGTCCTGCTGTCTTCAAGGATGCTCTGAGCTCCAGTTGCTTCCCTAGGACCCAGGAGTAGGGGCTGGAGATGCGGGCAGATGTGGCCCTGCAAGTGTCACCTGCCCACCTCACTCTGTCTATCCATCAGGCACTGATCCAGGTCCCTTTGGTACCTTCGCTTTTCACTCCCGACACTGGGAACACCCTGTGGCCGGCCCTGGATAAAATGAACAAGAAAGGTGGGGGCAACTCAAACCTCTCAGGCCTGGAAACTTAGCCCTTGAGACTGAACTGCAGAACATAACACCCAGGAGTGAGAAAGCCGCAAAAGGAATTGACAAGAGAGTGCCAATGCTAGCCCGGTGCAGGGCCACTAGACATGACAATCATCCGTCAGCACAGTTTCCTTGGTGCAGGAGCTCTGGCCTTACACAGTGCCCTGTCTGCCCGAACTCATCTGTGAAATCTCAGCCCCCTGCCCAGCCCCTGCCCATCCACTACCCCACCAAGACAGGCATCACTCACTCTCTGTGGCCCTGCCTCCAGCCATCAGTGTTACCCCAGGGGCCCACCCACAGCTCAGGGGACCGTAGCTTCTTCCACCTGTAAACCAGTCACTCCATCAGTGGCTGCCCTGCCTTCAAAATAAAACCCTTCACATTCTCCCCTGTCAGAGCCACAATCCAAGCCAGGACCCAGCTAAACCCCATGCTGTGGGGGAAATAATTCTTTGGTGGGGGGCAGTAAAGTCCAGATCCTTTCTGTCCCCCTTCCCACCCTCTCTTGCTAGAAATTCATTATCTATAGCTTAAAGGCCACAATTTCTATGTGGATTTGTACCAAAAAAGGAAATACTCTCTCTGCTTTCCTGGCTTCCCATGAAGGGGCTCCACTAAACCAGCTTGGTCTGGGCTGTACGGCGAACACCTGTCAAAATGTATGGACCACGCCATTTATCAAATAATCTGCTCCAAGAACAGATAGGCACTATCAGCAATCTGGTATTGATCTGAACAGGCCCCTGCTATTGTTCATCCCTGCATCCCGAATGGCAGCAGGAATTAATGAAAGAAACAAAACAATGCATACCAATCACTCAGCCCCACAACTTTGCTTGCTACCCTCATTAAGTTGGGCCAAGTTTCCCAAAAGCTTGCTTGGGGAAAGGTGGTCCCAGGAGGCCAACCCTTTGATCTGCCCATGGACTCCCCAGCTGACTCCTCCCTCTTCCCATCACCCATGGAGCCGTTGGGTGTTGATGCTCCTGAGTCTTTGAAATCTATGGAGGTGGTCATGCTAATGGCTTGAGAACCCCACCTGGGTGCAGAAGCAGCTCTCCAGGGGCTGGGCAGAGATGGCCTTTCTCTGACTTCCCTGTGTGGTTGTGTTTAAGCTGCCCTTGTCCAACATGGAGAATGTTTGCAAAGACGCAAAGGAGCAAAGACTCAAACTGGGGTCAACACCCATAGGGTACCAATGGGAGGCTGGGCACCAAGGTGGGAAAAGAGGTCAAAATTCAGCCCCTCCCCTAAGGGAAGACCCTTAAGAGAGATGCCCATCAAGCCTCATCTCTGTCCCCTCAAAACACAGAGGCTCTCCTGCCTCCCCATCACTGCATCCACACTGGAGCAGCCTTTAAGACTCAGCTTAAAAGGCACCTCCTGAAGCCTTTCCCCATCCCTCTAGTCAGACCTGATCTCTCCCTCTGCTCAGCATTCATCATGCTTTCCTTGAGCTGTAACAAACAGTAAACTTTGTGTCTCATCCATCCGACAAATTCAGAAGGAGCAGGGAGCCAGGTGAAACAATCACATCATTGTGAGTCCTGCCTTCTGAAGGCTGGGACATCAATGCAATCATCTTTGCAGCCCTGGTAGTGCCTAACATTATCAACAACTGGATAGAAAGATAGATGGATGGATGGATGTACTGATGGATGGAGTGACTGATGGATGGATGAATGAATGGGTGGACAGGCTGATGGATGGTCAGGTTGATAGATGGGTGGATGGATGGACAGGTGGGTGGATGGATGAGTGATGGGTAGATGGATGGATGCGTCTGAGCCAAGTTAAGACAAGAACTCCAGTGTATCAGTCCCTTGGCATGATCCCACAGTGATGGCATCCTGATGATGACCAGCATTGCGGATTTCACTATTTTTCTCAAAGTATCCACTCACATTCCACCCATAGAGCCTGGGAGCTTTCTTGCCCTGATGGAGCAAACAGACTGAGGTAAAGAGGATGAGTAATTTGCCTTGGGTCACACAGAGTCAGGCTTCAGACAGCAGACCTCCTGAAAGGAAAGAAACTTGCTCACTGGTCAATAGCACACTCCTAATCCTCTCTGACTCGCCAGTCGAGAAGTCTCCAAGGCCAAGGTGGGACCCAACCACCGCCCCAGACCAGCTAAGCCAGCAACTGCTACACCTGAGCACACCACATTCCTGTTCCCCTCCAAGGGCTCCTAAGGGCTGGTTTGACTTCCAGGGTGGCGGGGTTTGGGGAGCTGTCTGTGTGTCCCTCAGGTGGCAAACACGGCGGCCTTCCCTCTTCAGAGGCCTCATGCTCGGCTTAAAGAAGCCTCACCGGAAGAACCACCAAGAAGCGAGCTTTCTGCTCCGCTCCAGGCTTATCAGGAACTGCAGTTCACCCCAGATTCCGAAGATGAAGCTGAAACACTGCGGGCTGCTGACCGATGCCTCGCTCAGCTGAACAGAGCCTCTGGGGATGGCGAGAGACAGTTTCAGTCTGGAAAAGCACTGACCAAGGGGTCCGGCCAGGCCAGCCAGGCATGCGACATGCAAGTCTCCGAGGACAGACAGCAAGTCTCCACCCAGGCAGGGCATAGAAAGGTCGATCCAGGTGTAGGGGCCCTTCCCCCTTCTCCCCTGCCCTGAGACTCCCTCCAGCATCACCTGGACATGGGACCCTCCTCAAGGGCCACGTCGCATGTCTGCAGAGCAGGGAGGGAAGGGCGGCGACAGCTCCTGTTTCCAGCTAAGGAAGACAAGTGTGGATGATGAGGCTGGCGGGACACTTGGAGGGGAAGAGATCAGAAAGGAGAAGGAATCAGAGAGTGACAGGAGAACAAAGCCAGCCCTGGTTCCTGTCCTCAGGGACCCCAGAATAGAGCAGGGAAGGAGAGCCGTGAGATGGCATGGTCAAGTAAAGCCAGGAAGCCGAACCACAGGTCCACTCTCAGAAGCATCTTTTCTTCTGGAATTCCAGGGATGTCAGAATGCTAGGTAAGATTCCCCAAACCCCTCCTTCCTAAACTTCCAAATATCTCGTGAAGGAGGATCAGAAGGCAAAAAAGGGACCTCGCAAGAGAGAATGCCACACACGGACAGAAATGAGGAAAAGTATTTGGGGAAAAGATGATGACGATTTCCAAGGAGTCCCACAGCACTCCAAGGATGTGTGAGTGTGCAGGGCCATGGCGTGAAGTCCAGACTCTGGGGACATATCATCCTGTGTCTCAGGGCATCAGGGCTCTCTGGACCCTCTCTGAGTCCACCTCTAATGCACTGGGAACTGGCAAGGGGAAAGCCTGCACCCAGCAGTGCTGCTCAGCGTTCCAGAGAAAGACAGGGGCCCAGGCCCCATGTTGTCATCAGCGGCTGAGGGCTGCTACCATCAGCATATGCTGGCCATGCAGCCACTTACGTCAGCTGTGGAAACATAGGCCATGAGATGGGACAGGCCACCACGCTCTGGGACTCCACCCAGACCCAGTGGGCTCAGCATCAGACTCTCTTATCCATCGACCCAGATGACCTCTCTGCCACCCCCACTCCGCGCACGTGCAGGGCCCGCCCCTCCGGCATCCACATGGGCCCCTAGGACGGGAGCCGCTGTCCCTGGAGCCTGCCACCCGCACACACTGGGCCTCGGTCCAGCAGCCCTCTTCCTCCAGGTCAACTCCAAGAAAGCTGACAGAGCAGCAGAGTCGGACTTGGCGGCACCCGAGGGGCGGCGCTGGTGGCCCCGAGGCTGGCTGGCTGAGCCTGGAGCCACTGTGCCCGCAGATTACAGCTGTCTCTCTCTGTAACAGGATATTCGTTTTCAGATGGGTCCTGTTTGCTGCCTGTAGCCCCGTGAACCAAACCGGATACTGCTCGGTGGAATCTTCTCAGGACCTTGCATGCTACCCGCCCTCCTCTCCACGGGCAGACATCACCTCTCACCTTGGAAATGAACTGCCCTTGTTCCATGCACCCACCCCGGAAGGGCCAACCTCTCTCCCCCTCCCCTCTCTTTCCTCGCTTTCTAAAGCCAGCAGCTCATCAGCACGCACCTCCCCAGGAAAGTAGCTGTTTACACTGATAGAGAGCCTAAGGGGAGGCACTGAACAAGGAAGAAAAAGCTTCAAAGCTCTGGTTCCTGCCCTTAAGGATCTAGGACATAGTTGGGGGAGAAAGCCACAGGCTCACATGGTCAGACAAGGACAAGAAACCACACCACAGACCCAGTCCCAATAGCATCCCATCAGAGATTCCAGGGATACACAGAATGTCAGGTGAGATGCCCCCAAATCTCCCCTCTCTGAATTTCCAAATATCTCTCGCCCAGGGTTTACCCAGGCTCTGATCATTCCCCAAGCCCTCTCCCCTCCCAACCAAGCCCGGGTCTGGGAAGCCACTGCTTGGCAGGATGTTGACACAGAACCAGACTCTGCAGCTGGGGGCCAGGGAGGTGCCCGGGTGGACCTGCTCATCCCTCCTGGTGGCACTGCTGTCATGGGAATCCCCCCACCTTGGCAACTCGGACATTTCCTCCTGCTCAACCCCAGACTGCTCCAAAGCTACAGGAACCCATTCAAGGCAGGTTAGATGAGATGCTGTCCAGACAATATTACCCCCGTACCCTGCCGTGAAACCAAGACTGGGGTAGCACAGCAAGTATCGAATGTGGGAGACGTCAGAGAGGGGAAAGTCACCAGTCCGTGGCCCAGCATGGTTTGACACCAATTATTGTTTTCACTTTACCCAACACTTAAAATTCAGAAGGTTGTAACTTTTGTAACTTCTGGGCCACCACTTCTATGTAACCTATGGAACACCTGAGGATCCTGGGTCACATTCCCACCTGGCAACATGGACTGGAGTAGCGCTGGCCCTTCCAGCCCACTCCACGGATGTCAGCCTTCCTCCCGGCCCTGGCAAGTGTCTGGCTTGCAGTCCTGAGCAGATGCTGGCCATAGATCTCAGCACAGTGAGGAGGACGGAGTTAGCCATAGGGACCCACCACTGTTGCATCACCCTAAAAAAATGTGACCTTGGAGAGACAGTTCTCTTTCCAGTGAGGTTCTCCTGGGCCTGGCCAGATCATCCTAGAGCCAGTGAAACTTCGCTGGTTGGGGGAGTAAATTTTTTCAGAGAGGCAAGGCCATGACTTTATGAGTCCTTCTGAAATGAGGCTGGCATCCTGGCTCCCAGGGTATTAACAGCAAGTGGGTCCTCAGCTGGTAGCTCTTTCTGGAGGCAGGCAGGCCTGCTTTAAATGCAGGGAGAGCTTGTGATTGACTGCCAAGATCCAGTAAACAAAGAAGGTTAAAAAAATAAAGCCGGGCTTCCTGTCTGCCCTTTACACACTAACAGCCGCTGTTTGCCCAGCTTCCACAGGAGTAACACAGGCGCACTGATTTCTATTACACAGAACATTAATAAGAGAAGGCACTGACCCTCGGTTTCCGAGAACCAGGTAAATGACGGGGAGGGAAAGGGGCAGAGAAATGGTAGGCATTTTACACTCCACGACTTGAAGGGGAATGCGCTGCCTATAAAGATGACGGGTGTTGTAGCACAGAGGAAAAAAACATAATTTTTCATTGATGTACTGCAGCAGGGCTGGAAGGAACACAAATAGTACAGTAGATCCATTAACTGGATGACAAGAAACAGTGTTCACATCCACTGACTAAACTGTTTTTGATTCTTTAGTACCAACATGCAGAATGATCCTTACATTATGTTGCCAGGGAAAAACCTTAAAATGCATTTATTTCATAATGTAACTTTCTTGTATTATCATAATAGAGCCATAACGGTTGTTGCAAACACTATGGGGTCTAAAAAAAAAAAAACACCTAAGGAGAGTTATGAAATTGGAAATTTTTTTAAAAGGGAGAAATTTGGAACATCTCCAAGATCATAGCTGCCAGTGGCGATGGGGAGAGTGGCCGTGACGTCTCACCTCCAGCCTCTCCTTCTGGCCGTCCGAGCTCTGGAGTGTGAGCTCCGCCTGTCACAGCCCAATAGGACAGGGAGACCATGGGAAAGACAAGTGGCAGACTCAGAGCCGTGTGCGTGCAGTTACATCACTTTTTCAGCTCCTCCATCCCCTCGTCCACACGCTTCCCTCCTACCCATCCACTACCTCTGGCCCTGTGGCCTGCATATCCTATATGGACAATGCAGACGAGTACAAAAATGACTCGTCTGTAGCATATGCTAAGCACAGTGCCTGGACACGTGCTTGGTGTTCAGTGGATGGTTATTAGCATCGTGACTATTCCTCGTCGTCCACACTCTGACCAGCGTGATGGGATCCCACACCCGTGAAAATCAGTGGTAGCCAGGGTCTGAACGAGTCCATCCCGGGTTGGAACCTTGGTTCTGCTACATCCTCAGGACCTGGAACATGGAAGTTATCCTTATGGCTATTATAGCCCATACACCTGTTCCAGGTACCATGCTCAGGTGTGTGGCGTGCCTGGCCCCACCCGCAGGGACCCCACCTGCAGCGGGTGCAGGCGATCAGGGAGCAAGAGCAGAAGCATATACTAAGAGGTGAAATGAGGGAGTCCTGTCTAAGAGGCAGCGTCATGAGACCTGGGATTGAACAGACACATGAGGTGAAGACCTCCTGGCGAAATAAGCAGGTCGACGAAGACGTCTTGTGCAGGTCGGGAGTGTGTTTGTCTGGGGCAGCCAGAGCCCAGCCTGGAGGCTGGGCAGAGAAAGGCTGGTTTAGCAGTGGGGGCAGACTGATTCTAAAGCCATGCTTCTGGTCACTCCCACAGCCACCATGATGGCCTGGAAATGGCAGGTGGTACCAGAAGGAAGAGACAAGATGATTTATTTTCTTCCTTGGATGCCTGAGTGGTTGGTATAAACGT
The DNA here is from genome assembly GCF_963930625.1 of Muntiacus reevesi. Lineage (NCBI taxonomy): Eukaryota > Metazoa > Chordata > Mammalia > Artiodactyla > Cervidae > Muntiacus > Muntiacus reevesi. Next base: position 254,750,945 of record NC_089250.1, read on the forward strand.
GGGGAAGAAGAGCCAGTTTGGGGGAGGTGATAAGGTCAGGAAGATAGAAGATGAAATGGAGGATGATGGCCATGGAAGTCCCACAGTCGGTTTTTCTAGGGAATCAGTGAAAATACAAAGGGATCAGTAATAGCAGGAATCCACATTCACTGAGGATCTGGGTCCAGCCAGTATGGGGACGCCCACCATACATCCAACATCCCCATCTTGGCCTCACCCCAGTCAGGCAGGGTGGTGCCAACCCTGCTTCCTGACCAGGAGGCGCTGGCTCAGAGAAAGTAGATAAGTCATGAGTAGATAAGCCCATAAGTCCCAGTAGACAAGCTTGGAATCAAACCCAGATCTCACAGGCTCTAACGCTCATTCTCTAACTGAGACAATTTCTTTGCCATCTCAGCTTCTGTGTGCAATGGGGAGAGTGGTGACCACCGGCGTGGGAGCCGTGAACTTCACAGCACGACAACAATAACATCACCGTGGATGGGCTATTTGGAAAAAATAAAATGCATCTCTTACCATACTCAACACCATCATGGAAAAAAATAATCCTAGGCAGATTCAAGATGTAAATGTGGCAAGATATAACCATAAAATTCCAGATGAAAATTAGATGATCATTTTTATAGTGACAAGGTGGGATTTACAAGATAGCACCAGATAGAGCTAGACCTACTACCCAGATTATCACCATCACCTGTTCTTGGCTGAAAAGAGTTTGGTCTTCAAGCCTCTTTTATTAAGACGCAGATTTAGGCTTCCCTGGTGGCTCAGAGGTGAAGACTCCACCTGCCACTGCAGGAGATGTGGGTTCGACCCCTGATCTAGGAAGATCCCACATGCAGTGGATTAACTATGCTCCTGCAGCACAGCTATTGAGCCTGCGCGCTAGAGCCAGCAACTTCAACTACAGAAGCCTCTGTACCTAGAGCTCGTGCTCTGCAACAGGAGAAGCCCACACATGGCAACTAGAGAGTAGCCCCGTCTCGTCTGCAACTAGAGAAAGCCTGTGCGTAGCAACAATGACCCAACACAGCCAAAGATAAATTAATTAATTAAATCATTTTTTAAAAAAGATGCAGATTCTCCCCGAGAAGAGAGATCACCTTCTGCAGAAGTAGCTTACTGGCTTTCTTTCCAGCCCAACAGCACACAGGAGAAGGGACAGGCCCTGGGCAAACACATCTTGGCTGGGGTGGTGGGTGGGAACTGGGGCAGAGCAGAAGTTATCCTTGGAGTCCTGAGGTGGGAGGGCAGCCCATGTGATTTCGGGGTCGCAGAGGGTGTTTCCCTGCAGTCCCCACCCAGATTCTACAAATCTCTGCTGAGGTCCTACGTGTGTCGTGCCCTGCGCTGTAGGTAATGAAGTGGCCATTAACAATATAGATATGCTATCTGCACAGGGTTCAGATATGCTATCTGCACAGGCAAGACACCGATGGAAGGTCGTCTGACCCAGTAAGTCATGGACTCAATCATGTCCTGGCCACAGAACTCCATGCCTTTCAGGGACGGGAGCCTCTGAGCTGCTCTATGCCGTGCTGTGCTAAGATGCCTCAGTCGTATCCAACTCTTTATGACCCCATGGACTGTAGCCCACCAGGCTCCTCTGTTCATGGGATTCTCCAGGCAAGAAAACTGGAGTGGGTTGCCATGTCCTCTTCCAGGATATCTTTCTGACCCAGGGATGGAATCTGCATCTCTCATGTCTCCTGCACTGCAGGTGGGTTCTTTACCACTAGCACCACCTGGGAAGCCCCTGAAGCTGTTCTACCTGACAGCATCTCTTTCACCAGACTTCACAGAAGCTGCCAATCACTTCTCCACATTTTAATGCAATCAGATCACCCAACTTGGTATAAAAGGGAATCACAACAGGCCCTGGGCAGTGTAGGTAAAGTTATTCATAACCCACATAACTGCTGTGGTTTGGCTCTGGTGCTTCAAAAAGGTGGTAATTTCCACACTAGTTTTCAAGCCCCAAATTTCTATTGGCTACCAGTAGAGATACAGAGACTTCATTGCCAATCCACAGTCCAAGGAGCAAAAAATGCTTGTGCCCTATTTTGGTTTTTCTTTTTCTTTTTTTAAAAAATTTCCAATGAACATGGTTTGCACTATGTGATGTTTGCACTGAATATATATATATATATATATATATATATATATATATATATATATATATATATATGTAGCTTTACACTGTTTCTTGATGCCATATGAGTGGTATGCCTCAGAACATCATCGCAAGGTGGCAGCGAGCATCATCTGGCAGCGAGCAGCCAGACCAAAGTTGGAGAGTCAGCCATGTGACTTCTTGTTATCTGTCCAGAAGCCACTGTAAATTCGCTACAAAAAGCAAGCTCCTGGCTCCCAGGAGGAGAAGTGTCGCTGGAAGAAAGTCAGGAGGATGCGGCTTTATTTAATTGAGAACTAAATATCTTTGGGATTGCTCCCTCCTAAGGAAGAGCACTTTGCTGTACCAGCATGTCAATGCCTCTTTGGTGGTCTGTCCCCTGATTTAGCCCAGCTCCCCACTCTGAATTATAGGTTCCTCTCTCGTTTGCAGAGACACTACCTGCCAAGGCAGTATTTGGGTTTCCAACATCATTCCCCATACCCTCGAGCCCCTCATGCCTACTTCTCCCCCTCAATCAGATACTCAGAGGCCCCCACTCAGAGTCACAGAGACTCGCAACGTATTAAGATGGCAATATCATCTTATTGGCTATTAACACAAATGTGCCAATAAACATAGTGCATAAAAATTATACATATTCCCTTGGAGTCCATAATCCTGAACTGCTATGGCTAATGCAGAACACACTTCCCAAAAGTAGTGCTGGAAGTCACGATGTACAAATTGAATTTTAAATAAATTTCCTGAAACAACACCAGTGGCTCTAGCCACCCGAGCTATACGTACTTGCTAAAAATAAAACACAGAGTAGCCATGCCCATCCCAACCCCTAAGGGATGGGACTGGTGGGCATGTATGTTGCTGCCTTGCCCACTGTTTTTGGGGGGGTCTCACTACACATGCATTTGGGTGCAATTATTAAAACAACCCTATCTATTCCCCTTAAGGTTTCCCCTAATTATCAGGTATCATCAGGCTCCAAAAAAGTCAGCTTGTCTTCACCTCACTCTCCATCACAGAGGGAGATGTTAATTGCGTTATCGCCTTGCCAACACCCTCAGAAATGCCACAGTGATCGCTAGCCATCTACCACAGAGTCAGAGTTGGCCCAAATTCCGAACCAAACAGTGAAGTCATTCCAAATTCCACTGTCTGCAAACATGAAAAATACTAGACAGTCACCATAGAAAAGGGGGCTCTGGGATACTTAGAAACAGACCTGCCCCCACACAACTGGGGGTGAGCAGCACTCTATAATATGTCCAGCTGGTTGGGCTCTGGGATTCAACACTCACACACCCATACCTAGGCACCCACATGGGCAAAACAGTGGAAAACTGGAAGTCCCCCAAGCCTTGTCATTTCACTCACCCACCCCCAGTCCCAAAACTCTCTGAGTCCTTGACCAAGATGGTAGTCCAAGGAAGAAAATCAAAGCGAAGCTGAGTTGTCTTATTGAAAGTTTGTCAGCATGCCTTCTTTCTTAGATAAGTAAGTGCTTATAGAGTCTTTTACATGTTATTTGCAGCAGAGACCAAAACCAAAAATAGTTTGCCCTTATTCACTCAACTTATTTCTTTAAACACATGAAGTGAGACTGTGATTTTCCTAGGTGTATTTCCCTTGACTCATTCAACCAGGTATCCAACTATCAAAATCCTTCAATTCTTCAAGTCCCATCTCAAACCCCAACCTTTCTCAGCCCCCAACCTTTCTCAGCCCCAGGAGAACAGAGAAGGTTAGCTGTTGAACTTTATACTATAAAGAGTCCTTTCCTTTCAAAGAATTCTTGAGGAGAGCTCAGTGCTCAAGGGAATAAAAGAGGGGCTGGTGCAAATGACCACACAATTCTCTGTAGAAAAAATATACATATTCAGTAGACAGATGAAAATGCATTTTATCCCAATCATAAAAGACATTCCAATTCTAAGTAGTTTCATCTATCAAACAGGCAGCTTTGTAAAGACCATCTCCTGTTTGGAAAGCAAGCCTGCCACCCTTCCACGTGGTTCAGAGGACAAATCTCCCCTGGAGATAAATTCTTCAAATTAGAGGGGCCTCACCATAGAGGACTTCTTCACCATAGAGGAATTCACCATAAGGTAAAAGCAGAGATACACCCCATGATTTATGTTCAAGTATATTTGTCACAACTGCACTGGTAAGGGCAAAAAATTAGAAACAACTGTGTGTGTGTGTGTGTGTGTGTGTGTGTGTGTGTGTGTGTGTGTGTGTGTGTGTGTGTGTGTGTGTGTGTGTCTTTGTGACCCTATGGACTATAGCCTGCCAGACTCCTCTGTCTATGGAATTTTCCAGACAAAATTACTGGAGCAGGTTGCCATTTCCTTCTCCAGGGGATCTTCCAGATCCAGGAATGGAACCTGCATCTTTTGCATCGGCAGGCAGGTTCTTTACCAGTTGAGCCACCAGAGAATGTTTCCGAAAAGGGGAATAGTTAAATAAAATGGTACATCCATAAAATGCAATTCTTTTTTTAAAATTGGAGTATAGTTGCTTTACAATATTGTGTTAGTTTCTCCTGTATAACTGTGTGAATCAGTTATAAGTATACACATCACCCCTCTCTCTTGGTGAATCAGTTATAAGTATACACATCACCCCTCTCTCTTGAGCCTGCCTCTCAGCCCCACCCCATCCCACCCTTCTAGGTCATCACAGAACACCAAGTTGAACTCCTTGTGCTACATAGCAGGTTCCCATTAGCTATTTTACACATGATAGTGTATATATTGTCAATTCCAATCTCCTAATTCATTCTTCTACCTCTTCCCCTCCTGTATCCTCATGTCTGGTCTCTGCATCTGCCTCTCTATTCCTGCCCTACAAATATGTTCATCTATACCATTTTTCTAAGGTTCTCAAAATGTACCAAAAAAAAAAGTTTGTGAATGAATTAAGTACATGGGAAATGTATACAATATGTTAAGGGGGGAAAATGAGACCTAAAAACTATATAATATAGTATAAACCCAATTTGGAAAAGATAATAATAATACATCTAAATGCCCATGGGCCTTGAAGAAATCCATAAAAATTTTAACAATGTTCATCTCTGGGTAGTGGAGATTACAGGCAATTTTTATTTACTTCTGGAAACTTCCCTGTATTTCCATATGTTCACAAATAAATGTATATTCCTCCTCTATTCAGAAAGCAATGATTTGCTTTTGCTTTTGACATTCACTGAACCCCCTACAGCACTTGCTGTTGGAGAGACTGACAGCAAATGGCCCATTGTGACCCCACTTCTGGGGGAACTCGCTCTGACTTCTCTTCCAGACTGGGTCTCCCCCAGGAGGAATCAGTCCTCCTCCTCCCTTGCTCTTGACCCAAGGTCTATGGGCTCAGTTCCTTATTTCTGTTTGCCTCCAATCTGACCACTTAGCCTGTACCAAAAATCCCAGACAAGCTGCCTTGCTTTCCTGGGGCAGGCACCCAACACCCACACACACTCTCCACAAGAAAAAAAAAAGTCAGCCTCAGCTGGGCTGTCCAGGCTCTCCCGTGTGGTGTCCCATGGACCACAGTGGTCTTGTCCACCCAGAGCCAAAGGAGGCAGCCATGGCCTTTACAGGTATCCTCTGGTTTGTCATACTCTCAATCACATTTAACCATGAGCCCAATGTTCAACCACATCTAACCATGAACCATGAACTCAAGGTTGGAACTCCCATCAGAAGGGCCTTCCCAGTGATCTGCTCATGGGAGGAGTGGGGACTGGAGGGAAACAGTGGACAGATGGAAGTAGGAGTTCCAAGAAACTCTCCTTGTTCCTGCTGGGAATTTGGCTGCTGTGTACTCAGGATGTGCACAGGCTTCATCCTGGGAGTTTCCCAGTATGCACTTGTCATAACATAGAGTGGGGATGCTGCTGCTACGTGCTGTTCCATCAGTTAGACTCTATCCAGGGTAGCCTGGAAATGGAGAGTAGAATCTGCTGGTCCCTTGGTCAGGGTCTCAAATCTTCTGAGGCCCTCGTGGTCTGACTGTGCCACCAAATGATTATGATTCTAGAGATGAGCAGAGATATAGCAATCTATCCCATCACTAGAGTCAAACAGGTTATGCCGGACTCGGGGTCATTCTCTAATGCAGTGTCTTCCCAGCAAGCTAGCAAGGAAATTGTAGCTTTTTTCTAATTTTACTTTGCATAACACATTGACTTTCAACCCTACCTTCCGAGTACTGTGAGGATGGGCCATATCAGTCTGGCCTAAAGTATCCACTTCCCCATCCTGCCTGGCCTCTGGAAAGACTCTCAGAGCCCTGGATACCATGCCCCTCCCTCAAACCCTCCCCCCTCCTCCCGTGGCCAGCAGTGGGACACCAGTTGTTCATGATGGCAGCACAGCCCTGCACCATGCATAGCAGGGTCCTGCCACCACAGCCGAAACTGACCAGAGATGGGAGGGGCCGCTGTAGAAGGGAGAGAAACTGGATGACCTTTCCACCCTCTGATGGATGTGCTTGTTACATAATAAACACTCAGCAGCCAGAGGCTCCTCCCCAGATGGCTTTGAAAATGGCAATTTCAGCCCTGGGAGCTTCCAGAGGGGCACAGGTTCGGGCCAGGCTCTCTCTCTGGCTGGTTTGTTCAGGCAAATCTATCACCCATTCTGACCCATAAAATGTCAAGGAGACTGGTCCATGCAGGTGAGTTCCAGTTAATGGCTTCCTCCGGTCCTAAAGGAGCATGGATGGCAGGTACAGGACAGTTCTGTTCTCCCCACGGAGCCAAGTGTTAATGAAAGTGTTAGTCACTTAGTGGTGTCTGACTCTTTGCAACCCCATGAATGTAGCCCAACAGGCTCCTCTGTCCAAGAAATTCTCCAGGCAAGAATACTGGAATGGGTTGCCATTTCCTTTTCCAGAGGATCTTCCCAACCCAGGGATCAAACCTGGGTCTTGTGCATTGCGGGCAGATTTTTGTACCATCTGAGCCACCAGGGAAGCCCAAGACTTCTGACCAAAGAACCAGGAGATAACAGATCACTTCCAATAGGCTATGTTCACTCATGGGAACGCCTGTCTCACCCGGCTTTCAGAGGAAGCTCACCCTGGGACAGGGTTATCGGCACCCAAGGTGAGACAGCAACAGGGTTTCACTCCATCCCAGCAATTTCTGATGAGATGCTACTGCCTTTCGACTTTCTCCACCAACAGGGTCAGCCCTGTCCCCTGGCCTCCACTGAAGTTAGCCTGACACGCTGGGAGCCTCGAGACAAATTAAATGAGGCAAGGAGGTCATGTGGTGAACATTCCATTATGGCCCCTCTGCTCCCTCTCCACGAGTGACTCACACGATCACTTTTAGGAGGTGAAGCATCTTATAGAATCAACACTTAATCTCCATGCCTCGTCTAGGAGGAGGGGGGAGGGACGGTGGGTGCATTATCCCTGAGCCTTCTATTTTCCGAGACCTTCACTGGAGATGGTCTGCTGGTGGGGGAGGTGGGAAAGAATTGTGGGGAACCTTGACCCTGTTTCAGGTAAGCTTCTGATTTACAGTTCATTGTGCTTTCTAACGAATAATTTTTAAATAATAATTCCACCAGTGAGCACCAAACCTTCTTCTCGGGAATGCAATTAAGGGAAAAATTAGCAATAAATTGTTTTCAGTACTTAACCCAGCTCCAAATTTATGGTTGCTGCAATTTATTGTTTCAGAGGCCTGAAAAATGGCAATGAATTTTGTCCCATTGGCTGTCATTCACCCTCAAAATGGAAATGTAAATAAACAAGCGTTCAGGGCTTTGGGTTTTCTGGCTCCTTACAAACCTCAAAACCTTAAGCCCCTCTGGCCAGTTCCCAGGACGGATCCCCCAGCCTTAGAAACAGAGCGAAACGCTCTGGGTCTGCAGGCAGGCGGCTCCTCTCCTGCGGCCCCACGCGCCGCCCCATGCAGGACGCGCGGCGCCGAATGAGTGTAAATGGGAAAACACTAACTTCGCTCCTGACGGCGATGCGGGATGTATCCGTTTACCCTATAAATAAGCACTGATCACCTCCATTTTATTGAACTCATTTTCCAGGCAAGCAGAGACCACAAGATTCTTCGGCACATTTTCTCTTTACACCCTCTAGGACGGCTGCTAGTGTCAACTCCGACAGATTTATAGCCCATTCATTCATGGGAACAAAAACCCTGCCACGGCTGGTCATGGGACACGCAATAGCAGTTAGTTCAGAAGATAACAGCGGCAATACCTCACCTCTCCATTCAGGACTACAGAGCCGGCACCACTTTGGAGGTAATAAATGCTTCTTCTTGGGCGATTGGAGTCGTAATCCAGAAATCGCTGTGGTGGGCCTCCCCCCACCCCCGGCTCCGCCTCCAGGGGAACCAGCTTATCCCCACCCTACCCCAGCCTTAACTCCAACCCCGCATCTGCCCCACAAGGGACTGGCAGGGGGCTGACGGCAGCCCTTTGTGGAACCAAAAAGGACACCCAGCCTCTTCCTTCCAGTCCTCTCAACTTGGGCTGTAGCTATTCTGTAGGACTCAAGCAATAATGCGAAGCTGAGAAGCCCGACTCCTTGCTCGCGGTGAGTGGCAATGCAGGCGTGCACATTTACTCCAGTCTGCCAGATGCCCTCTGTGGCCCTCAGCTTAGGCACACATTTCCTCCTGCTTTCCTCTCTCAAGCAGCCAATAAGAATGACCAAGGGCCCACACTTTCTTAACAGACCCAACAGCAGCCAAAGGTGCTCCCAGGTGGAGCCCATGAGCCTGATGGAGAATCAAAGGCAGGTTGGGTCTGACCTTGCAAATCGGTCAGAAACATCAGAACTAGATCACAAGCCCGGTCCCCACAACAGGAGGAAGCTGGTCGGACAAGTTCACGTCTGTCCCCAGAGCCTAGAATGAGCTAGGTACAAAGCAGACACAAAAGAAGCATGTGTTGAATAAACCAATGGGTTTGTTTTTTTGTTTTTTATTAAGTGAACAATCTGGAAAGGAATAAAGACAGATGAGGAATCCAAAGTTTAAGGCAAGGACAAAGAAGCAACAACTATAGTTAAGCGTTCTGTCTCATTTTGAAGTCAGCTTCAACCACTTCCAAGCCTCAGTTTGCTTACCTGTAAAAATGGGGGTATTAACTATACTTAACCCAGAGTATTGTTGTTAGAATTAAATGATATATAAAAATATATTAAATGATATGTAATGCATAACGCTTACTCCTTGGAAGGAAAGTTATGACCAACCTAGACAGCATATTAAAAAGCAGAGACATTACTTTGCCAACAAAGGTCCATCTAGTCAAGGCTATGGTTTTTCCAGTGGTCATGTATGGATGTGAGAGTTGGGCTATAAAGAAAGCTGAGCACAGAATTGATGCTTTTGAACTGTGGTGTTGGAGAAGACTCTTGAGAGTCCCTTGGACTGCAAGGAAATCCAACCAGTCCATCGTAAAGCAGATCGGTCCTGGGTGTTCATTGGAAGGACTGATGTTGAAGCTGAAATTCCAATACTTTGGCCACCTGATCTGAAGAGCTGACTCATTGGAAAAGACCCTGATGCTGGGAAAGATTGAGGGCAGGAGGAGAAGGGGACGACAGAGGATGAGATGGTTGGATGGCATCACTGACTCAATGGACATGAATTTGGGTGGACTCCAGAAGTTGGTGTTGGACAGGGAGGCCTGGCATGCTGCAGTTCATGGGGTCACAATGAGTTGGACACGACTGAGCGACTGAACTGAACTGAACTGAATGCATAAATATACAATGAATTATCATAAATGTTTATAAACATAGATATGTATACAAAGGGCTTCCCAGGTGGTGCTAGTGGTAAAGAACCTGCTTGCCAATGCAGGAGACTTAAAGAGACATGGGCTCAATCCCTAGGTCAAGAAAATTCCCTGGAGGAGGTCATCGCAACCCACCCTACTATTCTTGCCTGGAGAATCCCATGAATAGAAGATCGTGGTGGGTGGCAGGCTACAGTCCATAGGGTCACAAAGAGTCAGACATGACTGAAGTGACTTAGTAGAACACAGCACATATGTTATCAAATAAGTTAAATTAGTGTAATTGGAGAAACAAAAGATTCACAGAAGACAATTTAAGATCAATAGAAGACAGAAGATCATCGAGCACCAGATGATGCTTCAAGGCTCATGCCTTCAGTTTTTGAAACCTCCCATAGGACACAGATACCTGCTTCCACCCCTCAGTACCCTGTGGCCTGTTTTCTTTAGAGATGTGTTGCTCTTATTCTAGGGTTCTGACAGTTAAAGAAAGTAAGAAACTGTTAGTTGCTTAGTCGTGTCTTTTCTTGACCCCATGGACTGTAGCCCGCCAGGGCCCTCTGTCCATGGAACTCTCCAGGCAAGAATACTGGAGTGGGTTGCCATTTCCTTATCCAGGGGATCTTTCCAACCCAGTGATTGAACCCGGCTCTCTTGCATTGCAGACAATTAAACACCAAAGCAAGACCCTCAGGGATCCACCTACCTTCCCCTGTGGGTCACCCTCCTTAGAGTCCAGATGAAAGAAGGGTGTGAAGAGCCAGCAAGTCCAGGGCAGGTCATTGAGATGGAAGTTGAGAGCTTCCAGGATGTAGAAAGCGCCAGAGAAAGAAACCAAGGTTAAGCTCTGAAAGAAAACGCAAAATTCAGGGGGCGGGGGAGCCTATGAAAACGCATAGAAAATGACACTGGGCATCAGTTGCTGTAAGTACATTCTTTGCTAATCAATCAGCTTTTATTGTGACGCCTCCAGCTCAGCTCATAACGCAGGGAAGCAGCTTCAGCAGCAGTTTAAAATGTTTCCAGTTTAATAATCCCTGCTAATTGAAAGCAGCTCAGAAACAGGGGTAAGGTTGGGGGTTGGGGACACTCTAGCACAGTTGATGGTAACAGAGCTGTTCCTAAGGGGAACAAAATAACCTTTGATGCTGGAGGGAAAACCTGCTTCCCGAACCCTGAACAACTAATTCCTGCAACTGTCTGCTTTGGCACTGGATCCTTCTTGTGTTTTAACTGTGGAAGGTTATGGCTGCGAATTGTTGTGAAACCTGTTTTTATCTATGGAAAATTAAACACCCCCTGCTGCAAAAACTAAATTTTTTTTTCTTCAAAAGAGAAATACATTCATTTTTATAATTGTTCTTTCCTTTCAAATCACCTAATATGACAAATGCTGGGAGACGTTATAGTTCATCTGCTAAAGAGTGCCTTTATGAGTTGAGGCTTCGATGCTTTAATGGAGAAATTGCCTGATTTAAGTAAATCATGTCACCTTCACCCTTGCAATCATATTTGTTGCTGACGTCTGCTGACCTAACCTGCAGAGCAAAAACAAAAACCCATTTACATTTCCTGGCTGAGATATTTGGTTCACATGATGTACAAATAGGTCATAATGAAGAGTGATTTTAGCACACAGCAAAGGTACGATTTAAGGATACTTTTGACAGTTCTTACACATACAAAATTATTCAGTGTTGTAATTTAAACAATAAAAGACAGACTTTTAGCACAAAAAGCCTCTAATTCCTCAGCCCAGGTCTCTTTGACTTTCATGGCAGAGCTACACTTGAGGATGCAGGTATAGCAGAGAGACGTCATCTGTTTGATGTGCCAAGAATCAGCTGGGTCCCTCCCTCTTTCGTTGGGTACACACAAATCTATCCTAGAACGTGGATTCGGGTACCCAGATCTGGATACCTGGTCCTGCTCTCCATGACACCCATTCTCCCCTTTATACAGCAGGGAATCCATACTTATTTGTTCGGTGAATGGATGAGTATCCAAAATTTGGAAAACAAACTTTAAAAAAATCAACCAATATGCAAGTGTAAATGCAAGTGTGCATTTCTCTAATGAAAGAGATTAACAAACATCAAGGGAAGCAGATACTCTCATCACTCAGACCTTGATCCTCCTTGAAACTGATTCTCCTCAGCAAATGTTTATTCAGTCAATTTTGTGCACAGGGGTAGGGAGAGGGGTTCCCCTCATCTTCCCTCTGCTTCTTCTCAACCCAATGGAAGTCTCTGTGTATTAAAAATATAATCACATCCTTTGCTTTTCTTCGAAGGAAATCAAGATTTTAAGTGCACTTCTTGAAATCTAGAAGAGGCTAGAGATCTTATCAGGCAGCAAAGTACAGTTCCTTTAGAAACAAAATTTAAAAAGTGAAAGTGAAAGCTGCTCAGTCGTGTCCAACTCTTTGTGACCCTATACAGTCTATGGAATTCTTCAGGCCAGAATACTGGACTGGGTAGCCTTTCCCTTCTCCAGGGGATCTTCCCAACCCAGGGATCAAACCCAGGTCTCCTGCATTGCAGGCAGATTCTTTATCAGCTGAGCCACAAGGGAAGCCCAAGAATACTGGAGTGGGTAGCCTATCCCTTCTCCAGCAGATCTTCCCAACCCAGGAGTCGAACCCGGGTCTCCTGCATTTTACGCAGATTCTTTACCTACTGAGGAATGAGGGAAGCCCAACAAAATTTAAAAGCTATATATAAATCTAACTGGTTAAAATTTTTTGTTTTGCTGAAATAAACTATATATTTAGCTGAGTTTTGCCATATATTAGCAGTCCATCTAAAAGACACCATAAAATTATGAGGCATTACAAGTGTTATGTTGCTCTAAACAAGGAGACTTTGAACTTATCATCGGTGCCTCTAAAATAGAAGTCATGCTTCATTCTCAAACTTTCATCTACCACCACCACCACCCAAGATGACTTGGGGGGATTGGTGTATTTTTTTCTTTTAATTTTTAGTTTATTAATTAAAATTTTTTAATTTCTAAAGAAATTAGAAATAAAGAAATTTGTTAAATTTTTCTTTAATTCTTTTAATTTTCATTTAAAAACTTTTGGAAAAAAAAAAAAAAAACTTTTGGGATATTTACATTTTATCCTTAATCAAGGACTAGGCTTAGAGAAGTACATTTCTTTCCTGGAATAACAAATTTATTTCTCCAGAAAATGGTACTGGCACCACATCATGTGTGAGCCGTTAGAGCTGTACTTACAATCATAGTAGGAGGTGGGCTGGCTGGACCAAAATCAGAGATGCCCTGGGACTGGGCACACTTTGGTGTTGATGGTAGAGTCAATGAAAGACTGAAAAACAGAAGCGCTGCCTGGCCCCAGCTCCTCCCAGCCGGACCTCCCACCCCCGAGCCAGACCTCCCAGACCCACGTCATCCCTGAGACCCATTCCTTTCAGACTGGAAAGAAGATGCTCTGGGAAGTGGTTTGCCAATCATGGTGTCAGGGTCAAGAAGAAGAACATCCACTTCCATAATGACACCCTGGGATACTGGTGGCCAGGAGTCCCTTCCCAGGTCACCACAGTCTGGATGGCCACACTGCACGTGACGCAGACACATCATGAGACACATGCTTGTGTAATCTGCTGGGTCTAGAGTTTTAAAGAGTTCTCTGAATTCACCCTGAAGATGCAAGGAAAGAGAAGCAAGACAATTTTTTTAACTTTGTATTTTATCTTGGGGTATAGCCAATTTACAAACAGTGTTGTGATCGTTTCCAGTGAACAGTGAAGGGACTCAGCCATGTATATACATGTATCCATTCTCCCCCAAACTCCCCTCCCATCTAGGCTGCCACGTAACATTGAGCAGAGTTCCACATGCTAGACAGTAGGTCCTTTATGGTTATCCATTTTAAATATAGCACAGCGTGCAGGCAGCCCTAAGTTCTTCTCTAAGTCTCTAAGTCTCTTTCTGTTTTGCAAGTAAGTTCATGTGTATCATCTCTTTTTAGATTCCACATATACAGGCTGTCATAGGATACTTTTCCTTCTCTGACTTACTTCATTCTATAACAATCTCTAGGTCCATCCATGTAGAAGCAGGACAAATAAAGCAAGAAAATAAATAATACTAACACAATATAACCCTTAGAATAAAACATATATCCATAAATCCATGTTGATATATGTAAATAATTGAATAAATAGACAAATGGGGGAAGGGGGCAGCTCTTCCTTACTATAGAATTTTCATTCAACAGTATAGACAGAATAATGGAAATAGAAAGTCACCATTAAACAAACAAGATGGAGAAACTCTATACGGTCAGCAAAAACAAGACCGGGAACTGACTGGCTCAGATCATGAACTCCTTATTGCAAAATTCAGACTTAAAAAGACGAAAGTAAGGAAAACCACTAGGCCATTCAGGTATGGCCTAAATCAAATCCCTTACAATTATACACTGGAAGTGACAAACAGATTCAACAGACTAGATCTGATGGACAGAGTGCCAGAAAAACGATGGACGGAGGTTCATAACATTGTACGGAAGCAGTGATCAAAATTATCCCCGAGAAAAAGAAATGCAAAAAGGTAAAATAGTAGTCTGAGAAGCCCTTACAAATACCTGAGAAAAGAAGAGAGGCAAAAGGCAAAGGAGAAAAGGAAAGCTATACCCATCTGAATGCAGAGTTCCAAAGAATAGTAAGGAGTGAAAAGAAAGCCTTCCTAAGCAAACAGTGCAAAGGAATAGAGGAAACAATAGAATGCAAAAGACTAATTTTCTCTTCAAGAAAATTAGAGACACCAAGGGAACATTCCATGCAAAGATGGACACGATAAAGGACAGAAACAACAAGACAGAAGCAGAAGAGATTAAGCAGAGGTGGCAAGAATACACAAAAGAACTATACAGAAAAAAGCTCTTCATGACCCAGATAACCACGATGGTGTGATCACTCACTTAGAGCCAGACATCCTGGAATGTGAAGCCAAGTGAACCTTAGGAAGCATCACTATGAACAAAGCTGGTGGAGGTGATGGAATTCCAGCTGAGCTATTTCAAATCCTAAAAGACGATGCTGTCAGAGTGCTGCACGTGATATGCCAGCAAATTTGGGAAACCCAGCAGTGGCCACAGGGCTGGAAAAGGTCAGTTTTCATTCCAGTCACAAAGAAAGGCAATGCCAAAGACTATTCAAACTACCTCACTCATTTCACATGCTAACAAAGTAATGCTCAAACTTCTCCAAGCCAGGCTTCAACAGTACATGAACCAAGAACTTCCAGATGTTCAAGCTGGATTTAGAAAAGGCAGAGGAACCAGGGACCAAATTGCAAACCTCCACTGGATCATAGAGAAAGCAAGGGAATTCCAAAAAGACATCTACTTCTGCTTCATTTGACTCTGCTGAAGCCTTTGACTGTGTGGATCACAACAAACTATGGAAAATTCTTCAAGAGATGGGAATACCAGACCACCTTACCTGTCTCCTGAGAAACCTGTATGCAGGTCAAGAAACAAGTTAGAACTGGACATAGAAAAACAGACTGTTTCCAAGTTGAGAAAGGAATACATCAAAGCTGAATACTGCCACCCTGCTTATTTAACTTATATGCAGAGTACATCATGCGAAATATCAGGCTGGAAGAAGCACAAGCTGGAATCAAGATTGCTGGGAGAAATATCAATGATGTTAGATATGCAGATGACACCACCCTTATGGCAGAAGGCGAAGAAGAACTAAAGAGCCTCTTGATGAAGGTGAAAGAGGAGAGTGAAAAAGCTGGCTTAAAATTCAACATTCAAAAAAACCTAAGATCATGGCATCTGGTCCCATCACTTCATGGCAAATAGATGGGGAAACAGTGGCTGAATTTATTTTCTTGGGCTCCAAAATCACTGCAGATGGTAACTGTAGCCATAAAATTAAAAGATGCTTGCTCCTTGGAAGAAAAGCTATGACAAATCTAGACAGTGTATTAAAAAGCAGAGACATTACTTTGTCAATAAATGTCTGTCTAGTCAAAGTTATGGTTTTTTTCAGTAGTCATGTATGGATATGAGAGATGGACCATAAAGAAGGCTGAGCGCCAAAGAAATAATGCTTTCAAAGTGTGGTGTTGGAAAAGACTCTTGAGAGTCCCTTGGACTGCAGGGAGATCAAACCAATCAATCTTAAAGGAAATCAAACCTGAACATACATTGAAAGGACTGATGCTGAAGCTGAAACTTCAGTACTTTGGCTACCTGATGCAAAGAGCTGACTCACTAGAAAAGACCCTGATGCTGGGAAAGATTGAAGGCAGGAGGAGAAAGGGATGACAGAGGACAAGATGGTTGGATGGCATCAGCAACTCAATGGACATGAGTTTGAGCAAGCTCCAGGAGATGGTGAAGGACAGAGAAGCCTGGCATGCTGCAGTCCATGGGGTCACAAAGAGTCAGACATGACTGAGGGACTGAACAACAACGAATTAAACAAATATCATGGTCATAATTTTTTCACTTAAGAAAACACTTTAATTCATTTTCTCCCCTTATGTAGACTGTCTTTTCATTTTATTACTTGATTTCTTGCTGTGAAGATTTGAGTTTAATGTAGTCTCATTTGTTGACTTTTGCTTTTATTGTTTATGCTTTTGGTATCATGTCCAAAAAATCATTGCCAAGACCAATTTCAATGAGCTTCTTCCCAACATTTTCTTCTTGCAATTTTATACTATCAATTCTTATGTTTGAATCTTGCATTCATTTCAAGTTAATTGGGGGGCATGGTGTGACATAAAGGTCCAATTTCACTGTTCTGTATATGAATACCTACCTTTCTCAGCAACATTTGTTGAAGAGACCATCCTTTCCTCATTGGGTATTCTTGTCTCCCTAGCCAAATATTCAGCTCAGTTCAGTCGATTAGTTGTGTCCAACTCTTTGCAACCCCATGGACTGCAGCATGCCAGGCCTCCCTGTCCATCACCAGCTCCCAAATCTTGCTCAAACTCATGTCCATCCAGTCAGTGATGCCATCCAGCCATCTCATCCTCTGTCCTCCCCATCTCCTCCTGCCTTCAATCTTTCCCAGCATCAGGGTCTTTTCCAATGAGTCAGTTCTTCGCATAAGATGGCCAAAGTATTGGAGTTTCAGCTCCAGCACCAGTCCTTCCAATGAATATTCAGGACTGATTTTCCTTTAGAGTTGACTGATTTGGTCGATTTCCTTTAGGATTGACTGGTTTGATTGCCAGGTATTCAGTTCAGTCACTCAGTTGTGTCAGACTCTTTGTGACCCCATGGACTGCAGCACGCCAGGTATTAGTTGACTCTATATGCCAAAATTTTATTCTGGGCTTTCTATTGTGTTCAGTTTGTTGATCTGTCTACTTTTGTGCCAGCACCATACTGTTTTTATTGCTATGGCTTTGTAGTATAGTTTGAAATTAGGAAGCATGATACCTAGAACTTTGTTCTTTCTTCTCAAGATTGCTTTGGCTACTTGAGGTCTTCTGTGGTTTCACACAAATTTTAGGATTGTTTCTTCTCTGTATATATATAGTTAAGTAACTTTGCTGTATCACTGAAACTAGCAAAACATTGTAAATCAGCAACACTCCAACATAAAATTAAAATTTTTTAAAAAGAAAATGTCCCATCAAGTGGAACATTTAAGTGTGTGAATATTTGCTTTTCAATGTGGTGGCAATTGATAAATCCCTGCTGTGCTTTATTGCTATGTCCAAAATACCCACATATGTGCTTAGATTCTGTAGTAATTTACTAACAAATTATGCTACTTGGGTATCAGCAGTTCCTCTTCTGGCACTTGGGTCTAAGGGTTAATATTGTGCAGACGTCACAGTGACAAGCTCCAGGGATGGACAGGTAAGCTGTTCTCCTACTACATGTCCCGTCTCTGTGCCCAGGTGCTGCTGCTTCTATTGCTTCTGTTACCACCAGTGCCAATCTGAGTCCAAGGACCAAATCACACAGCTACCCAGTGTCACTTCTCTGCTCAGGTACATGCTCCATCATTCCATCAGTCTTCATTTACAAAATACAGTTCAAATAATAAATTGTTAGGAATTTTAAAAATCTGAAAATTATTAAGAATGCTTCAGCACAGCACTGGCCTACCCAGAATTTGACCACATGCCTGTGAAACCAGCTCTGCATGTAGATCTCTGTTTTGGAGGTTATTTACAGAAGACCATTCTTCTAAATGTGTTTAGTCCACAACTTCGCATTCACTCACAAATAGATCCTGGAACTCTGCCCATATGAGTGCATACACAGCTGCCTCATCCTTTTAAACTGCTGCCTAGCGTTCTACACTGGTGTTTGTCATTGCCCTGTTGGTGAACATTTCATTGTTTTCAGAGTTTCATACTGTATCACAAACTATTCTGCAATCAACATCCTTGTGCATTTTTATGTTATTGCTTCTCTGGGATATATACCAAGAAGTGGAAGTGCTAGAGTTTTGGGTTTTTTTTTTTAATTAAATATGTCTACCTTTTATTGAATTGTTGCTATGTATCAGGCGGTATGCTAGGTGTTTTAAAAAAACAATCTCATTTACTACTCTTACCATTTTATAAATGAGAAATCTAAGACTCAAAGAAGCCAAATAAGTTGCTCAGGATGTATAGTCAGTGAAGAGAAAATCAGAATTTTTACACCAGGCAGCTGGACTCCAGTACTTGTGATCCTGACTGCTTTGCTGCTCTGCCCATTGTGTGTATTTATGAATGAGTTTGCATTTATGAATCAAAAACCCAATATGTGTCATTCATTGTGCAGCAAGAGGTTTGATGATGTTATATCAGTGAATCATCTCAACCAATGAGGTTGAAATGCTTGCCTCCACATATCAGAGAGGAAACTGAAGCTCAGTAACTTTACTTCCCTGTATCAGAGAGAAAACAGAGAAATCATGAGTCATGTGGAAACATTTAGCCATTCAAGATACAGACATCATCTGAGCAATGAGAGGAAATGTCACATTACACGGCTAGTGAAAGAAACAGGAGAAAAAGGTAAAGATTCTCTAAGTGTTCCTCCAAGAGAAACTTTCAACTATGAAAAGCATGGGAGTATTAAGATGGGAAAAATCTGAAAAGACTGTTTCTGGGGTGAGAAATATGATTGACTCATTTTCAAATGGAGAATTAAAAGACCAGCTCAGGAAATATTACCAGGACTCAAAAAAAAAAAGTCAATGAATGAAAAATGAAGAAGAAAAAGAGGGCACTTAAACTAGATATAAAAGTAGTTCAAAGGGAAATAAGAATGGAGAAGTAAAACTTAAAAAGAAAATGTCTTCTTTAGGCTCCATGAATATGGAAGGTCTTCAAGGTGAAAGGGCCACAATGATCCTCACCAAGAAAGAATTATATAGGAAATGCTTTAATTTCACATAAAGAGAAAAAAGCCCTGAAAGGAACTAAGCATAAAATGTAAATGAGTTAAATTTCTCTATTTAAAAACTTAATATGGGTCAAAACCAATATCCAGCTTTGTGCTATTATAAAGGAACACACCTATAATAAAATGTCACAGAAAGTTTTAAAAATTCATTTAAACATTTATTCATTGAACAAATAAATATTGAGCTCTTTCTACATGCCAAATAAAGTGATGGGCAAAGACTTACCATGCAAACACAAACAAAAATAAATCAGGGATGATAATATTAATATTTAACAAGGTAGAGTTTGAAGCAAATGGTCAGTGTGAACATTTTTCTCTCTATCTTTGCCAGATATGCAAGAAAGTAAAGGATTTAACTGATATTATTAATAGACTTGAATATATGTCACATAAAATAATATATCCAAAGATTCAATATGATATTTGGACAAAATGGATTTTAATAATATTAGTAAACTTCAATATGTACATGTACCTATATATATTTCTAATAAGATACACACATACACACACATCTGTCAAATCTTACACCCAAAAGTCTAATATGGTAGCCACAAAACACAAGTGGCTATTTAAATTTAAATTTTAACTAATTAAAATTAAATAAAATGAAAAGTCAGTTCTTTAGTCTTACTAACCTCCTTTTGTGCATTTTGCTGTTCAGTTGCTAAGTCATATCCAATTCTTTGTGACCCCATGGACTGCAGCACACCAGGCTTCCTTGTCCTTCACTATCTCCCTGAGCTTGCTCAAACTCACGTCCATTGAGTTGGTGATGCCATCCAACCACCTCATCCTCTGTCATCCCCTTCTCCTCCTGCCTTCAATCTTTCCCGCATCAGGGTCTTTTCCAAGGAGTCTGCTCTTCACATCAGGTGGTCAAAACATTGGAGCTTCAGCTTTAGCATCAGTCCTTCCAATGAATATTCAGGGTTGATTTCTTTTAGGATTGACTGGTTTGATCTCCTTGCTGACCATAAGAGTCTTCTCCAACACCACACTTCCAAAGCATCAATTCTTTGGCACTTAGCCTTCTTTATGGTCCAACTCGCACTTCTGTACGTGATTACTAGAAAAACCATAGCTTTGACTATATGGACCTTTGTCAGCAAAGTGATGTCTATGCTTTTTAATACATTAAGTTTGTCACAGCTTTTCTTCCAAGGAGCAAGCATTTTAATTGTGTGGCTGCAGTAACCATTCATAGTGATTTTAGAACCCAAGAAAAGAAAATTTGCCACTATTTCCACTTTTTCCCCATCTATTTGGCATGAAGTAATAGGACTAGATGCCATGATCTTAGTTTTTTGAATGTTGAGTTTTAAGCCAACTTTTTCACTCTCCTCTTTCACCTTCATCAAGAGACTCTTCAATTCCTCTTCAGTTTCTGCCATTAAAGTGACATTGTGTGCATATCTGAGGTCGTTGGTATTTTTATCTTGGCAATCTTGATTCCAGCTTGTGCTTCATCCAGATTGGCATTTCGCGTGATGTACTCTGCATATAAGTTAAATAAGCAAGGTGACAATATACATCTTTGATGTACTCATTTCCCAATTTTGAACAGTCTGTTGTTCCATGTCCAGTTCTAACTGTTGCTTCTTGTCCTGCATACAGGTTTCTCAGGAGACAGGTAAGGTGCTCTGGTGTTCCCATCTCTTGAAGAATTTTCCACAGTTTGTTGTGATCCACACAGCCAAAGGCTTTAGCATAGTCAAATGAAGCAGAAGTAGGTGTCTTTTTTGAATTCGCTTGCTTTTACTATGATCCAACAGACATTGGCAATGTGATCTCTGGTTCCTCTGCCCTTTCTAAATCCAGCTTGTACATCTGGAAGTTCTTGGTTCATGTAATGCTAAAACCTAGTTTGAAGGATTTCAAGCACACTATTGCTAGCATGTGAAATGAGTGCAATTGTACAGTAGTTTGAATAGTCTTTGGCATTGCCCTTCTTTGTGATTGGAATGAAAACTGATCTTTTCCAACCTTGTGGCCACTGCTGGGTTTTCCAAATTTGCTGGCATACTGAGTGCAACACTTTAACAGCATCATTTTTTAGGATCTGGAATAGCTCAGATGGAACTCCATCACCTCCAGTAGCTTTGTTCATAGTAATGCTTCCTAAGGCCCACTTGACTTCAAACTCTGGCTCTTGGTGGGTGATCACACCATTGTGGGTATCTGGATCATTAAGGCCTGTTTTGTAGAGTTCTTCTGTATATTCTTGCCACCTCTTCTTAATCTTTTATGCTTCTGTTAGGTACATACAATTTCTGTCCTTTATTGTGCCCATCTTTGAATGAAATTTTCCTCGGTATCTTCAGTTTTCTTGAAGAGATCTCTAGTCTTTCCCATTCTAATGCTTTCCTCTATTTCTTTGCACTGTTCACTTAAGAAGGCTTTCTTCTCTCTCCTTGCTATTCTTTGGAACTCTGCATTTAGTTGGGTATACCTTTCCTTTACTCCTTTGCCTTTTGCTTCTCTTCTTTTCTCAGGTATTTATAAGGGCTCCTCAGACAACCATTTTGCCTTTTCACATTTGTTTTTCTTGGGGATGGTTTTGGTTACCACTTTCTGTACAGTGTTATGAAGTCCCCTCCATAGTTCTTCAGGGACTCTGTCTACCAGATCTAATCTATTGAATCTATTCATCACCTCCACTGTATAATTGTAAGAGATTTGATTTAGGTCACACCTGAATGACCTAGTGGTTTTCCCTACTTTCTTCAATTTGAGCTTGAATTTTGCAGTAAGGAGCTTATGATCTGAGCCACAGTTAGCTTCAGGTCTTGTTTTTGCTGACTGTATAGATTTCTCCATCTTCAGCTGCAAAAAATATCATCAATCTGATTTCGGTATTGACCATCTGGTGATGTTCATGTGTCTTGTGTTGTTGGAAGAGGATGTTTGTATGACCAGTGCGTTCTCTTGGCAAAACTCTGTTAGCCTCGCTCTGCTTCATTTTGTACTCCAAGGCCAAGCTTGCCAGTTACTCCAAGTATCTGTGGACTTCCTACTTTTGCATCCAATCCCCTATGATGAAAAGGACTTTTTTTTTTTTTTTGGTATTAGTACTAGAAGGTCTTGTAGGTCTTCATAAAATCATTCAACTTCAGCTTCTTTGGCATTAGTAGTTGGGGCATAGACTTGGATTACTGTGATACTGAATGGTTTACCTTGTAAACAAGCAGAGATCATTCTGTCATTTTTGAGACTGCACTCAAGTACTGTATTTTGGACTCTTTTGTTGACTATGACAGCTACTCCATTTCTTCTAAAGGATTCTTGCTCACAGTAATAGATAAAATGGTCATCTGAATGAAATTCACCCATTCCTGTCCATTTTAGTTCACTGATTCCTAAAATGTCAGTGTTCACTCTTGCCATCTCCTGCTTGACCATGTCCAATTGACCTTGATTCATGGACCTGATTGGGTTCTTATGCACTGTTGTTCTTTACAGCATCAGACTTTACTTTCACCACCAGACACACCCACAACATACCCACAATTTCCACTTTAGCCCAGCCTCTTCATTCTTCCTGGAGCTGTTTCTCCCACACTTAGCAACCTGAGGGGTTCATCTTCCAGTGTCATATTTTGCCTTTTCATTGTATTCATGGGGTCCTCAAGGCAAGAATACTGAAGTAGTATGCCTTTCTCTTCTCCCGTGGCCCATGTTTTGTCAGACGGTGACTAGCAGGGACATGCCTTTCAGTTGCTCCACATAGCTGGACAATACGCCCAGCGCCCTGGATGTCCCACTCCTGGTCCTTGTTGAGCATGTAAACCTTCGCTGGGCACTGAGTGTCAGTCAACATGCCAGCTGGGAGCGGGGGCAAAGGCCCTGCTGGAGCCGCTGGGAAGGGGTTCTGAGAAAGGCTGGAGCCCGAAGTTGGAGGACGCCCAGGAACTGCAGGCTACCCAGCCTCACTGCTGCTGCTGGCCGCCCATCTGATGGATCTAGTGGATCACACGCGTCTAGTGGTCCTGTGCTGCGCTTAGTCACTCGGTTGTGTCCTGTGACCCCATGGACTGTAGCCCTCCAGGATCCTCTATCCGTGAGATTCTCCAGGCAAGAATACTGGAGTGGGTTGCCATGCCCTCCTCCAGGTGATCTTCCTAACCCAGGGATCAAACCTAGGTCTCTTGCATTGCAGGCAGATTCTTTACCATCTGAGCCATGAGGGAAGTCCAAGAATACTGAAGTTGGTAGCCTATCCCTTCTCCAGGGAATCTTCCCAACCCAGGAGTCTAACTAGGGTCTCCTGCATTGCAGGCAGATTCTTTACCAGCTGAGTTACCAGGGAAGCCCTTTATCTAGTGAATCTGATATTAAATAGTGCAGATACATATCATTTCTTTCACTGCAAAAAGTCATACTGGATTACTTTAGTTGGATGTTCAGTTTTCTGAAACTTATATTTAGATATAGAAAAAGTCTTTTCACAGAGGGGAAATAAAGTCCAATCGCAAACCCAAAGCATTGTTTAATATATGATATTTTTGGCACCTTCTAGGAAAATAAAAATGTATTGGCGCTGACTTTTTCTCAATCACACACTTTTCTCTAAAAATAATGTTATTAAAGGCAAGTCAACAGCTGAAAAGAAAAGGTTCTACACTGGACAGTGCTGCTATACAGAATGCAGTTTTTTAAAATTCTACATAGCATTTACAAAATGCCCCTATCGTATAACATGCACAAAAGAAGGATAAACTTTTTTAAAATTTAATTGAGATTAAAAATTAAAAATCAAGATCTTAGTACTAGATACGTTCATTGCTACTGGTGTGTCATTGCATGTTCCTCTCAGCAGACAGAGCTGGGGTTGCATGGGCACACACACACACACAGACATTACCTGAGCATCACTATTTATTTCTGTATCCACAGATCTATAGATGGATAGATAGATATTAAACATCATGAGTTCATCTTCTACCTTCCATCTCAATCCAGCACAACAGGGTACCTTTCTAATCTCTTCCTTTTCATATCTCCCCAAGAATGAGAAACTTGGCACCCACTGTCCTCACTATATGTATTCATTTGCTCAACCCTAGAACTCTCAGAAGGAAGGTTCAAAATTGTAACTCACTGTCATCACCGAAAGGAAACCAACTAGGAGCCCATCAACTAGTGATCAGTATTTGCTTACAGTTTGTTTGTTTGTTTTAGACAAGTCTCCTTGGAAAAATAACTGAGTTCAGAGCCAGGGGACAGACAGCACAGCTGAAACATCTCCCTGTGTCAGAAAGTAAAGATGTGCTCAAAGAGTCGTGAGGACAAGACCCAGATTGAAGGGACTCCCCACTGCCAAATCCGGGGCAAGCTGAACATCAAAATATATTTTTATATAATGACAGCACTGGATTATAAGGCACTGAATAAATTAAGTCCCTGAGTCCGTATGACATAAATAAATAAGTAAATATTAAATTAAGAAGGTGGGGAGAAAAAAAAACTCTTCCTCATAGTACAACTGGAGAAGGAAATGGCAACCCACTCCAGGGTTCTTGCCTGGGGAATCCCAGGGACGGAGGAGCCTGGTGGGCTGCCGTCTATGGGGTCGCAGAGTCGGACACGACTCAAGCGACTTAGCAGCAGCAGCAGCAGCATGGTACAACAGCATAATTCAGATGATATAGACTGAATAATGAAGTTAGAAAATCATCAGTGTATAGCAAAATAAGTCAGAGAAGTTTGATGAGGACATAAATGTTTACAAAGTATAAAAATATCTCCCCACAAATGAGTTATTAGTTGTTGTCATTGTTGTTGTTCAGTTGTTAAGTCATGTCCGACTCTTTGCGACCCCATGGATGGCAGCATCCAGGCTTTCCTTGTCCTTCACCATCTCCCGGAGTTTGCTCAAACTCACATCCATTGAGTCGGTGATGCTATCTAACCATCTCATCCTCTGTTGTCTCCTTCTCCTCCCGCCTTCAATCTTTCCCAGTATCAGGGTCTTTTCAAATGAGTCAGTTCTTCATATCAAGTGGTCAAAGTATTGGCATTTCAGCTTCAGCATCGGTCCTTCCAATGACTATTCAGGGTTGATTTCCTTTAGGATTGGCTGGTTTGATCTTGCTGTCCAAGGAACTCTCAAGAGTCTTCTCCAGCACCTCAGTTCATAAGGTCAGTTCTTCAGTGCTCAGCCTTATTTATGGTCCAACTCGCATATCCACATATGACTACTGGAAAAACCATAGCTTTGACTATACAGACATTTGTCAGCAAAGTGATGGCTCGCTTTTTAATAGCTTTTCTTCCAAGAAGCAATTTTAATTTCATTGCAGTAGTCACCGTCTGTAGTGATTCTGGAGTCTAAGAAAAGAAAATTTGCCACTGTTTCCACTTTTTCCCCATCTATTTGCCATGAAGTGATGGGACCGGATGCCATGATCTTAGTTTTTTGAATGTTGAGTTTTAAGCCAGCTCTTTCACTCTCCTCTTTCACCATTATGAAGAGGCTCTTTAGTTCCTTTTTCCTTCCTGCTATTAGAGTAGTATCATCTGCGTATCTGAGGTCATTGATATTTTTCTCTTGGCAATCTTGATTCCAGTTTGTGATTCATCCAGCCTGGCATTTCTCATGATGTACTCTGCATGTAAGTTAAAGAAGCAGTGTGACAATATAGAGCCTTGACATACTGCTTTCCCAATTTTGAAACAGTCCATTGTTCCATGTACAGTTCTAACTGTTCCTGCTTGACCTGCATACTGCTTTCACAGGAGACAGGCAAGGTGGTCTGTTACAAAGGGGGAAATGGCAACTTTACAAAGGATAAACCAGATAGATACCCCCTAATCGAGTGATCAAAGTTAACATCACCAATACTGGAACAACCAACAGCATGTGCCTCACAAAAAGACGCAGTGAGAAGCTCACACCAACACTTGTGTGACACTCCTGCCGAAAGTCACAACCCTCCTCTGTAGGAGAGGGATCACGAGACCAACCCCAAAGAGAGACATTCGGTGAAGTAACTGGCCTGTGCTCGTTTAAAATGTCAAGATCAAGAAACACAATAAAAGGCCGAGTTCCAGATTGAAGATTAAAGACCTGACAACAAAAATATAATACTTGGTCCTGATTCGTCTCGATCCTGCAGAGGAGAAAAACAGCCATAAAAGAAAGTATTGGGTAAACTGACAAATTTGAGTATTTTTTGTATTTATTTTAATTGGAGGCTAATTAAATTTGAGTATTGATTGTGGGTTAGATAATAGTACTGTAACAGTGTTAAATATCCTGATTTTTCCTGGGTTATGGTTATATTTTTTAAAATCCCTCATTTTTAGGAATAACACTGAAATATTTAGGGATAAAAAAGAATGATGTCTCCAATCTATTCTAAAATGATTTAGAAAAATATTATTAAAATATTCACATATACACTAAATACTAGTGTAGGCATACTAATTGATATGTATAAAAAAGCAAGAGAGAAAGTAAATGGGACACTTAAACAATTGATAACGGTTATGTGAGAATCCCTCATACTATTTCTGTAACTCTTATATAAGTTGGAAAGTAATAACAAAAGCTAAGCAAAAATTAAAAATATTGACAATGTAATTTTTTTAAGTTAAACTACTAAATAAATTCAAGAATGAGTTCCTGAAAACAAACAAACAAACAAAAAATCCCTGTCAAATTTGATGAAGAAAAACATTTTAAAAGAACATTAAGAGTAGTTTTAGTTTTTTAGTTGCTCAGTCGTATCCGACTCTTTGCGACCCCATGGACTGTAGCCTACCAGGCTCCTCTGTCCATGGGATTTTCCAGGTAAGAGTACTGGAGTGGGGTGCCATTGCCTTCTCCAGAGGATCTTCCCAACCCAAGGATCGAACCCGGGTCTCCCACATTGTAGGCAGACGCTTTACCATCTAAGCCACCAGGGAAGTCTAGGAGTAGGAAAGGAAAGTAATCACTGCTATGGGGTGGTGCTATGACAACGCCATACCGATGATTTTTTAACAAAATCCAGACTTACTGGATTTCACCCATCCTTCCACTCCAGTCCCTTTTCTGGACTAGAATCCTACTCAAGAGCACACAGGGCAGCAGCCGTCACTCCTCTTTGGTCCCTCTGGTCTTTGACAATTCTCAGTCTTTCCTCCTTTGTCATGACCTTGAGGCATTCTAACTAGGTATTTTGTAGAATGTCCCTCAAATTTAAGTATTTAAAATCTCAGTAAGATTTATAGATTTCTTGAAAATGTATTACCAAAACTGTCATGAAAGAATATATTGAAAATTTAAAAGAATAATAATAAGGGAGAAGAGATAAACTTAGAAGAGCTGGGAAAAACTGTCAAAGAACTAAGTGCAAAAAAGCTGGTGGCTCAGTGGTAAAGAACCTGCCTACCAACACAGGAGATGCGGGTTCGACCCTGGAGGAAAATCCCCTGGAGGGGGAAATGGGAACCCATTCCAGTATTCTTGCCTGGAAAATCCCATGGGCAGAGGAGCCTGGCAGGCTCCAGTCCATGGCATCACGTAAGAGTTGGACACAACTGAGTGACTGAGCACACAATCATGCAACGAACTATGTTTTAAGGGCAATTTCAAACATGAAGGCAAAGACAGTCCCCAGGTCATTTAAGTTGCTTCAGAGGAAACAGAAACTTACGAATTTTCCCAGTTCATTGTTCAAAGCAAGTATGATCTTGACACCTAAACTTGCCAAAGATGGAACAAAAAATAAAACTCTATGAACCAACGACTTCCCAGAAAGTCCAATGGTTAAGACTTCTTCGATTTCTAATGCAGAGGGTGCAGGTTCAATCCCTGGTCAGGAAGCTAAGATCCCACATGCCTCAGGGACTAAAAAAACAAAACATAAAACAGAAGCAATATTGTAACAAATTCAATAAAGCCTTTAAAAAAGGTCCACATCAAACAGTCTTAAGAGAAATCTATGAACCAATCTCATTTATTGAATACAGATGCAAACCCCCTCACTAAAATACTGCAATTCAAATCCAACAAGATCAAGAAGGTTTTCTTGCCAAAATGCAAAAATGCCTCAACATTAGAAACATGTATTAACTATAACTCAACTCAACTTTTTCAACTTTTCACTGGAAAGTCAAAGAGGAAAAACCAAGTAATCATCTTGACAGAATGTGAAAGACATGGTATGAATCCAAATATCTTCCTGAAAGCTCAATAAATTTGGAAAAGAAGCATCTTAAAATGATACAAAAATATCTACTTCAAACCACAGACAGCAAAAAACCAACAGCACTGCCACTCGGGTTAGTAGTAGGACAAGAGTGCTCCTTATCACCATTAACAATGTCTGCCTGTTCTAAGCAATTCAATAAGAAAAAGACAAGCTATACCATGCATGACTATTGGAAAGGTGAAGGCAGTTTTTTGGTCTTTCCTATTATGTTTGTTGACCTGGAATACCCAGGAGAATCAATTGAAGATAAAAATTAGAACAACTAAGCGAGTTCACTCTGGTGGCCAGTTACAGGGTAAATACAGAATTTTAAAAATGCAATTTTCTATTTGTCTATATGATCAGTAAAAACTACCCATAATTAATGATACAAAACAACATCATCCACAATAGCAATATAAAATCTGAACACACAGAAATAAACTAAACAATAAATATGCGGAGTTCCTTGCCGACCCAGTGGTTAGGACTCTGCAAGTTCACTGCTGTGGCCCAGATTCAATCTCTGGTTGGAGAACTAAGATCTTGAAAGTGTCATGTCACAGTATGGCCTAAATAAAATGTATATATATTTATAAATTATAATGTACTTATAAATATGATGTGATTTCAATCAAAATCTTCATAAAAGTAATATGTCCCTAAAAGTTTTGAAAAAATGAGAATTATATGGGTATATCCTATCAGATAATAAAATATATTACAGAACTATGATTTTTAAAAGAGTGTGAAAGAAAGTGAAGTCGCTCAGTCATGTCTGACTCTTTGCAACCCCATGAACTGTAGCCTACCAGGCTCCTCTGTTCATGGGATTTTCCAAGCAACAGTACTGGAGTGGGTTGCCATTTCCTTCTCCAGGGGATCTTCCCGACCCAGGGGTTGAACCCATGTCTCCCACATTGCAGGAAGACACTTTACTGTCTAAGCCACTAGGGAAGCCCAAAAAGAGTGTGAAACTAACCCATAAAAAGACAGATATGACCCAGAAAAGACAGATGTGAACAAGAAGTTTATCCAAAAAGAAATAAAATGATCAATGACTATATTTAAAGGATGTTTAGCCCATGCGTTGGGCTTCTCGGGTGATGCCTGGTAAAG
The DNA here is from genome assembly GCF_963930625.1 of Muntiacus reevesi. Classification (NCBI taxonomy): domain Eukaryota; kingdom Metazoa; phylum Chordata; class Mammalia; order Artiodactyla; family Cervidae; genus Muntiacus; species Muntiacus reevesi. The sequence continues at coordinate 254,780,570 of NC_089250.1, forward strand.
AATCTGCCTGCCAATACAGGAGACGTAAGAGACGCAGGTTCAATCACTGGGTCGGGAAGATTCCTTGGAGAAGGGAAAGGCTATCTACTCCAGTATTCTTGCCTGGAGAGTTCCATGGACAGAGGAGCTTGGCTGGCTATAGTCGAAGGGGTCGCAAAGAGTCAGACATGATTGAACAACTAACACTTTCAGGTGTGAAAATAAATGAAGACTACCCAAACTAGAACAAGAAAGGTTACTTATTCAGAGCTTGCTCCAACAAGGGAATCAAAGGCAAAGAGAGGAGAAGGAAAACTTCATAGTGGAAAAAAGGAAGCCTTCAGGTCCATCCGTAGGCACAGGGAAGCTGGAGGCAGGGTATGTAGAAAGAGGGCATCCTTGGTTATTGCCTGGGGGTGGGGCATATTTTGCTTTTTACAATTGGCCCTAGATTGAAAGCTGGGGCCAAAATTAAGTACACTGTCAGTTATTAATCAAGTCTTAAGCATTTGGAGACACAGGTTACAAGGGTTATGGTTTGGCTTCCTGAACTGGTTACTAAGGACAGCAGTGTGACCTCCTTGACTGGTTACTATGGATAACAGGTTTGTTTCCTGGGATGGATGTTGCAGATGGTAGGTGAGAGTTCAATTTTCATCTCTGGCCTGACGTATCTGCATATTCAGTTTCTCATGAGCACTGAGAAAACATGCTGGGTTTGAAAAGATACATGAAATAAATCGTCCTGAAGGAGATTATGGTCTGATGAAAAAGACATCCCACTATTCTGTCATTTCCTGGTTACTTGTTCTTGTTCCATGGTAAGGATGTCTATCCGGCACTATGAGGGTGCATTACACTTAAGATGAAAGCCACACTCCGTCACCATGGCCAGCAAGACCCCTCAGTACTTGGCTCCTCCGAGTCCCTTCAACCCCATTCTCCCCAACCTCTCCTCACTCACTGCTCTCCAAGCCGCCATCCTGCCCGTGGAAGACCAGCCGCCCCCAGATGCAAGCAGAAACAGAGTGCATTGTCTATGAGCATTTTTATCATCAGGTGCCAGCGACCCTAAACATGTTGGTGATAAAAATACTTCTTACCCTAAAAATCTTTTGTTGGTCTAGGTTCTAAACAACTGCTACCATTACTTTGAGTTTTACCATTACTTCAAATTAATACATATCTATCCTTTTAACATTTTAAATGCACATTGATTTCTGTATGGAAATTAACTTAAATAACTCCCAGTTATATAGAGACCCCTAAGATACATGAACTCAACTATATGCATTTAAGAGTAAGTGACTAGCAGTTCAGAATTGTTTAAATTCGCTCTGGGCACAGACCCTGTCGGTCTAATCCCCGTGGAACTACATACACATCCCTGCATTTAAAGGATAGATTCAAAATAAATAGTGACACCCCTGTGATAGCAACAAAGAAACAAAACTTACATGACTTCAATGCTGTCATCTTAAATGATCATTTGCAAATTCATTTGTGTTTAAAGCTTAAAACAGAGTGTGAACTATTTGGTGTTACCTTGTTTCATGAATGCACATTTTAATTCATGCATCATTTATTGAAATTAAAGGGTGTCCTTAAGGTTTACATTCATGATTTTTTCATTGTTTATTGTTTTTTAAACTAAAAGAGAATCAAGAAAATAAAATAAAATAAAAATCAAGAAAATAAATTGAACAATGGTTCAATTTAGGAGTTTTTATCTTAACATGAAGTTATAGATGAGGTTAATGGGTCACAAAAATACCTGCCACCAGCTAAAACTTGCCTTTAAAAATGTACATGGAAACATCAAACTTCAAAACTGTTCCTTGAAGCAGGAGGTGGGGGAGGAGTAAATTAGGAGTTTGAAATTAACATATGCACACATATATAAAATACATAAACAACAGGGACCTACTGTTTAGCACAGAGAACTATATTCAGTATCTTGTAATGACCTATAATGGAAAAGAATATATATGTATATGTATGAATGAAAAAGAAAATATATGTATAATTGAATCACTTGCTGTACACCTGAATCTAATGTAACATTGTTAATCTACTATACTTCAATTTTAAAAAACTGTTTCTTAAAGATCTATGCCCAGAGATTGTACAGAAGCCCATTAACCACAGCAAACAAATGCAAGGAAATGTATAATTAAATAGAAAAAGAATCAAATTTTAAAGACTGCCAGGAAAAACGACAAAAGACACTGCTCTGGAAGTGCCAGAAAGTATTGAAAGAATAAAGTTTGAAAGCCTTGATCCTTCTACACCAAGAACTGGACACTCAGCTCTAAGGCAGCAGATCTAACAATGTCATGTCACTCATATTCAACCATCTTTCCAGTTTTGTAAAAGAAGAAAAACTTCGAAAGTTTCCACTGAGTAAAACAGAAATTTGTGACAAATTTTCCAGTGATGACATTTTACTGATTTTTAACTAGGGACTTTCTATAAATCTATGCCAAGAGTATCCTCATGTTTAAGACTTTCATAACTATTTGTATATCTATTGCTTCATGTGAAAAAAAAAAACTCTTTAAAATTAATAAGGAAGTCTTCTTCAACCAAGTACAGGCGAAGACAGACTGACAAGTCTGGCTGCAGTGAATCCTGAATATGAATATATGAAAAAGTTGGCAAAGCCATTGGCAAATTTGCAGAAGTCAGGACTCAAAATGAGAAACCATAATGTTATTATTCACTGCTGCAACAGACCAATATGTAGGAATGTTTTTCCACATTAGGGTAATTTAATAGTATTAGTCTATTATATATTTTTCTTTTTTGTACTGTACTTTTTTTCTGGCATGATTATATATACAAAGTTCAGTGAAAGAAAATGCCTTCACTGTCTACATTTATTTCCTGGTCATTGTTATTATTGTTTCAGTTCTGAATTATTGCTGAAAATCATTTTGGTATTCAGAACATACAGGGTGTTGAAAACAAGCCCCTCTGTGTCCAAAGCACCAAGCTCACTTCTGCTTCTGGATGCCTTCCAACACATCAAGCCTTTGACCAACGCTGAGCCTCTGAACCTACCCTTTTCCCTGCCTAGAGCACAAGCCTTCTGTATCTTTCTGGGGCGGGGGCGGGCGCCGTCACTTCTCAGAGGGCCTCACTCTTGCTTCCTTCCCCTACACAAGTATCCCAGTCTTTTTTTTGTTTAATATTTTATTATTTTTATTGACATATAGTTCATTTACAATGTTGTATTAGCTTCAGGGATACAGAAAGTGACTCAGATACACATATGTGTGTGTGGTCATGTCGCTCCAGTCGTGTCCGACTCTTTGCGACCCCATGGACTGTAGCCCGCCAGGCTCCTCTGTCCATGAGATTCTCCAGGCAAGAGGACTGGAGTGGGTTGCCATGCCCTCCTCCAGGGGATCTTCCCCACCCAGGGAGCAAACCAGTGCCTCTTATGTCTCATGTATTGGTAGGCAGGTTCTTTACCATTAGTACCACCTGGAAAGCTCGTGAGTGTGAGTGTGAGTGTGTGTGTGTGTGTGTGTGTGTGTGTATTCTTTTGCAGATTTTTTTACCTTATAGGTTATTACAAAAAATTGAGTATAATTCCCGGTGCTAAACAGTAGGTTCCTATTGGTTATTCATATACATATATACACTACTGCTATTGTAGCAGGGTGTATATGTTACTCTCAAATTCCTAATTTATCCCTTCCCTGCACCTTTCCCCTTTGGCAACCATAAATTCAGACTCTACGTCTAGGAATCTATTTGCTTTGTAAATAAGTGTCTTTTTTTTTTTTAAGATTTCACATATAAGCGATATCCTGCGATACCTGTCTTTCCCACTCGTTCTGTCCTGTTTATCAGTTGCTTGTGCAAGAGCTGTGTCCAGCCTCCAGGATGGAAACCCCAGAGTGAGGGTCTGTGCTGCTCAGTTTCCCTCAACACAGCAGGTAAGAGGCCTGCAGGAGATGCCTGGGGTTGACCCCTGACCTCTGAGGAGCAGTACCTGACCCGGAGGGCAGGGGGGAAGGGTGGAATCCACCACCCTTGCAGCTTCAACTAGAAGGAAGAGGGGCGAAGTCAGGGCTGGCGGAGGCAGCGCCGCCAGGGATTTGGAAGTGGGCGCATGTCTGCTGGGCACAAAGGTGGTCCAGAGATGGTCAGGGCCTGGTGGACAAGGGATTTTCAGGTGTTTGCTTTAAGCTCAAGAAAGGAAGGAGCTGTTTTAAGCTAGGGAGTGACAGGATGTGATTTGCCCTCGGGATATATCAAGGCGAGGGCAGAGAGGCAAAGTGGCAGAGGTCAGGAGTAAGAAAAGGGAAATGGTCTGGGCTGTCCTCTTTGGGTCCTCCGGAAAAGCACAGGGGCTGAGGTGAGCCCAGCGCCTCTAAATTACCTCCACCCTGTCCTGCAACAGCGGGGATCTGCACTGGTCCTGAAGTGTGTCCTACAGGGAGGAAAAATGGGGCGGGTGAGCCGGGAAAGGAGGCGGGGGCGGGGGGGGGGGGCGGGCCGCAGCTGCAGCGGGGGCGGGGCAACCCGGGGTTCGCGCCGAGGCTTCGGGAACGCGATGCTGGGACGGACGGGAGGCTAGAGGTTCCACCGAGGCAGCGTGCTTTTGCACCCTCCTCACCCCGTGAGAGCTTTGGTTGCGGGGGGCGAGGGGGACACAGAAAGTTCCCGGGCGGGGGAGGGGCGCTGACACAAATACAGAATTTCCAAAAAGCAACCTCAGTGAGAGATGAGGGGGCCACGGGTTGTCCATGATCAGAATCCGGTTTGGCAAGGAAGCCTGTGCAAAGGCTGTCTTGTTCCGACCCTGCAGGACCGCCCCAGCTCCCTCGCACGAGGACAGACAGACAGGGCCGGGGAGCCGGCAGACGCTCCGGGGGAGGGTCCCCTCCTCCACACGGGTGACAGGCGCTTGCCTAGTCCCCGCCCTACTCAGCTGCAGAGGTAGGAACCCTCCTGGGACAGGGAGCAAGGGGCACGCTTTAAATCTTTACATGCCACAAGGAAGAAAATCAATTTCAATGCCCAAAGGAGGGAATTACTGCAGCAGAAGGTCACCAACCACTACAAGTCGCTGTATTGTTTGGGAGACTTGGACAGGAAAAAAATGCCTCAACATGAGATAAGGATGCTCCGGGGTCTGAAGCAAACCCCTCTCCCCAAGAATCATGTGAGAGAGTCCCGGGGGGCCAGACCACACAAAGGAAGAGACTTCTTTGTGTATGCAATACTGTGGTGAAATTCCAGAGTCTGGCTCCTGCCGCATCAGGCAAGTCATCAGTGCTGGTGCAGGGTTCTGACTCACAGTTCAGTCTTGAAAGAGCCAGCTGATGTTTGAACATGATCGTTGTTACAGTAGCAGCAAAACCAGTGATCAAGACCACTTGGGTGGAAGGAACCTGCTCCCTAGTCCAGGGCTCCAGCATGCTCTGGCTAAGGCCAGACTCCCTGAGCACTGATAGATGAATGCCAGGCTTGGACTTCAGATGTGATTTCTAGGTTCACTTCAGCAAAACTGCGAAGACCCACTTATGGCCAAGTGCCATATCTTTTTTTAGGGTGGGGGGGGGCGGTGGCGGGCTGTACAATAGTGCACAGTCAGGCAGAGGTCCAATGAGGGAGCCTCTGAACTGGACACTTGAAGTCCGTTTCTGGGAGTGTTATAGCCACGCTTTCCGGGAAACAAACTCACTCAGAAGGACAATGCAGATAGTGGAGTGCAGTTTATTACACCCACTCTGCCCAAGGCAGAGTCTCCTCTTAGCCAAGAACCCCGACCAGCATTTGTGAAAATCTTTTATACCCCATGTGTACATGTCCAAACCCACCACCCCAATTCCTTGATGCTTACAAAGGAAGGGTAAATACAATCACAATAACCCCATCATTCACGTGTTATATGTTAAAACAGTTAATAATCAATAAGCCCGCGGTTACATTCCAACCAGTTAATAACCGATAAGCCTATGCTTACATTCTGATAGATAGTGTCCGGAGGCAGGGGTGATTAGTGTCTGTTTTCTCTTAGGTGATGAGTAACCTGGATATGATCTTCAAGGTTCCCCTATCCGGAGGGGGTCTTATCCTTCCATTGTCATTCTCACAGGCACTAAGCAGAGAGTTCAGAGTCCACTGGAGAGGTGGCCGAGCACGTTCAGCACGGACAGGCCTGAGATGGAGTCCAGGCCCTATGAATTCCTTCTTCAGGAGTACAGACCATAAGCACCCGGAGCCCACTTCTCTGTCCGGCGATGCAGAGCTAAGTGCGAGGTCAGTATCCTGGGATTTTGCAGATCTATCTGGGACGCCACCCCCTGAGCCATTGGCATAAAGTCCCAAACTTGTCTGGAGCACCTCAAACTTGTTTCCTGCTATCAAAGTTAGAGAAGCCCATGGCTGGCTGTAGTGACACCAGCTCAGACCAGGGCTATGAAAAGCCATGAATCTTCTGGAAAAAAAAAAAAAAACTGTAGAGGATGTCTTTTTCCCTGGTGGTCCAGTGGTTAAGAATCCACCTGCCAGTGCAGGGAACACAGGTTCAATCCCTGCTCCCGCAAGATCCCACAGGCCATGGGACAACTAAGCCCATGTGCCAAAACTACCGAAGCCCACGCACTTAGAGCCCGAGCTTCGCACCAAAGAGTAGCCCTCGCTCACCACAACTGGAGAAAGCCCTCATGCAGCAATGAAGACCCAGCGCAACCAAAAACAAGTAAATACAGCAATGCAGAAAGGAAAAGTCCAGGCGGGGGACCTGGCCCACCCCAGGAGCACAGAGAGAGAGCTTCAGGGACTTCTCTCCAATGACACTTCTCACTGGGGTTTCTGGGGGATGGCATCTGTGGTGGGTCAGTGTTCCTCTCGGTAGCGGGGTTCTAGCTGGTGACTACAATGGCCAAGAGGAAGCCAGAGAGGGACAGAGCAGGAAACGGGGCAGGATCGCACAGCCTGCACAACTGCTGCCTGAAAGCCACAACCAAACACTGTCCATAGTCTGAGGAGAATTTAAAAAATCTTTAAACCGCTGGGATGACTCCAAAAGTACAATCCGTGAAAGAAAAGAATGATAAATTGGACTTCATCAAAATAAAAACTTCTGTTCTGCAGAAGACATTGTTAAGTGAATGAAAAGACAAGCCACAGATTGGGAGAAAATGTTTTGTGAATCACATAGCCAACAAAGGACTCCAATCCAGAATACATTAAAAACTCTCAAGAGTAGGAAAACAAGCAACCCAATAAAAAATGGGCAAAACTTTTAGCAAACATTTAACCAAAGAAGATAGACAAATAGCAAATAAGTGCACAGAAGTCCTCAGCACCATTAGCCATCAGGAAAAGTGCAAATTAAAACCCCAATGAGGTCCATAGCCATTGAATTGTTTTTTTTTTTTTCCTTTTGGTTGATAATATCCAGAGATGCCTGGTTTATGTCTTACTAAGTGATTGCATTTTAGGCTGATGACATCAAATAAAAGTTTGATTACTAACTAATTTTATACCTCTGAACACCTAGTGGATTAGCTAAAATACTAACCAAAAAAAAAAAGTGACCATGTTCATGCTAGTATATATGCTAAGCTGCTTCAGTTGCATCCAACTCTGTGCGACTCCATGGACTGTAGCCTGCCAGACTCTTCCATCTGTAAGATTCTCCAGGCAAGAATACTGGAGTGGGTTGCCATTTCCTTCTCTAGGGGATCTTCCCCACCCAGGTATCGAACCCGCGTCTCTTACATCTCCTGCATTGGAAAGTGAGTTCTTTACCTCTAGCACCACCTGGGAAGTGGTAAGGGAGAAAGATGCAGAATAAATGGAATTCTCATACAGCATAGGTTCAGAATGGTTCAGCCACTTTGGAAAACAGTGTGGCGGTTTCTTATAAATTATAATCCTAAAGAAGTGAAAGATAGTCCCACAAAAACCTGAATCCAATGTTTACAGTGAATTTCTTCACAATCTCCAAAAACTTGGAAACCACCCCCATGACCTTCAACTGGTGAATGGATAAACAAACTGAACAATGGAACACTACTCAGTAATAAAAAGGAACGCACTCCTGAGATGCACAAGGCCACGGGAGGAGCCCAGCTGTGTCCTGCCACATGACAGTCAGACACAGAGGGCCCCAGCTTGGGCAAGTCCATCGATAGGACATTCAGGAAAGGCAGAACCCCGGTCCTGTATCTCCTGGCGATGGTGTCTATATGATAACCACTTTTGTCCAAACTCATTTAGCACAGTGGAATGTTTAAAAAGTGAACAAACTTGTTAGAAGGGCATTTGAAGAAACTGATGGAGTGAAGCTTCTTCTCTCTTCAGTGAACATTAAAAAAGAGATCCTTTCCATCGGGTTTAAGGGACACAGGCCCAGCACCCAGGAGAAGCTGGAGGGTCTGAGAGGACTTAAGACTCTGTCACTTCTACCCTCAGGGAATAGCCTGGGAGCAAAGCAGGAGTGAGAGAACACCCAGCTGGAACCTAGGGGCTTTCACGGAGGAGGGGCAGCAGGCAGGAGTGAGTGCATTTGGACAAGAACAATTCCAAAACAGGAGGGTAGGGGTGAGATGCCAGATGAGCTGGTGATCTAGAGCCTGAACAGGGCCCTGTGGCGGCTTGTCTGAGAGCCAGGTGGACCATAAATAAATACCCAAACTGAGCCCGGTGAGATCAAATGGTGAAAGAGGGTGGCAAAAGGCTTTCTCACAAAACACTGTAAATAGCCCATCGGAAAGGAAAATATGCAGGAGACTCATAATGACCACATGAGCTGATTTACAGGGTGCCTACTCTATACGGGGGCTTCCCAGGTAGTGCAGTGGTGAAGAATCTGCCTGCCAATGCAGGAGAAACGGGTTCAATCCCTAGGTCAGGAAGATCCCCCGGAGTAGGAAATGGCAACCTGTTCCAATATTTTTGCCTGGAAAAATTCCATGGCGGAGGAGCCTGACAGGCTACAGTCCACGGGGCCGCAAAGAGTCAGACACAACTGAGCGACTGATCACAAAACAACCACACTCTATATACCAGGCTCTGTTTCAAGTGCTGGATAGGTGTTGACTCATTTAATCTGCCCATAACTCTATGAGACACTTCTGCTAAGCCCGTTTTGCAGGTGAGAAAATCAAACCACAGAGAGGTGAAGTACTATGCACAGGGTCACATATAGCTGTGCGCAGAGGCACAGGGTAAGGGGCAGAACTAGGGTTCAAATACAGGCATTTGGCTCTGAGCATACCCCCTTAACGATATGCTGAGTGACTGTTCTGGGTGATTCTACCTGGGTAGAATGTATGCTGAGATGTATTTTTCCATGCACTTGTCTTCCCTCATGTGGCACCCTCCCACACACCCAGCCTCCTAGGCTTTCTCAAGTTCAGGTATACACCTGCATGGCATTGCTCAGCATGCAAGTGCACACAGACACACACTCCAAGGTAGACAGAGCCCGCCACCCCCACCCCAAGGAAACCAAGGGGATCAATAGAGTCAAATGCCATGGAAGAATCATGAGACCCTGGTTCTTAAAAATAATAAGTCTTTTCCAAAAGAAGCCGACACATACAAGCAGTAGCAGGAGCCAAATGACGTCTGAGCACTACAGCCAATAAATTAATTTCATGCGCAGAAAAAAAATAAAAAGATGTGTTGGCCCTGAGTTAATAAAGATCCCGCCGACATAAAGATCTCATTACGAAACAGACTTCCCTGGCAAGGGTCTCCTCTGCTGAAACTGTTTTGGATTCGAGCTTCTCCTGGATCCCCTACCAAAGATTCCACATCAAATGCAGAAAAGATGGAGCTGTCTAGACATCCCCTTGCATGTAGCAACCACACAGCCTTCTCCTCAGACACACAGAAATGTGCTGTATAGCCTCTGGAAACCAGCAAGACTGGGGAAGTGTCCACCTTCCTGCCCAAAGAAGGGCCTTGGCTGTTCTGATTCAGACATAATGTTCAGGCTTCTTGTAGGAATTGATTATTGAGCTTCTTTCTAGAATATTCTGAGACTGTTAATGAACACTAAAGGGGGAAGGTTTTGTTATAGAGTCAGTCATCCCCTGGGAGAAGTGGAGACATATAACAACTCCTTGATGAAATGCAGGCTGCTCCAAATCCAACTTTGCAGTAATTCAGCCAGGGCCGAGTCGAAAGGACGCAGGAAATGTAAACAAGGAAAGGGGGTGGAGTGCTAGTTAATCTCACTGATAACAATAATATTTACTCTGTGTTCATAAACATTTACCCAGCACCTACTCTGGGGCAGGCACTCCCTCGTTGCTGGGTGCACAGCAGTGGAAAAAGTAGGTGAGCATCATACGCAAAACCAGACAAGTCCTCAGGAAGACACAGGACCGACTCTGGACCCCAGGCTGGCCCCTGCCTGCCTCTCCATCCTCATCCTCTGCCACCTTCACTGGGCCACAGTCACAGGGTTCGGCTGCCTTTGGAACTCAGCCCAGCGCCTTTCTGCTTGCTGGGCCTCCCTCCTTCTGGAAGGCCCATTCTCCCATCCTCTGTTCAGTTGGTTGTTCACACTTCAGCACTCAGCTCAGGTATCACCTCCTCCGGGGCCCACCGTAGAAACTCACCTTCTTTCCTCACTCCCTTTCACGATATGACTGTCTACCCTGTTTACTTTTTTCACATCACTTACTAAAGTTTTGTCCACTTATTTTTACTTACTGTCTCTCAAGCTAGACTGTCAACAGGGTGCGGACAGGAAACAGTCTTGTAAGCTTCTAAGGGTTTCCCTGATAGCTCAGATGGTAAAGAGTCTGCCTGCAGTGCAGGAGATTGGAGTTCGATCCCTGGGGTTGGGAAGATTCCCTGGAGAAGGACATGGTTACCCGCTCCAGTATTCTTGCCTGGAGAATCCCATAGAGAGAGGAGCCTGGCAGGCTACAGTCCATGGGGTCTCAAAGAGTCAGACATGACTGAGCAACTAACACTTTCAAGCTGCTACAAACCAGTGCACAGAGAGTGCCTGGTAACGTGGTCGACATTCAGAGGATTCCTTAAATCTATGAAAGAAACTCAGGTTCCGAGATAACCTATGAGGTAGGGAGGCCTAATCTGAAGGGGCTGGTGGGGACAGGGGGAGGAAGCTGCCTCTGAGAAGGGGACAGGTAAGCCAAGACCAGAAGGACGATGGGGCTCGCCAGGCACATTTGAGGACCAAGCTCCCCAGGCAAAGGAGGAGACATTCCAATTCTCCAGGACAAGAAAGCCTTATGCTGGAGGAACTGAAGGAAAGGCATCATGGTTAAGATACACACAATAGGGTATGTGGCTGGAGAGGAAGGCAGACGTGTGTGAAGGAGGCAGCAGGAAGGCTCTAAATGATTTAAAGCAGATGTGGCTTCCTTGGGATCCAGTGGTTAAGATGCCACACTTCCAATGCAGGGGATACAAGTTCAAACCCTGGGCAGGGAACTAAGGTCCCAGATGCCATGCAGCTTCCCCAATTCCCCTCCCCCCCCACCCCCCGCCAAAAAAAGTATTATTTATTTAAAAACTGGTATTTGAAGAAGATCACTATAAACAGAAAACCGAGGTGACCTTGGGATGGCAACGACTTTCTAGATACACTGCCAAAGACATGATCCATGGAAGATAGACTTGTTAAGCTGGGGTGCATTACAACTAAAATTTTCTCCTCTGTGAGAGATGCTGTCAAGAGAATGAGAAGATAAGCCACAGACTTGTGGCTTAGTAGAAAATATAGGAGATAATATAGGAGAAAATATTTGCAAAAGATACACTGGATAAAGGACTGTTAAGGAAGATATATTAAGTTTTCTTAAAACTCGACAATAAAAAATACAAACAACCCAATTTTAAAATGGCCCAAAGGTCTTAACAGGCATCAACACCAAAGAAGATATACAAATGACAAATAAGCATATGAAAAGATGCTCCACATCCTATTTATCAGACAAATGCAAGTCAAAACAAGCATGAGCTACCTCTGTGCATCTATTAGAAAGGCCAAAATCCAGAACACTGACAACACCAAATACTCGTAAGGATGTGGAGCAACAGGAACTCTCATTTACTGCCGGCATACAAAATGGTACTGCCATTCTGCAAAACAGTTTGGAGGTTTCTAGCAAAACTGAAAATACTCTTACCATACAAACCAACAATAGCACCTCTTTGGTATTTACCCGAAGGAGTTAAAAACTTATGTCCAAAAAAGCCTACTCATACATGTTTATAGCATCTTTCTTTGTAATTGCCAAAAGATGAGAATAAGAATGTCCTACGGCAAGCAAATGGGTAAATACAGTGTTACATTCAGACAATAGAATATTATTCACTTCTAAAAAGAAATGAGTTATCAAGCCATGAAAAGACATGAAGAAACCTTAAGTGCATATTACTAAGTGAGAAAAAGCCAGTCTGAAATGGCTATATGCCGTGTGATTCCAACAGAAAAGACAAAACTAGAGAGACAATAAAAATATCAGTGGTTGCACATGTTGGGGGAAGAATAGGCAGAGAACAGAGGATGTTTGGTGTCAATACTCAGTGTGATATTATGATGATATTATGTGATATTATGAGGCATGATACTATAGTGATAGTGTTTGTCACTCAGTTGTGTCCAACTCTTTGTGACTCCCTGGACTGTAACCCACCAGGCTCCTCTGTCCATGGAATTCTCTAGGCAAGAATACTGCAGTTTGTTGCCATTTCCTTCTCCAGGGGATCTTCCTGACCCAGGGATTGAACCCTGGTCTCCGGCATTGCAGGCAGACTCTTTACTAACTCAGCCACCAGGGACGCTATATGTCTGTCCAAATCCACAGAATGTACAACACCAAGAGTGAACCCTAAGATAAGCGATGAATTTTGGGTGATTTTGATGTGTTATTATAGGTTCATCCTCGGTTTAAAAAAAGTATCATTCTAGTGGGTGATGTTGATATTGGAGGCTATGCATGTGTGGAGACAGAAAGTACCTGGGAAACCTCTACCTCCCTCTCAATTTTGTTGTAAACCTAAAACATCTCTAAAAAAAAAGCAAAAAGGAAGAAACTTTTCCAGCTATTGAATAGAGAATAGATTGTAAAGGGACAAGAGTAGAGGTGAAGACACGAATTAGAAACTATAACATTATTCCAGGGTGAAATAAAATGTCCTGGGGAATGGGGTAGAGTGAGATGTGGGTGAAGATGGAAAGAAGTGGATGGATTAGGATACAGCCTAAAGGCAGACCCTGAAGGCTGGGCAGGTGTGAGTCTGAGAAAGAGCAGGCATTAAGAGTTACAACCAGTGTTTGCTTCAGTAACATGACTTGCAAATCATACATCTATAAGAACACTTACAACTCAACAATGAAAAGACAAACAACCAGATTAAAAAATAGGCAAAGGACTTGAATAGACATTTCTCCAAAGAAAATATACAGATGACCAGGACTTCCCTGGTGATCCAGTGGTCAAGAATCAGCCTTCCAAAGCAGGGGACTCAGGTTCCATCCCTGGTCAGGGAACTGGGATCCCACAGGTGGGAGGGCAACTAAACCCATGTATTGCAATGAAGATTCCACATGCGTCAACGAAGACCTCACCCTGTAAAGCCATTATACTCTAATTTTAAAAAATAAATAAAAAGGAAGAAAGTGTACAGATGACCAACAAGTACATGGATAGATGTTCAACATTACTGGCCAGTAGGAAAATGCAGAAAAACCATAATATGGTAACAACTTCATACTCATGAAGATGGCTACAATTTTTTAAATGAATTGAAAAAATAATAACAGTTTTTGATAAGGATATGGAGAAACTGAAATGCTTGTACTTCACTCCTAGGAATATAAAACAGTGCAGCCATTGTATAAAAAATTTAAACATAGAATTATCTTATGACCCAGCAATTTCACTCCTAGATATATCCCCAAAATAATTGAAAAAGGTACTCAAATTAACATGTGGACCCACATGGTCATAGCAGCACTAGTCACAGTAGCCAAAAGGTGAAAAATAGTCTAAACGTCCATCAATGGCAGACAAATGGATACATAAATTGTGACATATACAACCAAAGGAATATTATTCAGCCCTAAAAAAGAATGAAGGCTGATACACACTATAAGGATGAACCTCAAAACATTACAAACAGTGAAAGAAGCCAGACATAAATCACATGTTGTGATTCCATTTATATCAAATATCCAGAATAGGTAAATCCATAAGAACAGAACTCTGATTGGCAGTTGCTGGGAGTACGGAGGAATGGTTTGTTTTGCAGTGTGGAAATGTCTGGGAGCTACATATTAATCGAAGTGGTGGTTGTGCAGCAGTATAAATGCACTGATTTCCACCAGACTGTCTTAAATGATTAATTTTATGCTACGTAAATTACACCTCAGTAAGTTAATTAAAAAACAAACAAAGAAAAACAGCAACTAAGTTTAAGGATTTAAAATGGGCAGATATAGGTACTGCTTTCTGAGGTAGAGAAAACTGGAGGAAAGTATTTGGGGATAAAGATTGAGAGTTTAAGTGTTGGATATGTTACCCTGAAATGCTGTGAGTCTAAAGGGCATTTCCAGGAAAACATTTAGAGACGAGAATCCAGGGTTCAGGTGGGAAACCTTCGCTAGAGAATTTTTTTAAAGGTACATAGGTTTGTATGTAAAAAGATTCACCAGATACACATGAGATCAGCTGGGGGCAACAGTGCAGAAGAGAAGAGGATCCAGTATCAAGTTCCTGAGGAAGTCCAACATTCAGTGGGTGGGAAAGAGAAGATGCATGGGAGGCTGGAAAAGTAAGAGGGAACACGGGTGCCATGCAGGGAGACACGTGGAAGAGAGACGTCAGCTGTGTTGATGCAGAGAGGAGACTAGAAAAAAGCCACCTCTAAATTTCCAAGTGTGACAACATGGCAGCCACCAGGAGGAATAGGAACAGAAGCCAGTCCCTAGGAGTTAAAAAAAGAAAGTGGGAAGTAAAGATATGTGTAGACAATTCTTTGTAAGTTTTTATAAGCTCTTACCCCCTTTTACCTGGAGAGAGGGATAGGCTACCCACTCCAGTATTCTTGGGCTTCCCTGGTGGCTGAGATGGTAAAGAATCTGACTGCCACAAAGGAGACCTGGGTTCAATTCCTGGGTTGGGAAAATCCCCTGGAGAAGGGAACAGCTACCCAATCCAGTGTTCTTGCCTGGAGAATCCCATGGATAGAGGAGCCTGGCAGGCTACAGTCCATGGAGTTGCAGAGTCAGACATGACTGAGGGACTTTCACTTTCACCCTCTCTGCTGCTGCTGCTGCTAAGTCGCTTCAGTTGTGTCCGACTCTGTGCGACCCCATAGACAACAGCCCACCAGGCCCCCCCGTCCCTGGGATTCTCCAGGCAAGAACACTGGAGTGGGTTACCATGTCCTTCTCCAGTACATGAAAGTGAAAAGTGAAAGTGAAGTCGCTCAGTTGTGTCCGACTCTTAGCGACCCCATGGACTGCAGCCCACCAGGCTCCCCCGCCCATGGGATTTTCCAGGCAAGAGTACTGGAGTGGGGTGCCATTGCCTTCTCCATCACCCCCTTTAGAGGGGACCAAAAAAAATAAGGAAATGACTGAGGGACATAAGTCAAGAAGGACCCTTTCAAAATTTTGGGAGATATTACAGCCTATTTTTTTTGTTATCAAGAGTATACAGTAAGTCCCCAACATACAAATGAGTTCCAGTCTGAGAGTGAATTTGTAAGTCCAATTTGTCCATAAATCCAACAAAGTTAGCCCAGGTACCCAGCTAACACAATCAACTATATAGTACTGTACTGTAATAAGTTTATAATACTTTTCACACAAATAATACATAAACAAAAAATAGAGAGACATTTTCAATCTTACAGTACAGTACCTTAAAAAGTACAGTAGTACAGTACAATACCTGGCACACAGTGGCTGGCATTGAATGAACAGGCAGGAAGTGTTACTGACAGGAGAAGGGAGAGAAGGTGGGAAATGGTAGAGCCGAAGGATCGTCAGCAACAGAAGATGGAGGGCAAGCTGCAACTTCACTCACACCTGACATTGATGGCATAGGTTCTGGTTTCTTGCTGGAACCAGACACACATTCACATCTTTGAAAGTCGCAATTCGAACGTTTGTATGTAGGGGACTTACAAATGAACTACTTACATGCAGCTGATTTACAATGTTGTGTTAGTTTCAGGTGTTACAGCAAAGTGAGTTATACATACACATATATTGATTCTTTTTCAGATTCTTTATCCATATAGGTTATTACAGAATGTTGAGTAGAGTTCCCCATGCCAAACAATAGGTCATTGTTGGTTATCTGTTCCATATATAATGTGTAT
Source organism: Muntiacus reevesi (assembly GCF_963930625.1). Taxonomy (NCBI): domain Eukaryota; kingdom Metazoa; phylum Chordata; class Mammalia; order Artiodactyla; family Cervidae; genus Muntiacus; species Muntiacus reevesi. The sequence goes on from NC_089250.1 coordinate 254,796,899, forward strand.
GTTAATACCAAGCTCCCAATCCATCCCTACCCACCAAGTTTCCCCCTTGGTAATCATAGGTTTGCTTCTGAAATTTCTGAGTCTGTTTCTGTTTTATAAATAAGTATACTTGTATCATTTTTTAATTAGATTCCACATTTTAACAGCCTATTTAGAAGCTAATTTGGACCATACAGTCAAGAAGGAGAGGTAGGAAATGTAGGAGAGAGGAGCTGCGTGGATGTGAACAAGCAGGGTCCTTAAGAAGTTTAGAGGGAAAGGGAAGAGGGGAGGGAGAGGAGAGGTTACCTAAGCAGGTAGTTTTGTCGAGGGGTGGGGGTGAAGAGCTGAGGGCATTTGTGACCCATGGCTTCGGTCTTCTCAGTGGAAGAGGAAGCAAGTTCCTAGGGCAGCCCCAGGCAGCCCAGGCGGTTAAGGAGAATGGACAAAACATCACAGTAAGTGAGGCATAAAGGCGAACAGCCGCTGGAGAAACAGCTGGATAATGATGACAACTTTCATTTTATAAAGCCTCCATCATATGTGATCTCCACCGGAACCTCGGAAAGCAGATGGAGCAGGTATTAAAAGCCCATTTCACAGACTAAAGACCTCAGAATGAGAATATAAATGTGCACCCTTGGGATTTCCCTGGTGGTCTAGTGGTTAAGAATTCACCTTCCAATGCAGGGGATGTGGGTTCAATCCCTGGTCAAGGAACTAAGACTCCCACATGCCGGCGGTCACCTAAGTCTGTGCATCACAACTACTGAAACCCTTCCCTAAGGGCCACCCCACCCTCATACACCATCTGACCATCTCTGGGTCAGCTGTCTGGGAGGAGAACCAGAACTCCTCAAAAATGCTCACTCAAACTCAGGTCAACACTCCCCTTTTTTTGCCAACAAGCTACCTCAACATGAGGAAGGACCCGACCTTGCACACCACCCATTTCCAAACACAGGACCCAGCATCCATCAGCAACACTCACGGTTCTGCTCCCTGTCCAAATCCAGTGCTCAGAAAACCAGATCAGTTACCATCTCTTTACCCTGAAGGAGATGATCCCTATGGAGCCAAAAACTCAACCCAAACCAACCAAACAAAGCCAAAACAGAAACAAAGGCCTAGAGAACAGGATCTGTCAGAGTCTGTCCAGCATTGTGCCTGGTAGGAAGCAGATCTGAGTCTGGGAGGAGCAGTACTGGTCTCCAGTGATACCGACTGGTCTCTGTAATGGAACAGGGGCTCATTGCCATGCCCATGATAGCCTGGCTGAGTACGCTCTTAAAATTCTTCTCCCATGACTCCCAATGCCAAATTCAACAAGCAACCTTCTCTTTCTAATTATACTGTTTTGGCAACTTAAAACCTCAGCTTGGGGGACCACAATAGATCCCATTAGTTATTTCACTGTAAAGGTAGGGCCCCATCTAGCACTTTAAAAGATATCTGGAGGGGGAAAGAACAATATAAGATACCTGGAAAGAGTGGAGGGGGAAAAAACCACCAGATTATGGGGTTTTGTTGTTTAACTAGAAAAAGATCCCATGCTAATGAGGTAAAACCTGTTTCTGTGTTGCTAGCACATGTTGGGAGTCTGATAGTACTGACGTGCTGATGAAAGTCTGCTCTGACTTACAGAAGTTGAAGGGATTTCAGGGGAAAATGTAGATCTGAATCTAGAAAGAGAAATAAGAAGCTAGGTTTAGAAAAGGCAGAGGAACCAGAGATCAAACTGCCAACATCCTCTGGATCATCGAAAAAGCAAGAGACTTCCAGAAAAATATCTATCTCTGCTTTATTGACTATGCCAAAGCCTTTGACTGTGTGGATCACAATAAACTGTGAAAAATTCTGAAAGAGATGGGAATACCAGATCACCTGACCTGCTTCTTGAGAAACCTGTATGCAGGTCAGGAAGCCACAGTTAGAACTGGACATGGAACAACAGACTGGTTCCAAATAGGAAAAGGAGTACGTCAAGGCTGTATATTGTCACCCTGCTTATTTAACTTATATGCAGAATATATCATGAGAAATGCTGGGCTGGAAGAAGCACAAGCTGGAATCAAGATTGCTGGGAGAAATATCAATAACCTCAGATATGCAGATGACAACACCCTTATGGCAGAAAGCAAAGAGGAACTAAAGAGCCTGTTGATGAAAGTGAAAGAGGAGAGTGGAAAAGTTGGCTTAAAGCTCAACATTCTGAAAACTAAGATTATGTCATCTGGTCCCATCACTTCATGAGAAATAGATGGGGAAACAGTGTAAACAGTGTCAGACTTTATTTTGGGGGGCTCCAAAATCACTGCAGATGGTGATTGCAGCCATGAAATAAAAGATGCTTACTCCTTGGAAGGAAAATTATGACCAACCTAGATAGCATATTGACAAGCAGAGACATTACTTTGCCAACAAAGGTCTGTCTAGTCAAGGCTATGGTTTTTCCAGTGGTCATGTATGGATGTGAGAGTTGGACTGTGAAGAAAGCTGAACGCCCAAAAATTGATGCTTTTGAACTGTGGTGTTGGAGAAGACTCTTGAGAGTCCCTTGGACTGCAAGGAGATCCACCCAGTCCATCCTAAAGGAGATCAGTCCTGGGTGTTCATTGGAAGGTCTGATGTTGAAGCTGAAGCTCCAATACTTTGGCCACTGCATGGGAAGAGTTGACTCATTGGAAAAGACCCTGATGCTGGGAGGGATTGGGGGCAGGAGGAGAAGGGGACGACAGAGGATGAGATGGCTGGATGACATAACTGACTTGATGGACATGAGTTTGAGTAAATTCCGGGTGTTGGTGATGGACAGGGAGGCCTGGCGTGCTGCGATTCATGGGGTCACAAAGAGTCGGACACGACTGAGCGACTGAACTGAACTGAACTGAACTGGGGTGAGAAAGACACCAGCCCTTCACTTCCTTAAGGTCTTTGCTCAAATATTTTTTTTCAACCAGGCTCGTGCTGACCACCCTGTTTAAAATTGCACAGCACCACACCACACCCCAGCACCCAGTGCCACCCCCAACCTTGCTTCTTGTAAATAGCACTCACACCTTCCAATATATTGTATAATGTATGATCTCATTTTCTGGTGTATCCCAAGTGCTTAGAACATGGTGGGTGCTCCCTAAATATCTGGTGAGTGAGTGAATGAATGAATGAATGAACTAAACAAAACAGCTTTCTCATGTCTCATGAGTGTCTCCACTTTTGTTACTTTGGGTTTTTGTATCGGAATGGGTGGTCCTATCCTAGTTGTGAAAGAAGAACCCAAACTTTTACTGATCATACAGACCTATCATTAAAAAAACCTGGTCATGCACTTCAATACATGGATATTATTCACGTGTGTGGATGCTTAGTTGCCTCAGTCATGTCTGACTCTTTACAACCCTATGGACTGTAGCCTACCAGTCTCCTCTATCCGTGGAATTCTCCAGGCAAGAATTCTGGAGTGGATTGCTATGCCCTCCTCCAGGGGATCTTCCCAACCCAGGGATTGAACCCATCTCTCTTGCATCTCCTGCATTGGCAAGTGGACTCTTTACCTGCTGAGCCACCTGGGAAGCCCAATTTATTCACATCTTTGGTTAATTCTATGTGTGTTACTACATGTGTAATCTGGGTCATGAACAACAGACTGGTTCCAAATCAGGAAAAGAGTATGTCAAGGCTGTACATTGTCACCCCATTTATTTAACTTAAGTGCAGAGTACATCATGAGAAATGCATGACTGGGTGAAGCACAATCTGGAAACAAGATTGCCAAGAGAAATATCAATAACCTCAGATGTGCAGATAACACCACCCTTATGGCAGAAGTGAAGAAGAATTAAACAGCCTCTTGATGAAAGTGAAAGAGGAGTAAAAGTTGGCTTAAAGCTCAACATTCTGAAAACTAAGATCACGGCATCCGGTCCCATCACTTCATGGGAAATAGATGGGGAAACAGTGACAAACTTTATTTTTGGGGGCTCCAAAATCACCGCAGATGGTGACTGAAGCCATGAAATTAAAAGACATTTGCTCCTTGGAAGAAAAGTTATGACCAACCTAGACAGCATATTAAAAAGCAGAGATATTAATTTGCCAACAAAGGTCCATCTAGTCAAAGCTGTGGTTTTTCCAGTAGTCATGTATGGATGTGAGAGTTGGACTATAAAGAAAGCTGAGTGCCAAAAAATTGATGCTTTTGAACCGTAGTGTTGGAGAAGACTCTTGAGAGTCCCCTAGACTGCAAGGAGATCCAACCAGTTCATCCTAAAGGAAATCCATCCTGAATATTCATTGGAAGGACTGATGCTGAAGCTGAAACGCCAATACTTTGGCTACCTGATGCGAAGAACTGACTCATTTGAAAGAACCCTGATGCTGGGAAAGATCAAAGGTGGGAGGAGAAGGGGACAACAGAAGATGATATGGTTGGATGGCATCACCGACTTGATGGACATGAGTTTGAGTAAACTCCAGGAGTTGGTGATGGACAGAGAATCCTGGCATGCTGTAGTTCATGGTGTCACAAAGAGTTGGCCACGACTGAGCAACTGAACTGAACTGAACTGAACATGTGTAATAAACCATGCATAGTTTTAACTCCTCAACATTTATGAATTAAATATAAAATAAAATACTAATAGTTTCTGTTTTCTTTGAGTACCAAAATAGAGCCACTTCTGCTAGACATAAGACAGTACCCTACATAACATTTGAGCATGTGTCATGTGCCAAACACACATGTCACAGTTACCACAATAATTCTCCCACATCCCTACAAAATCTGTTAGAATCTCCCTTTAACAGCTGGGAAAATTGAGGCTCAGATAAGTTAAGGAACTTGATCCATGTCACAGTTGGCAAGTGGCAGAGCTAGGATAAAAACCCATGGGAGCCTCACCCCACAACCCACGCACTGCAGGGTTGACATGGAGACCCCACTCTGGAGGCAGCTAGTCAAAGGGGAGCACGTTCAGAAACCAGCACATATCCCTGACTCTTTCCACCCAGCTGGACACAGCCAACATGGCAGATCCCCAGCTGGATCCCAGAACAAGCCACTGGCTTGTTCAAGTCAAGTCAGAGACTATCTGAATACCCTGCAGACCCACCTATGCTTCAAGGCCCTCCACGCTCATGCTGGCACTAGAATCTAAACATTCCCAAGAGCTGGGCAGCCAGAGTGATCAAATTAAAGATTGATCTGTATCAAAATCTATTTCCAAGGCAACCTTTCGTCCCAGTTTGATAGGAAGTCTCCATTTAATAATCAATACACCCCCACCCTTCCACTCTTAAAATCTTATCACATCTCTCTTTACTGTCAAAAGTGCCCTGGTTTGGACGATAAATCATGTGGTCACCCAGTCTATACACTGGCTCAGCACACACAAGACTGCTCTGATTAGAACATAAAATTCTGTAATTTCTCATATTTGGGGAGTACCCGCCTCTCCTTACTCCCCCACCCCAAGGTCAAAGTAGCAGGCTTGCCATTAGCAGCGACTCACCCCAAGCAACCAGGTGCCCCTGCATGGAATTTACCATCTGGAACCCCAGGCACTGGGGGCTGGCTGGGCCGGCTGTTCCATAAATCACCCCACATGTGAGGCCTGACCTGGCCTCCAGTCCCCGATGATAGGAAAACATCATCACGGATATTAACGGAAGATTTGCTCCGGGCACTGACACAGGTGATCAGAGCCTTGTTGTGTTAAGCTGGTTCACCTGATGAACAAAACCAGCGAGCCAGTCACCTACTTTGACACCTGTAATGACACAAGGGCTTCCCAGGTGGCACAGGGGTAAAGAATCTGCCTGTCAATGCAGGAGACTGGAGGGAGGCAGGTTTGATCCCTGGGTCAGGAAGATCCCCTGGAGTAGGAAATGGCAACCCACTTCACTCCAGAATTCTTGCCTGGAAAATTTCATGGACAGAGGAGTCTGGTGGGTTACAGTCCACAGGGTCACCAAAAGTCAGACACAACTGAGCACATACACACACACACACACACACACTCTCACACACACACACTCACACACACACCTGACACTATACCTGGGAAACAATAAGAGGAGGGATATATCAGGTCAGCCAAGGTCAGGGCCACTGGAATGGCAGCCTCCAGCATGTGGCATCATCAGATGGCTCAGGTGTCCTTCTTGAGGTCCCTTCCCAGCCAACGTTGACCCCAAAGGCCCATGATTTGCTCCAACCCCTCCAAGCTCACCATGCCTTTGCCACAAAACCCAGCCTTCAAGAGCTGCCCCTGGGAAGTGAATTGGAGCCTCGTGCTCCTGGGTGAGCGGAAGGACCTGAATCCCACCCAAGTGGACCAGACAGAACCAACAGTCCACAGCGAGGTACACCTGCTTGGAGGCTGCACTTCCTCCAGCCAAAAGCGAATGTCACTCACTGTCAGAAATACCCCCTAGAACTTTCCTAAATTACCTGGGCCCTGAGAAGGGCCAAGGTCAACAGTCAAGCTTTTTTTATTTTCTCTGCCTCTTGGCCATGTTCTCTTTCCTGAGACAGTGGAGGTAGAGGCAGTTGAGGTAGGGGGAGCCAGACAAAGGGATTTCTGTCCCTTAGGGGCTGGAGGGGACACAGAGGGGCCCAACTCCACTCTAGCAAGAGTTGACTCCCCTCCTTAAAAGCATAAGTCGTGATCCAGGGAAAACAGAATGATCTAAGATAGAACATTATATGGCATAATAATTCTTAAAACTGTAGGAAACATTTCCATGATAAAAAACAAAACCAAATCTAGTCTTTGTTCTTGGTATGGCTGGTTCGCACCCCCAGCAAACTGCAAGGCCATGAGCCTTGGGCAAGGCTGCATCCTGTGTTGGCCTGAGTTTCTTCATAGACTCTGGGATGTCTTCTCCATAGTGCTCTGGGATGACTCTGCGAGCCCAGTGGGGGCTGCTGCCCAGGGAAGAGTGACCCCAGCTTCCCATCAGGAGACAGCTTGTTGAATCTCATCTGGATTTGCTTCGCTGCTTGGAGGAGAGAAAAGATGGTGGTAGCTTTCTCTGCGGCTCCTTGGCAATCTTGACCAGGTCCTCAAACTTTCCCTCCTTCATCAGAAAGAGCCAACTCACTGGCAGGCAGTCCCCAGGGACTCAAGGATCAAAACTCAAAGATTGAACTCAAGGATAGAAGTGACCTTTGAAAAACAGGTCTGAGACCTGAGCCCCTTTGCTCCTGGACACAACTCCCCTTGGGCAACAAAATACAAAGAAACAGTGTGGAGCTAAAAATAACTCTGTGCCCCCGCAGTGGGGGCAAATTCTGGACCCAAAAGACACAAAGAGACCAAAAAACTCAATTGCCACTTTCAAGAGCCTGCAGCAAAATGGGGTGTCAGAAGCAAAAGTGCAGTACTGCAAAGGTGGCATACTGCATAGGCGGCCTGCACACAGCACCACCTACAGAGTAGCAAACTACCTAAGCCACCCCCCCCAACCCCAGTCAGACCCCTGGACACCCCCCTACCCTCACCGAATATAAGGAACAAGCTCACCCTCCCCTCCTCAGGTGGTGAGCAAGCAAGGAAACCTATTGTTTGTTCTCACTCTCCTCTGCTGCATCAGGGGCCCCCATACAGTCTTGTCTGAATTTCTTGTCTGGCCTCTAGTCAATTTCTACCTGTTGGGGAAGGCTGAGAACCCTGCTTTGCAACACTTTGATGTTATGAGATGGATGGTGGGCCGGACTGAGATGCCTAGCATATCTGTGTGTGCTGACCTCCTGCTCACCAGTGAGGGTCTCCGAGGTCAGCGGCTGTGTCCCCCTGAACGGCATTAAACAGCGGGTGATGGGGAAGGGCTGCTCTCCAGGAGACCCACTGACTTTTCCCCAACACTGAATGCTTTGCAGACAGAGGGTCCCTGTGTCGGTGATGCTTAGGCCCAGCTCCGGTGGCTTGGTACCTGTGCCAACACTACGCTCAAAGGCAGGATACGAGGCAGCGCCCCAGGCACGGTGGGTTTTTCCCACAAGCAGAGCGAGGAGGCAAGTGCCAGGGAGAACCTCAGGCCACAGGCTCTCTGAGCCCCTGGACTGTGGACTCCTTGAGTCTTGCAACCATCCCTCAACCAAAAAACGCTGGAATCCCTTCCGTGGTTTTTGTTTACCAAATGCTTTGGCTCACGTGTGGCTCCAGAGGGGGCCCACCATCTATGATCTTTACTTAATTTACAAAAACTGAGGATGTTGCTCTTGGATTTCTTTGCAGCCTAGGGTGGAAAATAAGAAAAAGAGGAGTGGAAAAATCTTAGAAGTGTTGAGACTTGTGACTCACCATACAATTTATCAGAAGATAGCCATCCCCACCCCCCTGCAGTTCAGCTGAGGGACTAGTAAGTGCTTAGGGTGGAGGGTAAAGGCAGCAAACCCAGGCTCAAGATTCCCAGGAACAAGCAGCCGTCAGCACTGGCCAGTCCCAGTCAATGGAAGCTGTCCTCAGGCCTCCCCTCACCCCTGCAGGAGCTGATCAGGCACTGAAAACCTAAAAGAAATCACCACCACCACGCCCAGTCGTTAACCAACACCTTCAGCAAACATTTGTCTATCTTCCCTCAAGAAGTTTATAGATACAGGAGAGGGACTTCCCTGGTAGTCCAGTGGTTAAGAATCCACCTGCCAAAGCAGGTCATAGGTTCAATCCCTGGTCGCATAACTAAGATCCCACATGCTAGAGAGTACCTAAGCCTGTGCACCAGTTATTGAACCTGCATCTAGAACCCACATGCCACAACTACTGAAGCCCGTGAGTCCTAGAGCCCTTGCTCTGAAGCAAGAGAAGCCACTGCAATGATAAACCCATGCACTGCAACTAAAGAGAAGCCCCCACTCGCCACAGATAAAGCTGCACGTGCAGCAACAAAGAACTCATTCACTGCAACAAAGATCCCCTGCAGCCAAAAAATAAATTAACCAATTTAATTAAATAAAAAATCGTATCTTTAAAAAAAAAAAGTTTGTAGACACAGAAGAAATAAATTGAAAATAGTTATTAACATTAAACACTACACAATCAATATCAAATAATAATAGCTAGTAATCTACTCTTTGAGACTAAAAGATTATGTCCATTCTATCGATAAGAAGGCTTTTAACTAACATTCATTGGATGCTAATTATATCAGACATCATCTAAGCATCTGTAATGATCATCGCACGTAAACCTCATGGAATCATTTCTGGTAGGTTCTACAATCAAGTTCATTTTGCAAATGGAGCCAGAGAGGTTAAGAAACTTGCGCAAGATCACACCGCTCATGGGCTCGTATCTGAACTCAAGCCATCTGACTCAGCCTCTACATTTCACTGCCTCAGGTAAAGCTCAGATTGAGGGCAGGAGGAGAAGGGGGCAACAGAGGATGAAATGTTTGGGCGGCATCACTGACTCCGTGGACCTGAGTTTGAGCAAGCTCCGAGAGATAGTGAGGGACAGGGAAACCTGGCGTGTTGCAGTCCACGGGGTCGCAAAGAGTTGGACACACCTTAGTGACTGAACAACAACAACAAACGTCAGAAGGTACCAGCGATTATTCCCGATCACACTGCGGCTACACTGGGCCCCACACTGCAGCTCAGGCACCTGGACTTTTAATCTCATGGACCAGTGCAGTATCTGCAGGGCACCCTGGACTCGGGAGCCCTGGGGTGGCTCACAGTGAGGAGCAGGCTTTGATGCAGCCATGGAAGGATGGACAGCTGCCAGTCTCAGACCCTGCAGTGTTCTCCAACAGTAGGCACTTTGGAGACCTGGAGTCCAGAGGTAGGAACATCTGGGCTGGCACTACATCCCTAACAAGCAGCGCATCAGGAAAGCCAGGCCACCCACCCTGCCCTCCTGGTCTCAGTCCAGTCCAGTCCCTTCATGCATAACCACAGTCTCATCTCTCTTCCAGTTCCTCAACCAGAGCTCTCTCTGCCATCATCTCTCATCCCTCACACCTTCACGGGGACCGTGGGACATGAATCACTTCCTTCTGTCAAGGTTATATTTTCTTGTTTTAAAAAGAGCACCTATTCTTCTTATTATTCTGAGGATGAAAAAAATTTGCCTCTTTTTTTGGCTTAGAAGGTGGCTGAATTTTTCAATATATTCATGCAAACGAGATATTTCATCTCATGGATTTTATCCCAGTTCTGTCTATGCACATTTTAAATAAATTAAGATGAAATAAATCCATTTTATTATATTACCCAGTGCCATCTCCATGAAATAATGCCCATATTTGTATTTCCTAAGGAATGTTGACGTGGCTAAAAATGTTGCAGCAAGTGTAATCTTTGAGGATTGTGCTGCCAGAAAAAAAATAAATCTAGGCCTTTGTTTAGAGCCTAGAGTGGCACCACTTTTGATTGAAATGGCTTGAAATATCCATCCCCAAAACATGGACAAGGCAGTAAAGTATACGGAATTGATCACCATTGGCTCAGACACAAAAGTGGTGTGCCTTCCTTTGTTTTCTTAACATCTGTTCTCTCCCTCCCAGCATAAACCACCCCACAGAAATAAATTACACAGGCTCCCTTTTTCCAGGAAGGAGAGATGGGGGTTTGCAGGGGCTGGTCTGAGGTGCCCTGGGCTCTCCCTGCTACCCGTGCACAAGCACGCAGCCTCCAAACCATTTTTCTGGGCACCGCTCTGAACTGGCACTGATGGCAGAAACTCCAGTCTCTCCGCTTTCTACTTCCTTCACAAAAGGGAGGGACGGTGTAGATCCTGAGAGAAGAAGCCCTACTTTCTTAGCATCTCATTCAAAGGCAGGTGGACACGTGTTGGTGACCCTTGGGAAGTCAGCACTGCTGCCAAGCTGATCCCTGAAGCTGGCTGACACTCAGGGGCAAAGGGGGCTTCCTTTAGGCCCCAAAACTGGCGTCACAGACAGTGGATAAGACTGCATGACAGCCCAACCGGTCAACAACCAGAGTCATGCCAAACCTTCCTGACTAGGGGAGGTGGTTCACCTAGAACTTGAAGGATAAGGCAGAGTTTAACCTTTTGTTTTGTTAACAAAGAAAAACAAAGGCAAAAAAACAGTGTGAGAGCAGGCTGCTGCAGGCTCCAATCTAAAGCCCTGAATGAGCTCTCCTGCTCCTCCTTCTCCTCCTTCACCACACCTGACATATCTCACCCTCAGGTATTACACTCATCATATGCTGAATGGATGGACAGACAGATTACTCAATTGTACCCAGATCCTTCTAAACAACCACTCTGGGTACAGTCAACAACAGTTAATAATTGCTGGCCATCTACACAACCGGCCAGGGGCCTCACCCATAAGCACACCTATGATACATCAGCCCTCAAGGCCCAAACAAGTGTCCCCATGTGCCTGAGCATCACAGCTAAAGAACTTGGCTCTTTCTGTGATTGTGGGTATGATTCCCTTGCTTTCTGGCAAAAATGAGATGCAGAGCAGCCTGCCAGGTTCCCCAAAAAGAACCCAACACAAATGTACAGCAGCCTTCCCATTAGGAGCCTGTTTCTCATTTCTGGGGGGGCTCCAGAACAGGCAAGTGCTGACACTTCCCAGAGCATCCCCCACAGCTGGAAAGATACATCCAACCTTGCAGAAAAGGGTTCCCTTTCAGTGGCAGGTATTGTATCAGGCACCGACTGTGATACCGACCAGGGCTCTTGGCTTTCCCCAACCAATAGAAATTGATTAGAAGCCAGACAAGAAATCCAGGCAAGGCTTTACTGGGGCCCCTGCTGCAGCAGGTGGGAATGAGAACAAGTAACAAGTTCCTTTGCTTGCTCGCTGGCTCCCCAATGGGTTTGAGTTGGTTCCTTATATAGGGTTAGGGTAGGGGTGTGTCCAGCTGTAAGGCTGGAGGAGTGGTTTCAGTTCAGTTCAGTCACTCAGTCCTGTCCAACTTCTTGCAACCTCATGGACTGCAGCATGCCAGGCCTCCCTGTCCATCACCAACTCTTGGAGCCTACTCAAACTCGTGTCTATTGCGCTGGTGATGCCATTCAACCATCTCATCCTCTGTTGTCCCCTTCTCATCCCACCTTCAATCTTTCCCTGCATCAGGGTCTTTTCCAATGAGTCAGTTCTTCACATCTTGTGGCCAAAGTATTGGAGTTTCACCTTCAGCATCAGTTCTTCCAATGAATATCAGGACTGATATCCTTTAGTATTGACTGGTTTGATCTCCTTGCAGTCCAAGAGACTCTCAAGAATCTTCTCCAACACTACAGTTCAAAAGCATCAATTCTTCAGTGCTCAGCTTGCTTTATAGTCCAACTCTCACATCCATACATGACTACTGGAAAAACCATAGCTTTGACTAGACAGACCTTTGTTGGCAAAGTAATGTCTCTGCTTTTTAATATGCTGTCTAGGTTGGTCATAGCTTTTCTTCCAAGGAGCAAGCATCTTTTAATTTCATGGCTACAGTCACCATCTGCAGTGATTTTGGTACCCCCAAAAATAACGTCTCTCATTGTTTCCATTGTTTCCCCATCTATTTGCCATGAAGTGATGGGACCAGATGCCATGATCTTAGTTTTCTGAATGTTGAGTTTTAAACCAACTTTTTCACTCTCTTCTTTCACTTTCATCAACAGGCTCTTTAGTTCTTCACTTCTGCCATAAGGGTGGTGTCATCTGCATATCTGAGGTTATTGATAGTTCTCCCAGCAATCTTGATTCCAGCTTATGCTTCATCCAGCCCGACATTTCACATGATGTACTCTGCATATAAGTTAAATAAACGGGGTGACAATATACAGCCTTGATGTACTTCTTTCCCAATTGGAACCAGTCTGTTGTTCCATGTCCAGTTCTAACTGTTGCTTCTTGACCTACATACAGATTTCTCAGGAGGCAGGTCAGGTGATCTGGTATTCCCATCTCTTTCAGAATTTTCCACAGTTTGTTGTGACCCACACAGTCAAAAGCTTTGGTATAGTCAATAAAGCAGATGTTTTTCTGGAACTCTCTTGCTTTTTTGACGATCCAGCAGATTTTGGCAATTTGATCTCTGACCCCTCTGCCTTTTCTAAAGTCAGCTTGAACATCTGAAATTTCATGGTTCATGTACTGTTGAAGCCTGGCTTGGAAAATTTTGAGCATTACTTTGCTAGCGTTTGAGATGAGTGCAATTGTGTGGGAGTTTGAACACTCTATGGTATTACCTTTCTTTGGGATTAGAATGAAAACTGACCTTTTCCAGTCCTGTGGCCACTGCTGAGTTTTCCAAATTTGCTGGCATGTTGAGTGCAGCACTTTCACAGCATCACCTTTTAGGATTTGAAATAGCTCAACTGGAATTCCGTCACCTCCACTAGCTTTGTTTGTAGTGATGCTTCCTAAGGCCCACTTGACTTAGCATTCCAGGATGTCTATCCCCTTTAGTAATGTTGAATGCAATGGGCATGTGATTGCTTTTGCTCCTGGTTCTTCAAAGTGGAGGTTGAGGTTTTTTGGTCTTTTCATATCTTCTTGTCCAGAATTTTTCCCAACAGACATGCAGTTATTTTTAGTCTATATCTTATACTTTCTTTGTATTTTGTTGCCCAAGAAGAGGTGTGTCCAGGTGCAAGCTTTGCAACACTGCAGGAAAGGGTCCCAGCCTGTCTCAGTTGAAGAAACTGCCTCCAGACCCTTCTGTGGACACATCCATCAAGAGGACCTGAACTTCCTTTTCCCCAGGACTTTCTCAGGGAGTCGTGGTAGCAAATTCCCAAACCTCCAGTGTTTACAGACCCAAGTGATATTCTGGGCTGTCTCCTCCTCCCTCCACTGCTATTAGTGTCAATTAAGTTCTAGCCTGACAGGCCACCTTTGACGAAATGCTGGAGGAACAAGGACATAAAAAACGCCAAAGGCTTAGGACTTGATATATGGTTGCATTTAATAAACATTTGTTTGCATATTTTTTATCATGCTAATGAATATAATTACTTTAATTTATGTCATCAAGCTATGATTCTGTTCTGATCCATACGTCACTTGAATGTGTGGTGTTAGCATTTTGCACACACTGGCAATTTGAAGATGGAGAAGGATCAGCCCCTCCTACAAGAATTCGGAGCAACCTTCCACAGTGGATAGTGCACTTATTGCAGCTAAACCCAGCTCCGCAGCTGGGGGGCCCCTGTTGAGCACCCCCAGAAGGGTGGATAGGCTTTTCACTGCCCAGAAGACCTTCTCCAAGAAACACACATTTTTACTTCCCTGTAATCACCCCAAATGGAGGCCTCTGAGCACTTATCCCTGCACAATGTCCAACCCAGTTGTGAAGAAAAGTATTAATCATCATTTTACTGATTAGAAAAATAATGCACATTTATTTTAGAAAATATAGATCACAAAGAGTTTAGATGAAGATGAGCTAAACTTCTACTCAAAATGGTTAGGGAAAAGATTTTATGTATATAGATATAGATATAGATATATATGAAAGTCAAAGTGAAGTCACTCAGTCATGTCCAACTCTTTGCAACCCTATGGACTGTAGCCTGCCAGGCTCCTCCATGCATGGGATCCCCTTCTAAACTTCAGTGGATATAGGAAGGGATATTCTTGGTAGATCAGAAGACATGAAAATTCCCTGAAATGTAAAAAGAGGATGTGACCTGATAAGGAAAACATACACTCAGAAAAGAACCATAGCAAATGGTGCAAGGATACCGGGGCTGTGCCAAGCTTGAGGCTGGAGTGGGTCTGGGGTGTGGAGCACCCCTGGAGCACCTGCAGAAAATTGGTTGAGAACCACACTAGAAGCCAAGTGGGTCCCCTCAACCACTTCCTTCCCATGGCCAATATGTCAAGCAGCACTCTGAACCCTAGCCTTCAGGAGAGGCAACGTTCGTGAGGACATCCTCTAGAGAAGCAAATGCCTAGGTACCCAGACCCTTCACTCAGGGGCATGGGGCCAGCCTCTTCTTGTACACACAATACATGGGGGCAAGCTACAAGAAAAGATGAAAAATTAACCAAAGCATCAGGCCTGAGACTTTTAACTCCACCCAGAGACAAGACACAGCCAGGAGCACTGACAAGGGGAATCACACCGTAAGAGCAGTACCAGGCCTTCAAGAAATCTTCTGCACAGGGTCTGAGGGTCCCCTACCTCACACAGAGATACCATGAAGCCAGAGGGCCTCTGGCAAAAGGGACCCTGCCACAACAATCACATGGCACGGGACACATTTTCCATCCCCCACAGGTAGGGGCAACTTGTCCCCTAGGCCCCCATCCTGGAAGTGCTCTTTGTCTCTGGGGAAGATCCTTGCCCAGTAAGATTTACCAGATGATGCAGCCTAGGAAAGATTCTTCCCTTTCAAAGAGAACCAGCAGAGACCAGTGGGAGCCCCGGTGGGAGAAGATAAGTCAAGCACAGCAAAATAACAGCATACAGGCTCTGAAAATCAGAATGACATTGAAACCATAGCCCATAAAACTTGGCCAGAGCATGCATCCCAAGCCTAAACAAGGTGACTGCCTGCTAAAATGAAAATTTTAAGGACCTCAAGTCTCCTAACATAATGACCAAAATGTTCAGGGTACAGGAATCCAAAGACATTCATCATACCAAGAACCAGGAAAATAACAACTTGAATGAAAAAGAGAATCCATAGATTCTCAGCCAACACTGAGATGACTCAGATATTGGAGTCTTATAGCAACTTTCATAAAAATGATTCAGTAAGCAATTATATCTTCTTTTGAAACAATTAAAAACTAGAAAAAAATCTCAGTAAAGAAACATAACTTATTAAAAAAGAACTAAGTGGAAATTATAAAACTGAAAAAGTCAATAATAAAGAATTTTAAAATTAGCTGGATAGGCTCAATATTGAATGGAAATGACAGAGAATAAAATCAATAAACTCAAGGACAGACAAAGAGAACTTGCCAAATCTGAACAACAGGCAGAAAGTAGATTGAGAAAAAAAACTAACAGAGATTCAACTATCTGTGGAAAAAGTTAAAAATGTCAGATTTGTATCACTGGAGTCCAAGAAGAGAAGAAAGACAGTAGGGCTGAAAGGGCACTCAAAGAAATATGGCTGAAAAGTTCTCTGATTTCACAAAAGATATAAATCCACAGATTTCAAAAAGTGAGGAAACTTCAAAGAGGATAAAGTGAAAGAAAAGTGAAAGTCACTCAGTCGTGTCCAACTCTTTGCAACCCCATGGACTATACAGTCCATGGAATTCTCCAGGCCAGAATACTGCAGTGTTTCCCTTCTCCAGGGGATCTTTCCAACCCAAGGATCGAACCGGCGTCTCCTGCATTGCAGGAGAATTCTCTACCAGCTGAGCTGCCAGGGAAGCCCTCAAAGAGGATAAAGTTCCCCACAAAAAAATCCATGTTAAGAAAGATGGTAAGGATGGCCCTATATGCAGGGCAGAAGAAGAGACACACAAGTACAGAACAGACTTTTGAACTCTGTGGGAGAAGGTGAGGGTGGGATGTTTCGAAAGAACAGCATGTATATTATCTGTGGTGAAACAGACCACCAGCCCAGGTGGGATGCATGAGTCAAGTGCTCGGGCCTGGTGGGCTGGGAAGACCCAGAGGAATCGGGTGGAGAGGGAGGTGGGATGGGGGACCGGGATGGGGAATACGTGTAACTCTATGGCTGATTCATGTCAATGTATGACAAAACCCACTGAAAAATAAAAAACAAAAATAAAAAATAAAAAAAAAGACACACTGTAATTAAATTTCTGATAACTAAAGATGGAAAATCTTAAAAGCAGTGAGAGAAAAACAGCACATTACCTATGGTGAATAACAAATCAAACGACCATATTTCTCAACTAAAGCCATGGAGTCTAGAAGGAAGTAACTGAAAGAAAAGAATTCTCAACTGAGGATTCTACATCCAGCAAAACTATCCTATGGTAAGGAAGAGAAACAAACAAACAAAATCTCAAACAAGATAAAACTAAAAACTTATCACTAGCAGACCAACCCATAAAGAATGACTAAATAAAGTTCTTCAAATAGAAAAGAATAAAAGAAGATATCTTGAAAGATTGAGAAGAAAAAAAGAATAATGGAAAGAGTAGAAATGTGGATAAATATAATAGACTATCCTCCTCCTCATCAGTTTTCTATCACATGTGACGACTGAAACAAATACTGTAACATCATCTGCTATTCAAGGTGATATTTAAAAGTGAGGATATTTTTCAAAAGGGAGGAACAAAATATAAGTAAAGTTTCTACACATTACTCAAAATGGTAAGACGTTGATACTAGTAGACCATGACAAATCACATATTGATATTGTGATAACCATCTCTGCTGCTGCATACATGCTCAGTCAAGTCTGACTCTTTGGGACCCCATGGACTGTGGCCTGCCAAGCTCCTCTGTCCATGGGATGTCTTAGGCAAGAATACTGGAGTGGAGTGCGGTTTCCTTCTCCAGAGGATCTTCCCAATCCAGGGATCAATCCAACACCTCCTGTGTCTCCTGCACTGGAAGGCAGATTCTTTACCACTGAGCACTTGGGAAGCCCTGTGATAGCCATAGTAACAATTAAGAAAACTATGCAAAATGATATACTCAAAAGCACTGTAAGTAGATAACCAACAAGGACCTACTGTATAGCACAAGGAACTATATTCAGTATTTTGTAATAATAAATAAGGGAAAAGAATCTGAAAAGTAAATATATGTGCATGTATAACTGAACCACTTTGCTGAACACCTAAAACTAACACATCACTGTAAACCAACTATACTCCAATTTTTAAAAAACACTATACATAAATCAAGATTAAACCTCTCAAAATCTTCAAGTGACCCATAGACAGGCAAGAACTGAGAAGCAGAGGAAACAAATAAAAACCAAAATAAAAGAAAATGGTGCACTTAAGCCCAAACATAGCAATAATTACCCTAAATGTAAATGACTTATATATAACAAAGTCAGAGATTGGAAGAGTGGATAAAAATAACAACCCAACTATATGCTATAAGTCACTTCAAATTCAAAGGCATAAATATTAAAAAAAAATAATAAAAGGATAGAAAAGATCTACCATGATAGTAGTAATTTCTAAAAAGTGGGAGTGGCTAATTAATATTCAGTGATACAGACTTCAGAGCCAAGAAAATTACTGTAGACAAAGAGGGACATTACACAATGATAAAAGGATCAATTCACCAGGAGGGCACAATAACCCCAAATTTGGGCACGGACAACAAAATTTCAAATACATGAAACAAAAATTGATAGTGCTTAAGAGAAAAGAGAAATAAATAAACATACAATTAAAGCTGGGGGCTTCAATATGTCCTTGGCAACTGATAAACTATCAGACAAAAAATTCACAAGAATAGGAAATATTTGAACAACAAAATAAACCAAGTTTAATTGACATACAATAAGTCCCTTCTATACAAATGAGCTATGTTCTGAAAGCACGTTTGTAAATCCAATTTGTTCACAAGCCCAACAAAGTTAGCCTAAGTACCCAACTAATACAATCAGCTATTACAGTACTGTAGTAGGATTATAATACTTTTCAAACAAATAATATGCATTTATACATAAAAATGAACAAACACAAAAATAAGCATTTTTAGTCTTACAGTACACTGAAAAGTGCAATACTCTTGCCTGGAGAATCCCATGGATGGAGGAGCCTGATAGGCTACAGTCCATGGGGTCGCAAAGAGTTGGACACGACTGAGCGACTTCACTTCCACTTTTCACTTTCACAGTACAGCAGTTGGTATACAGGGGTTGACATCAAGTGAACAGCCAAGAGTTATTGGCTGGAGGAGCAGGAGGAGGTGGGAGATGGTAGAATCAAAGGGTCATCAGCAATAGGAGTTGGAGGGCAAGCTGCAACTTCACTCACGTCTGACGTTGATGGCCCAGTTTCTGGTTCCTTGCTGGATTCAATTACATCTACCCTCTTGAAAAAATGATCCAGTGACGTCTGGGTGGTAGCTCTTTTTTTTCATCATAGATGACACCGTAGCACTGGATTGCATTCTGAATAGCTGCTGCCACCTTCGCATACTGTTCAGGTCCTGTGCTTCAAAAACTAACAGTGCCTCCACAAATAAAGAACATCCCCTTGCCATTTCCTGCATCACGAATCTCTCTGGTTCTTCAGTTACTTCCTCTTCCTCTTGTCTCTCTTCATCACTTCTCTGGGCCTCCAATTCCATCAGGTCTTCATTAGTAAGCGCCTCGTATTGCACAGCAAGGAGGTCAATGAAGTCATCCTCCTACAGATCGAGCTCCAACTCCTTGCTAAGGGTCACTAAGTTTCTGAAGGCCTCTTTGGACTCCTCATTCACCTTCTCAAATCCATGAAAATCATAAACAAACTGGACAAAGTTCTTTCCAAACCCCATTCATGGTGATAGCCATAACCTCATGCCAAGCAATGTCAACATTTTTTATGGCCTTGTAGATGTTATAGTCCTTCCAAAATTGTCCCAAGGTTGTTCCTGACTCATCACTTGCCTTTACAGCCTGACAAAAAGTGTGACATAAATAATATTTCTTGAAAGTTTCTATAACTCCCTGGCCCAAAGGTTGGATGAGCGACATAGTTTTCAATGACGGGTGCACTATTTTGACATTGAGATGAAAGTAGTCCATGAATGGGGGGTAGCCCGGAGCACTGCTGAGTAGCAAAAAGAATGTTGAAGGGCACATCCTTCTCCAAGCAATATTTCTCCTCCTCTGGGATAGATTGGTGGAAAAACTAGTTCTGGAAAACAATCTGCGCAACCCAGGCTTTGGGGTTATTCTTCCACACAACAGGAAGAGAACCCTTGGCTATGTTTTTAAGGGCTTTTGGGTTCTCTAAATGATAAACTAACAGAGGCTTCAGCTTCATATTGCTGGAAGCATTGCCACCAAACAACAGAGTTAGCCTCCCCTTTGCTGCTGTACATAATTTTCATCTTTACTGATATGACCTTGGTCTAGCATCCTCTTCCAGTACAATCCTGTCTCATCTGTATTAAAATCCTGCTTGGGTAAATACATGTCTTATCAATAATTTCTTGAAGCATTTCAGGAAATTCCTGGGAAGATACTGTATCTGCACTCATTGCTCCACCACTTACTTTTATGTTGTGAAGGCTGGCTCTAACCTTGAACTGATGAAATCAGTCATGGCTGGCATTAAAAAGATGCACCCACAGATTCTTCACCATATTTCTTCTTTAAGTCTTCATAAAGGCTTTTAGCTTTCTCTTCAATCAGCATTAAGCTGTGTGGGACTTGCTGCTGATGCCGATTCTGCATCCTCACACTGAGAAGTCTCTTCATCTCCTCCATCACTTTTCCATCCTCCTTTGATCTTATTGTGGATGTTATCGGCACAGCAGACTTCACATGTTCCATGATCTTGTCCTTGTTCTTGAGAATCATGCTGATTGCTGAATGATTCATGTTATAAGAATGAATGATGGCTACCATCTTTTCACCTCACTACACTCTCTCAATTATTTTCACTTTTGTTTCCATCTTTATCGCTTGGACTTCTTAGCTGTACCAGCTAGATCACCGCTGCTTTTACACTTGCTTCTGGATATCCTGGGCTTGAAATAAAGATACCATACAACTATACTCTATGCAGTACTGTACAGTAAAGTACACAAAAGCAAAATCACCTGGAGAGGATGCACACACATGACAATGTATGCCAGACACGTGAACTTACAAGATGCATTCACATCTTTGGAAGTTCACAGCTTGGAAATTTCTATTAATACATAGGGGACTTACTGTATATAAAATACTCCACACAACAATAGCAGTGTATACATTTTTTCAAAGGGTCCATGATTCACCCAAATAGACCATATAATGAGGCCATAAAACAAACCTCAAAAAATATAAAATAATTTATGTTCAACAAAGTATGTTTTCTGACCGTGTCAGAATCAAACTGGAAATCAGAAAATGAAAAAAGAAGGAAGGAAAAAAGATAAAAACACAAATTCCATGCCGTCTACTCCAGAAAAAAAGAATAAGAGGAAACACTTCCAAATTTATTTTCCAAGGCCAGTATTACCCTAATCCCCAAAGCAGACAAAAGTCAATTAATTAAAAAAGAAAATTACAGACTAAGAAACTTAGATACAAAATGCTCAATGTTTGAAAATTGAATCTGGCAATGTATTAAAAATAATTACACACCATGAAAAAATGAAATTCATTCCAGATACATAAAGCTGGTTCACCATTCAAAACTCAGTCAATGTGATCAACCATATCAATAAGCTACAAAAGAAAATGTATGATCATATCAACCAAAGAAAGGCATTTGACAAAATATAATACCTGTTCAGTATAAAAACTCTTAGCAAGTTAGGAATAGAGGGAACTATCTCAACTTGATAAATACCATCTACAAAAACACTATAGCTAACATCAAACTTAATGGCAAAAGACTGAGTGCTTTCTCTCTAATATCAAGAACAAGGCAAGAATAACTCTCACCACCTTTATTCAACATGTTACTGGGAGTTCTAGTCACTGCACAAGGAAACAAAAAGAAACAAAAACCATGCAGATTGGAATGTAAGAAATAAAACCATCCTTATTTGAAAATGATACTACTATCTATATAGAAAGAGTTTTACAAAAACATTCTAGAACAAATACATGAGTTTGGTAAGGTTGCAGGATAAAAGAACAACACAAAAAAACAGATGCATTGCTATATATCAACAATTAACATGTACAAACAAAAACTTAAAACACAATACCATATACAATCACTGCAAGGAAAATCACACATGTAGGTAAAAATTTTACAAAAGATATCCATGATCCAAAAACTGAAACTTCCAAAATGCTAATAACAAAATCAAAGAACACCTAAATAAATGCAAAGATGTGCATGGATTACGAAACTCAAGAGAGTAAAGATGTCAATTCTCTCCAAAATGAGTTATAGTTTTCATGCAATTTCTATCAATTTATACGGAAAAAATAAACTCTAAAATTTACATGGAAAGGTAAAAGCTTAGAATGACTAAAACAACCTTGAAAAAGAATAAAGAAAAGTAAAGAATAAAAAAGGAATTACTCTACTTGATAACAAAGCTTACAGTATAGCAACAGCAATCAAGAGAGTGTGATATTGGTGGAGGGGATAAACACAGAGAAAGAATATAATAGGGAATCCAAAAATAGACACACACAAATATTCACAAATGATTTTTAACATCACTATTCAGTAGTGCTAGAGCAAGTAAAAATCCATAGGAAAAAACCAAGCCCTTCACACTTAAAAAAAAAAATAGATTATGGACTTAAATGTAAAAGATTAAACTATAAACTTTTAGAAAAAAAAATGGGAGAACATTTGGAGGATCTAGCGCTAGCACAACATTCTTTGACTTGACACCAAAACCATGATCATAAAAGGAAAAATTGATACAATGAACTTCAGAAAAAGTTTAAACTTCTGCTCTGCAAAAGAGCATGTGAAGAGGATGAAAAGATACCCTATAGATTGGGAGAAAATATTTTCAAACTGTATGTCTAACAAAGTACTAAAATCTAGTATAGGGAAAGAACTCTTAAAACTCAATAGTAAAAATACAAATAATTGAATTAGAAAATGAGCAAAAGACATAGCAACATTTCACTGAAGAGTACACACAGCTGACAAATAAGCACATGGAAATACAGTCATCATCATCAGCCATCAGTTCAGATGAGTTCAGTCGCTGAGGCGTGTCCAACTCTTTGCCATCCCATGGACTGCAGCACCCCAGGCCTCCCTGCCCATCACCAGCTCCCGGAGTTTACTCAAACTCATGTCCATTGAGTCAGTGATGCCATCCAACCATCTCATCCTGTCATCCCCTTCTCCTCCTGCCTTCAATCTTTCCCAGCATCAGGGTCTTTTCAAATGAGTCAGCTCTTCGAGTCAGGTGGCCAAAGTACTGGAGTTTCAGCTTCAGCATCAGTCCTTCCAATGAATATTCAGGACTGATCTCCTTTAGGATGGACAGGTTAGATCTTCTTGCCGTCCAAGGGACTCTCAAGAGTCTTCTCCGACACCACAGTTCAAAAGCATCAATTCTTCAGCGCTCAGCTTTCTTTATAGTCCAACTCTCACATCCATACATGACTACTGGAAAAACCATAGCTTTGAATAGACAGACCTTTGTTGGCAAAGTAATGTCTCTGCTTTTTAATATGCTGTCTAGGTTGGCCATAACTTTCCTTCCAAGGAGGAAGTGTCTTTTAATTTCATGGCTGCAGTCACCATCTGCAGTGATTTTGGAGCCCAGAAAAATAAAGTCTGCCACTGCTTCCACTGTTTTCCCATCTATTTGCCATGAAGTGATGGGACTGGATGCCATGATCTTAGTTTTCTGAATGTTGAGCTTTAAGCCAACTTTTTCACTCTCCTCTTTCACTTTCATCAAGAGGCTCTTTAGTTCCTCTTTGCTTTCTCCCATAAGGGTGGTGTCATCTGCATATCTGAGGTTATTGATATTTCTCCCAGCAATCTTGATTCCGGCTTGTGTTTCATCCTGTCCAGCGTTTCTCATGATGTACTCTGCATATAAGTTAAATAAGTAGGGCAACAATTGTACACAGCCTTGACGTACTCCTTTTCCTATTTGGAACCAGTCTTCTTGTTCCATGTCCAGTTCTAACTGTGGCTTCCTGACCTGCATACAGATTTCTTAAGAGGCAGGTCAGGTGATCTGGTATTCCCATCTCTTGAAGAATTTTCCACAGTTTATTGTGATCCACACAGTCAAAGGCTTTGGCATAGTCAATAAAGCAGAAATAGATGTTTTTCTGGAAGTCTCTTGCTTTTTCGATGATCCAGCAGATGTTGGCAATTTGATCTCTTGTTCTTTGGCCTTTTCTAAAACCAGCTGAACATCTGGAAGTTCACAGTTCATGTATTATTGAAGCCTGGCTTGGAGAATTTTGAGGTTTACTAGCGTGTGAGATGAGTGCAATTGTGCAGTAGTTTGAGCATTCTTTGGCATTGCCTTTCTTTGTAATTGGAATGAAAACTCACCTTTTCCAGTCCTGTGGCCACTGCTGAGTTTTCCAAATTTGCTGGCATATTGAGGGCAGCACTTTCACAGCATCATCTTTTAGGATTTGAAATAGCTCAACTGGGATTCCATCACATCCACTAGCTTTGTTCGTAGTGATGCTTCCTAAGGCCCACTTGACTTCACATTCCAGGATGTCTGGCTCTAGGTGAGTGATTACACCATTGTGGATATCTGAGTCATGAAGATCATTTTTGTATGGTTCTTCTGTACATTGTTGCTACCTCTTCTTAATAGCTTCTGTTTCTGTTAGGTCCATAGCCTTGCTGTCCTTTATTGTGCCCATCTTGACATGAAATGTTCCCTTGGTATCTCTAATTTTCTTGAAGAGATCTCTAGTCTTTCCAATTCTATTGTTTCCCTATATTTCTTTGCACTGATCACTGAGGCTCACTAGCAAAGTAATGCTCAAAATTCTCTAAGTGAGGCTTCAACAGGACATGAAATGTGAGCTACCAGACATTCAAGCTGGATTTTAAAAAGTCAGAGGAACCAGAGATCAAATTGCCAAGATCTGTCTTGTCAAAGCTATGGTTTTTCCAGTAGTCAAGTGTGGATGTGAGAGCTGGACCATAAAGAAGGCTGAGCACCAAACAATTGATGCTTTTGAACTGCAGTGCTGGAGAAGATTCTTGAGAGTCCCTTGAACTACAAGGAGATCAAACCAGTCAATCCTAAAGGAAATCAGTCCTGAATATTCATTGGAAGGACTGATGCTGAGGCTGAAACTCCAATACTTTGGCCACCTGATGCTAAGAACAGACTCATCGGAAAAGATCCTAATGCTGGGAAAGACTAAAGGCAGGAGGAGAAGGGGACGACAGAGGATGAGATGGTTGGATGGCATCACTGACTCAAGGGACATGAGGTTGAGCAAGCTCCGGGAGTTGGTGATGGAGAGGGAATCCTGGCATGTTGCAGCCCATGGGGTCTCAAAGAGTCAGACACAACTGTGTGACTGAACTGAACTGAGAGAAATGGGGAACAGATTTGTGATTGTTAGGGCTATAGCCAGCCAGCTTTGGGTATGTGGAAGATCAGGATGAGGGATCCTTATAGTGTAGAATTGTTATGTATCTTTTGAGTAGTTCAGAGTTGATATATAGGTTGGTATATTACACTATAGCTTTACCAGATGTTGCTATTGGAAAAACTAGGTAAAAAGTACATGTGATCTCTTTTATGTCTTACACTTGCATATGAATCCACATTTATCTCAAAATTCTTAAAAGTTGTAGCTACTTGGAAAACATTTTGACAGTTTCTTGTAAAGTTCAACATATGACCCAACATTCTACTTGGAGGTATTTATCCAAGAGAAATGAAGACACAGGCCCACACAAAAAAACTTCTATGCAATTTTTCCTGATCATCAACATTTAGAAACAACCCAACTGTTCATCAACTAATAGCACACCCATACAATGGAATTCTACTTAGCAACACAAAGGAAGAAACAATTGACATATTGCAACAACATGGATGAAGCCGAAAACCCTTGTGCTAAGTGAATGAAGCCAGATTTGAAAGGAGACATATTGTATGATTCCATTTATGTTGCATTCTGGAAAGGAAAGACTCTAGGGATAGAGAATAAATCAGTGGTTGTCAAGGTAGGGAGAACAGAATGACTGAAAAGGAGCACAAGGGATTTGGGGGTTAAAGGAAGTAATGTATGTTTGGACAGTGGTGGTATTCACACACTATGTTTGCCAAAATCCATTAATCTGTAAGTTTAGAAAGTATAAAAAAATTAACTGAGGATCCTAATTATGAGGATAATGATGCAGCTGAAAACTACCAAACATTTGAGGAAAGGAAGCCAATCAAGAAGGGGCATCAAATTCAATAAATAGAAAAATGGAAAATATACACTGGAATACTGATTCCCCAGAAAAACATAGGACAAATGTTAAGCTAAAAGGAAGGAAGGAAGTGTTGGAGGAGAGGAGGAGGAAGCAAGGGATGATGAGAGATAGACTTGAAAGTCCTGAGATCTATTTAATTTCAGAGAGGAAACAGAGAATGGAATGCAAGAAAAAGGCAGAGAAATAACATGTGAAAATCTCCTGAAGAAAAAACATCAAGTCTTTAAATTGAAAGGATCCATACTGAGCAGAATAAAAGGAAAAACTGTAATTCAAATTACATTTGCAAAATTCAGAGAGCCAAATAAAAGACAGAATGTGTAAGTCTTCTAGAAAAAAAAAAAAAAAAAAAATGTTAGGACTTCCCTAATGGTCCAGTGGCTAAGAATCTGCTTGCCACTGCTGGGGACACAGATTTGATCTCTGGTCGGGGAAGATTCCACATTTGGAAGAGCAGATAGGACAGTGTACCACAAATACTGAGCCCAAGCTCTAGAGGCTGCAAGCCGCAACTTCTGAAGCCTGGCGCCTAGAGCCCAGGCACCACAAGAGAAGCCCGCAGTCGACACAAGTAGAGAAAGCCCATACACAGCACCAAAGACCCAGGATAGCCAAAAGCAATTAAATAAGCACATAATGTTTTTAATGTTACCTGGAAAAGGAAAAGGATTTAAAAAAAAAAAAAAAAAGTAAAAACCACACTGACAACTGATTTCTTTTTAGGAACTCAGAATACTGAAGAGCAACATCATAAAATTTCAGAGAAAATACTTCTATTGAATTTACATTTCTATATCCAGCCGAAATATCAATCAAGTATTAGAGCAAAAAAAGATACTGTTTAAATTATTCAATGACTCAAAGGTTACCACACACAAATCCTTCCTGGAAGAATTACAAGAATATGCATTGCAGCAAAATAAAACAAAGTAAGATCCAAGACTATTGGGAGATAACAATAGTGCACAAAGAAATTGGTAAAATTTATACTTCAGTCTATGGACATGAGTTTGAGCAAGCTCTGGGAGACGGTGAAGGACAGGGAAGCCTGGGATGCTGCAGTCCATGGGGTCGTAAGGAGTCAGACACGACTGAGTGATTCAAAAACAACAAATAGTTGAGTCTAAATAATTGAAATAAAGAGGAATCGAATCCCGGTGGATAACAATACAGGAGGTGGCAGGGGATGGGGGAGAAGAGGTAGAGAAGCAAATAGTAAGGAGAAGATCTCAGTTAATTCTAGACACCAAAAGAAAAATCTAACCAATATTTTCAGAGTACATACAAACAAAATTTTTCATGTTTTAACTGCCAAAATACTGAAGAGAAAATATGTATGTAAATGTGGAGGGAAAGTTCTAGAGGGACATACACTATTGAGGATGAGTCCCTGTTGGGAAGATACAGGAAGTGAGCAAGGGGTTGGTCTGAGCGGTTTCAGCTTTATCTGTAGCACGCTCATTTTACAAGAATGTATTCATGTGCTTTTGTGATGTTTAACTAAATGAAGTAAATAAATATAAAGCAGAGAGAGAATGATAAATATCATCACTGCCCCAGAGATAATAAATTTTAACTCCGTAGTACATTTCTATCTAGTTTTATTTATGCATATATATAAATATTTAGAGGCAAGAAGAGATAAAGATATCTTTTTATGTATCCACATACAGTGGGGTTTCCTGTCTTTTTATAAAATTACACCTTTCGATTTATTGGTGTTTTGCAGTTCTTCCACACATTCATATTTCCATACCAGTAAATAGTCTTCAACAGAATTATTTTTAATGCCTGAATAATATTCCATACTCTACACATTGTGGTTTATTTAACGATTTATTGGCTCAAGATGGCAGAGGGGTAGGACATGGAGCTCACCTTCTCCCACAAAAATATTAAAACTACACTTAAAAGTAGAACAGTTCACACAAAACAGCTACTGAATGCCTGGGGAAGATCTCAGACTTCCAAAAAGATGAGAAAAACTCCACATAACCAAGTAGGACAACAGGAAAAAGAGAAAGAAGGAATCTGGGTGGAGCCTGCGCCCCAGGGAGGGAGGCTCTGAAGGAGGAAAGGTTCCCTCAGCTGAGCAAGTCTCCTCAGGTGGGGAGATCAGGCCAGACTGGACAGAGCAGAAGCTTCAGAAGCTAGGAGGACAGCACAGCAACTGGTTTGTGGAAGGCAAGGCAGAGAGTACCCTGCACAGAAGGTCAGCACCGCCATCCTGCAATTCCCAGCCTGAGACACTCTTCTGTCCCTGCTGGTGGGGCTGGGTGCTGAAGCTCAGGTTTCCGAGGTCAGACCCAGGGAGGGGACTGGGATTGGCTAGGCTGTGGAAAACAAGATAAAAACCCACAAGGACTACTAAATAAAGAGGAGACACTCAACAGTCTATTAGTGGATATTTGAGTAGTTTTCAACTGTGTGCTAATTTAAATAACACCGCAATAGACACCATTATATATGAGTCTCTGTGCACATCTGTGATCACTCCACTTGAATTACTAGAAAATCATCCAGAATATAAGCATTTTTAAGACATTTAATGTTTTATCACAAAACTGTCTTGAACAAAATGTTAATATATCTCGGTTCTTGTTCAGTCGTTCAGTCATGTCCGACCCTTTGTGACCCCATAGACTGTAACACGCCAGGCTTCCCTGTCCTTCACTGTCTCCTGGAGTTTGCTCAGACTCATGTCCATTGAGTTGATGATGCCATCCAACCATCTCATCCTCTGTTGCCCCCTTCTCCTCCTGCCTTCAAATCTTTCCCAGCATCATGGTCTTTTCCAAAGAGTCAGCTCTTCGCATCAGGTGGCCAAAGTATTGGATATCTCAGTTAATATGGAGTCAAATTATCTTCATCAAACTTCCTTCATCACTGATAACTTTTTTCTAAATTTCTGACAGTAAGTTAAGACTGTTCAAAGCTGTGTATCTTTGATAATTACTAAAGTAATAAGATTAAGCATGTATTTATTGCCCATTGTTATTTCTAATTTTAGTAATTGCCTGTTTATTTCCTTCAATCATTTTTCTACTTCATATTAATCTATAAAATTTATTAATAAATAATGCTAATATCCCTTTGATATGTATATTTACCCTCTAATTTCAATTGTGATATTATTTTAAAAATAATTTATATCTTCGTGCCATCTAATGTGCCATTATTTATTATTTTTCTTTCTGTTCTCTGCTTTGAGATCATGTTAAGGAGGCTGTCCTCAATATTACCAACGTTTACCACTTCCCAGGGGGTGCTAGTGGTAAAGAATTTGCCTGCCAATGCAGCAGACACAAAAGTTGCAGGTTCAGTCCCTCGGTCAGGAAGATCCCCTGGAGGAGGAAATGGCAACCCACTCCAGTACTCTTGCCTGGAAAATCCCATGGACAGAGGAGCCTGGTGAGATACAGTTCGTGGGGTCTCAAAGAGTCGGACATGACTGACCACACATGCACATACATTACCTTTATTCTTACTCTATTTTGGTTCCATTTTTGTGATCTAGTCTCTAAAACATCTGGGGCTATCCAGTTTTATGGTAAGGCTCTACCTTTATGTCTTCCAAATGATTAAAAGGTTGTCTTGATATCATTTCTACTTTTCCCACTGATTTCTTAATAAATACAATTTATGTTAATTCCAAAAGAAATATTAGTATATATCCTTATTATGAGAGCTGAACAATTCAGACAAAGCAAAAATTCTCTTTGACCAAACCTTATTCAACCTCCAATTGCATTCTCTCATCAGAAATAACTGTTGCTATCAGTTTGATATGTGAAAACCCAGAGTTTTTTTTTTGGTAGTAAAAATAACTAACTTATGAGTGCTTACCACATGCCACGCAGGCTTTACATACATTAACTTGTATAATCTTCCCAAAGCTCACGAAGTAGATGCAACTGCTATTTTACCATTTTACAAAAGAGGAAAGAAATTGAGACAGGTACTTGGAGGGGGCGGGAGACCTGGGAAACCTGCCCAGAGACACCCGGAGGCAGAATCAGAACCTGAACCCCAGGGAGTCTGGCTTCAGCATTAGCCAGAACACCAGTCAGCGTCCTGCGGTCTCACCGTACACTTACCTGCATGTAAGTGAAAAATACACACACTACTTACTTTTAAAAGGAGACTTTGTGGGACTTCCTTGGTGGTCCAGTGGCTAAGATTCCACGCTCCCAATACAAGGGGCCCCGGGTTGATTTCTGGTCAGAGAACTAGATCCCCATGCCACAGCTAAGACCTGCCCAGCCAAACAAATAAATAAAATATTTTAAAAAGACAGTTTGGGGATTTGATGTGATATAATACATATTATATATTACACATGTATAGTCAAAGCCATAGTTTTTTCAGTAGTCATGTATGGATGTGAGTGTTGAACCATAAAGAAGGCTGAGCGCCAAAGAACTGATGGTTTCAAATTGTGGTGCTGGAGAAGACTCTCGAGAGTCCCTTGGACAGCAAGGAGATCAAACTGTCAACCCTAAAGGAAATCAACCTTGAATATTCATTGGAAGAACTGGTGCTAAAGCTGAAGCTCCAATACTTTGGTCACCTGATGTGAAGAGCCGACTCACTATAAAAGATCCTGATCCTGGAAAAGATTGAGGGAGGAGGAGAAGGGGATAACAGAGGATGAGATGGTTGGATGGTATCACCAACTCAATGGACATGAGTTTCAGCAAACTCGGGGAGATAGTGAAGGACAGAGAAGCCGGGCATGCTACATTCCATGGGGAAACAAAGAGTCAAACATGACTGAATGACTGAATGAACAAAACAAATACTATTATATGCTGCAATCTACTTTTTCCAAATGTATCTGGGCTGTCTTTCCATATCAATTCATATAAATCAATGATTTTTTAAACTGCTATACAGTACAATTTAACCATAGTTTATTTACCCTTCTCTCATGTATACATCAGAGAAGGAAATGGCAACCCACTCCAGCATTCTTGCCTAGAGAATCCTGTGGACAGAAGAGCCTGGTGGGCTGCTGTCCATAGGATCTCAGAGTCGGAAACGACTGAAGCGACTTAGCAGGAGCAGCAGCATGTTTATATACGTCTTTTCATTTCTTCCAATCTTTTGTCATTAACAAGGCTGCAAAGAACAGCCATCTGGGTTTGATGTTCTCTAGAAGATACTTTTGACTAGCTTTCTAATTGCTTCAATGGAAATTAGCATATTTAGATTTTCTATGACTTCTTGATTTAAGTTTGGTAATTTGTTTTTTTTTTAATAAAGTCATGCATTTCATCTACTTTTCAAAAGTTATTAGTATAAAGGAAGCATCTTATAAAACTCAATTCCTTCTGTATCTGCAGTTATAGCCCCTTGTCTTATTCATGATGCTGTTTATTTATACTCTCTCTTTTATCTTAATTACATTTGAAGATTTTAATGATCAATTCTCATGGCTTTGTTTTTCTGATTTGTTTTATTAATGTCAGTTTTTAATCTTTATTACCTTCTCCTACTTTCTGGAGATTTGATTTTTTGGTTCTTTTTCTAGTATCCTGAATATTATGCGTGGTCCATTTGATTTTAATTTCCCTTGTTTTCTAATGTGTGCACTTAAGTCCATAAATTTTCCTCTGATTGTTGCTTTGGCCACATCTCACAGGTTTTAATATTTAATGCTCTGTTGCTTATTTCTAAATAGTTTGTAACTTGCACTTTTTATTTCCTTATTAACACAAGAAGTTTTAGAAGTATTTTTATATTTATGATCAGAGAGATTTATTTCCTTGCTCTTTGAGTTGTTATTTCTTCATTTGGCCTGTGAATAAGCCTATATGATCTCTACTTTTACAGTTTGCTGAGATTTACTGTGTTGTCAAGGATTTCATCAATTTGTTTATACATGTTTGAAAAGAATGAGTATTAGAAGTTTCTTAGTACCAGGTTGTTCGTTGTGCCATTTAAATTCTATTACTTAAAATGACCATTTATTTTAAAAGTCTGCAATTTGTCCTCCCATGATTACAAATTTGTTAGTCGTTCTTTTACTATCTGTTTTTGTTTTATATTTTCTAAAGCTACATTTTTAAGAGCATAGGTGCCTAATTGGTACATCATCTTGGTAGATTTTTTTTTAACAGTATGAACCCCTATGCATACTCTTTAATGTGTTCCCTCTGACTTAACTAAAATGGCACCTAAAATACACTAAAAAATTTTTAATAGTTAGGCTTATTTCTTAACTGTCTGTTTATCTCCATTGATTTAATTTATTTTGGGGCACTATCACCTTTTGCTCATTGTGACTTTATAAATTAATTTACCAGCTAGATAAATAATTGGTTGCTCTAGCATATTCATTCATTCATATCAGCTTACATTTATTTTCTAAAATTCTCAAAAAATCCAATTTAAAATTTTTTTCTAGAATAGAGTTTTTATAAATCAGTTTGGGCAGATCTCAATGTACTTAAGTCTCCCCACACAAGCCTCAGGAAAGTTTTATTTCTTTTGTTTGTGTCTGGCACATGTCTTAATAATTTTCTTCTTTTCAGATATTTTATATTTTGTGTCATATATATGAATTGAATATTCTTCTTTTTTATCTCTGTTAATATTGTTTATATTTTATATAGGACATCTATTGATCTCTATGCATGTGTTTTATAATTAGACATTGAATATGCTGTTGGAATATTTCAGACAATGATCTTAGGGATTTTAATACTGTCATGAAATAGCAATAATTTTTGCTATTAATTTGACCATTCCAATCTTTATTCCTCATTTTTATTACTTTGACTATAATCCTCAAGCCCAGGTAGCTCAGTGGTAAAGAATCTCCTGCCAATGCAGGAGATGCGGTTTCGATCCCCGAGTCAGGGAAGATCCCCTGGAAGAAGAAACAGCAACTCACAGTATTCTTGCCTGGAGAATCCCGTGGACAGATGAGCCTGGCGGGCTAGAGTCCACAGTGTCGCAAAGAGTCGAACATAACTGAGCGATTGGGCAAGACCGCACATAACTATCTTTGTTTGTTACTATAACAAGAATTCCTTTCAGTTTCCTATTTTGAGTATGGTACAGGCTGTCATTTTCAGATAGAGCATCTTTATCATGCAAACCAGGATTTCTCAATCTCGGCACTATTTTTATTTTGAGCAGGATAATTCTTTTGGGAGATGAGTGAGGGGAAAGAAGCTGTCCTGTGCATTGTAGGACGCTTAATAGCATCCCTGATCTGTACCAAATGGATACTAGTAGCACCACCTCCAAATCACAACAGTGAAAAATGTATCCAGACATTGTTAAATGTCCCCTTGGTGGCAAAATTTTCCCTGGTTGAGAACTGCTAGTGTAATGAATTATCCTTCTATTACCATTTTAATCATAACCTTTGGACAGAGTGGATGCTGAACTTCATCAAATATCTTCTCAGCAGATGATTACTTATTTTTCTCCAATGGCTTATGGACATGATAAACTTTCAATTATAGTAATTTGGTCCATTCTTACAACATTGGAAGGAATAAGGACTTACTGGTATATTATTTTCATAATGTTATTTTTTCTGAAGATTGCTTTAACTATTTGGAGTCCTGTGGTTTCATGTGAATTTTAGAATTGTCTATTTCTTTAAAAAAATAAATAATAATGCCATTGGAACTTTTAAGGAGATTGCACTGAATCTGTAGATCACTTTGGGTAGAATGGACATTTAAACAATATTAATGCTTCCAATCTATGAACATGGAATGTCTTTCCATTTATTTATGTCTGCTTTATTTTTTTCATTAGTATTCTATAGTTTTCAACGTACAAACTTTTCATCTCCTTGGTAAAGTTTATTTCTAAATGTTTTATCCTTTTTGGTGCTATTGTAAATGTGATTATTTTCTTAATTTCCTTCTCAGATAGTTCATTTTTAGCGTATAGAAATGCAACTGATTTTTGTATATTGATTTTTTTATCCTACAACTTTGCCAAATTTGTTTATTAATTCTAACAGTTTTTGGTGGAGTCTTTAGGGTTTTCTACATATAAGATCATGTCATCTTCAAATAGGGACAATTTTACTTCTTCTTTTCTGATTTAGATGCCTTCCATTTTCTTTTCTTGCCTAATTGCTGTAGCTAGAACTTTCAGTATTATGTTAAGTAAAAGTGATAAGAGTGGGAATCAAATATTTGTCATGTATCTGAGCTCAGAGGAAAAGCTTTCAGTTTTTTCACTGTTAAGTATGACATTAGTAGTGGGTTTGCACTATATGGCCTTTATTATTTGAGAAACACTCCTACTATACTTAATGTGTTGAGGGTTTTTTATTGTGAAAAGGTGTTGAATTTTGTCAAATGCTTCTTCTGCATCTGTTGAGATGATCATATACATTTTACCCTTCTTTCATTGACTGGTTTCCATATGGGATGCAGGCTTAAGCCATCCTGCATAATGTGTAATCCCTTTAATGTGATGTTAAATTGTGTTGGTTAGAATTTTGTTAAGGAATTTTACATCTATGTTCACCATGAATATTGGCCTGAAAATGCTGGAGGCATCACATTTTCCGGGTTCAAAATACATTACAAAAGCTATAGGAGTTAAAACAGTATGGTACTAGCATAAAGATGATATATAGGTCAATGGAACAGAATAGAGAACTCTGAAATAAACTCACACATATACAGTTGACTGATCTTTAATAAATGTACCAAAAACACAGAATGAAGAAAATATTTCTATTCAACAAATAGTGCTACTGGAACTTTCCTGGTGGTCCAGTGGTTAAGAATCCACCTGTCAATGCAGAGTTCAATCCCTGTCCAAGAACTAAGATCCCAGATGCCGCAGTGCAACTAAGCCCATGCATCACAGCTGACTGAGCCCACATGCCACAACTGCCGAAGCCCGCGTGCTCTAGAGCCGATGCTCTGCAACAAGAGAAGCCACCGCAGTGAGAAGCCTGCACTCTGCAACTAGAGAGTAGCCCCTTCTTGCTGCAACTAGAGAAAGCCCACACGCAGCAACAAAGAGCCCACGTGACAAATGAAGACCTGGCACAGCCACAAGGAAATAAATAAAACAAATTTTAGAATGAATACAGGTATACTATGGCTGAACTGCCTTTGCCGTTCACCTGGAACTGTCACGACATTGCTTACCGGCTATACCCCAATACAAAATAAGAAGTTCAAAAGAAAAAATAAATTTTAAAAATGTTAAATAAAATAGTGCTGCAAAAATTGTATATTCACAGACAAAATAATGAGATTTGACTCCTTTCTTAAACTACACACAAAATCAACTCCAAATGGATTAAAGACAAATATAAGACCTGAAGCTGAAAAACCCCTTGAAGAAAGGAGGAAATACCCTCTTGACATCGGTCTTGACAATGATTTCTTGAATTTGACATCAAAAGCATAAGCAACAAAATCAATAACACACAAGTGGAACAATATCGAACTAAAAAGCTCCTATACTGGGAGGAAATGATCAGCAGAATGAAAAGGTAGCCTCCAGAATAACATAAAACATTCACAAACCATCTACCTAGTACAAAGTTAATATCCAAAATATATAAGAACCTCCTATAATTCAACAGTAAGACAAAAATAGCCCAAGCAAAATATCAGCAAAAAACTTGATATTTCAGTAAAGAAGATATACAAATAGCAACCAGGTATACAAAAAGATACTCAACATCACTAATCAATAATTTATTGTGACAAATCAATACCACAGCAAGCTAGCACCTCACTCTTGTTAGGATGGCTATTATCAAAAAAAAATAAGATACCTGTTGGTGAGGACATGGAGAAATTAGGACCCTTACACACTGTTGGTAAGAATGTAGAATGGTACAGCCACTACAGAAAACATTATAGAGATTTTTTAAAAATTAAAAATAGAACTACCATATGATCCAGCCATCTTGCTTCTGGTTATATATCCAAAAGAACTGAAATTCAGATCTTAAAGGGTATCTGTAATCCCATATTCATTGCAGCATTATTCACAATACCCTAGATAAGAAAACAACCCAAATGTCCATGAACAGAAGAATGGATAAAGAAAATGTGGTATATACATAGAATAAAATGTTATTCGGCCTTAAAAAAAGGAAATCCTGCCATTTATGATAACATGGATGAACCTAGAAGACATTATGCTAAGAGAAATATGCCAGTCACAGGAGGACGAACACTGTATGATTCCACTTGTATGAGATATTTAAAATGGTCCAACGCATGGAAGCAGAAAATAGAATGATGTTTGCCAGAGCTGGGGGGCGGGGCAGGGAAAACAGGGAATTTTTGTTCAATAGGTATAAAATTTCAGTTTTTCAAGATGAATAAGTCCTAGAGATTTGTTATGCAATATATCAGTAGTACCTACAGTTAACAATACTGTACTGTGTACTTTAAAATATATTAAGAGGACAGGTCTCATATTAAATGTTCTTTCCACCAAACATACACATGCATATACACACACACATGCTCACAAAACATACACACACACACACACACACACACACACACACACGCTCATACACACACACCACACAAGAACACATGGAAATTTGGGGAGTTTGGTATCATAGGTATATGCATCTGTCTAATCTCAGAGCCATGAAATTAAAAGACAGCTACTCCTTGGAAGGAAAGCTATGACAAACCTAGACAGCATATTAAAAAGCAGAGACATCACTTTGCCAACAAAGGTCCATATAGTCAAAGCTATGGTTATTCCAGTAGTCATGTACAGATGTGAGAGTTGGACCATAAAGAAGGCTGAGTGCTGAAGACCTGATGTTTTAGAACTGTGGTGTAGAAGACTCTTGAGAAGTCCCTTAGACTGCAAGGAGATCAAACTAGTCAGTCATAAAAGAAATCAACCCTAAATATTAATTGGAAGGACTGATACTGAAGCTCCAATACTTTGGCCACCTGATGTGAAGAGCCAACTCACTGGAAAAGACCCTGATGCTGGGAAAGATTGAGGGTTAAAGGAGAAGGGAGCAGTAGCGGATGAGATGTTTAGATAACATCACGGACTCAATGGACATGAATTTGAGCAAATTCTGGGAGAGAGTGGAGGACAGAGGAGCCTCGTGTGCTATAGTCCATGAGGTCACAAAGAGTCAGATATGACTTAGCAACTGAACAACAACAACAAATCTCATCAACATGTATTGATGTATATTAAATGTGCAAAAATTCTGTATACCAATTATACCTCAGTAAAGTTTAGATGTAGATGTAGTCCTCATTTCTTATTACTTTACATTTATGTTTATGTGTAAGGTTTACCTATAGGTTTCCTTTGTTTACTATTTTTGTTGGACCCAGTGTAAGATTATTGTTGATTTATAAGGTGAATTGGGAACTTTTCCATCCATTATTATTAGCATGATGATCCTCTATCTTTTAAGAGATTTAAATTGATTTCCTACACAACCATCTGTTTTAACATTCTTTTTCTTTCTTCCTTTGTTATTCAACTATTCTACAATTAAAACTTATAAGAGGGATAAATTGGGAGATTGGGATTGACAGACACAATCCTACATATAAAAGAGATAACTAGTAAGGTCCTACTGTATAGCACAGGGAGCTCTACTCAAAACTCTGTAATGGCAT
Source organism: Muntiacus reevesi (assembly GCF_963930625.1). NCBI lineage: Eukaryota > Metazoa > Chordata > Mammalia > Artiodactyla > Cervidae > Muntiacus > Muntiacus reevesi. The sequence continues at coordinate 254,834,440 of NC_089250.1, forward strand.
ATATGAGAAAAGAACCTAACGAAGACTGGGTATATCTATATGTGAGCTTCCCTGGGGGCTTGGACGGAAAAGAATCTGCCTGCAATGCAGGAGACCTGGGTTCAATCCCTGGGTCAAAAAGATCTCCTGAAGAAGGGAATGGCCACCCACTCCAGTATTCTTGGCTGGAGAATTCTATGGACAGAGGAGCCTGGCGGGCTACAGTCCATGGGGTTGCAAAGAGTCAGACACGACTGAGCAACTAACACTTTTATGTAAATGTATAACTAATTCACTTTGCTGTATACCTGTAACAAACACAACATTATAAATCAACTATATCCAACAAATAGTTTTTAAATAGAAAAAAAAAACCCTGCAATTTAAAATTTCCTAGAAAATCATCCATTTCAACAAAGTTTCAAGCTTTTTGGAATACGTGAATACCTCCTCTTTTTTATTTCAAAAGTTTTCTGTGCTTTCTCTCTGTTTTACTTCAATAATTACTCAAATGTCTTTACCCAGTTTTCAATCTTAGATTTGACCACCTGTTATCTGTTTTCTGATTTACTAACTTATATGTTGTCCTTATCAATATCTTCTTAGATTTTATTAAATATTTATGTGTTTGCACCAAGTCCTCATCGTGACATGTGGGACCGCATTGCATGTGTGAGATCTTTAGTTGTGGCATACGAAATCTTAGTTGTGGCACGTGGGATCTAGTTCCCTGCCCAGGGATTGAACCGAGGTCTGACGCATTAGGGAGTGCGGAGTCTTAGCCACTAGAACACGAGGATGTCCCTCCCTAGGTTCGTTTTGTTGTTGTGTTTCTTATGTATAGACTTTAATGCTTAATCAATTTATGTTTATTCTATGTTAATAATGTTGGTCTTTAAAGCTGATATGTATTTTACCCTGAGTCCATCTTTGACCACACATTGTAAGTTTTGATATATGGCATCCTCATTGTCATTTTTTTCTAATTGGTCCTTAAGTATAGCTTTGATTTCTTCTTTGGCCTAAGAGTTATTTTAGAAAGGTTTTAATAATTTTTTTAATTGATAATTAAGATTTTAATGACTTTTTTGTTCCTTTTGTAAAATATGGTATCTGTATACTTTCTGATTGTGGGTATGTCTTCATTATTTAATAGCTAGTATAAACTGTGTATTTTGTGACTGCTTCATGTGACTACTAATGTAATGTCTCATTTTAGGAAAAATATCAATTTTAGAAACAACTTTGTTATTTGAAATCATTTAAAGCTTTAGAATCTTTGCCTACAAAGTCTGCCAATTACCAAAAGAGAAGACTTAAGTTTGTTTCTTAATACAGGAGTGAATCTCTCCATTTCTTGTTGTACTCCTAACAATTTGCTTACTGGATTTCACTGTAATGTTATTTGGTATAATAGGATCATCACTAGCACATTCTACTAGACTGTAAGCCCAGGGAAAATAGGAGTCGCATCTGCCTTGTTTAACACTGAGTTACCAGCCCCAGCCAAGTACTTATTTTTTTAATATTTATTTATGAATTTTTGACTGCATAGGGTCTCAGTTGCGGCTGGCGTGTTCAGTAGCTGTTGCACACAGGCTTAGTTGCTCCGCTACACATGGACTCTTAGTTCCCCAACCAGGGATCTAACCTGAGTCCCCTGCATTGGAAGGCAGATTCTCAACTACTGGGCCACCAGGGAAGTCTCAGTTCAGTTCAGTTCAGTCGGTCAGTCATGTCTGACTCCTTGCAACCCCACAGACTGCAGCACGCCAGGCCTCCCTGTCCATCACCATCTCCCAGAGCTTGCTCAACCTCATGTCCATTGAGTCGGTGATGCCATCCAACCATCTCATCCTCTGTCGTCCCCTTCTTCTCCTGCCCCCAACCCCTCCCAGCATCACGGTCTTTTCCAATGAGTCAGTTCTTCGTATCAGGTGGCCAAAGTATTGGAGTTTCAACTTCAGCATCAGTTCTTCCAGTGAAAATTCAGGAGTGATTTCCTTTAGGATGGACTGGTTGGATCTCCTTGCCATCCAAGGGACTCTCAAGAGTCTTCTCCAACACCACAGTTCAAAAGCATCAATTCTTCAGTGCTCAGCTTGCTTTATAGCCCAACTCTCACATCCATACATGACTACTGGAAAAACCATAGCTTTGACTAGACAGACCTTTGATGGCAAAGTAATATCTCTGTTTTTTAATATGCTGTCTAGGTTGGTCATAGCTTTTCTTCCAAGGAGCAAGCATCTTTTAATTTCATGGCTGCAGTCACCACCTGCAGTAATTTTGGAGCCTAAGAAAATAAAGCCTGCAATTGTTTCCACTGTTTTCCCATCTATTTGCCATGAAGTGATGAGACCAGATGCCATGATCTTAGTTTTCTGAATGTTGAGCTTTAAGCCAACTTTTTCACTCTCCTCTTTCACTTTCATCACGAGGTTCTTTAGTTCTTCACTTTCTGCCACATGGGTGGTATCATCTGTGTATCTGAGGTATTTATATTTCTGCCAGCAATCTTAATTCCAGCTTGTGCTTCATCCAGTCCAGCATTTCTCATGATGTAATCTACATATAAGTTAAAATAAGCAGGGTGACAATATACAGCCTTGACGAACTCCTTTCCCAATTTGGAGTCAGTCTTGTTGTTCCATGTCCAGTTCTAACTGTTGCTTCTTGTCCTGCCTACAGATTTCTCAGGAGGCAGGTCAGGTGGTCTGGTATTCCCATCTCTTGAAGAATTTTCCACAATTTGTTGTTATGCACACAATCAAAGGCTTTGTCATAGTCAATAAGGCAGAAGTAGATGTTTTTCTGGAATTCTCTTGTTTTTTTGACGATCCAGCAGATTTTGGCAATTTGATCTCTGACTCCTCTGCTTTTCTAAATCCAGCTTGAACATCTGAAATTTCATGCTGTTGAAGCCTGGGTTGGAGAATTTTGAGCATTACTTTGCTATCATGTGAGATAAAGTGCAATTGTGTGGTAGTTTGAACATTCTTTGGCATTGCCTTCTTTGGGATTGGAATGAAAACTGACCTTTTCCAGTCCTGTGGCCACTGCTGAGTTTTCCAGATTTGCTGGCATATTGAGTGCAGCACTTTCACAGCATCATCTTTTAGGATTTGAAATAGCTCAACAGGAATTCCATCACCTCCACTAGCTTTGTTCGCAGTGATGCTTCCTAAGGCCCACTTGACTTCACATTCCAGGATGTCTGGCTCTAGGTGAGTGATCACACCATTGTGATTATCTGGGTCATGAAGAGCTTTTTTGTATAGTTCTTCTGTGCATTCTTGTCACCTCTTATTAATATCTTCTGCTTCTGTTAGGTCCATACAATTTCTGTCCTTTATTGTGCCCATCTTTGCATGAAAAGTTCCCTTGGTATCTAGTTTTCTTGAAGAGATCTCTAGACTTTCCTATTCTATTGTTTTCCTCTATTTCTTTGCATTGATCAGTGAGGAAGGCTCTTTTCTCTCTCCTTGCTATTCTTTGGAACTCTGCATTCAAAAGGGTATATCTTTCCTTTTCTCCTTTGCCTTTCACTTCTCTTTTCATAGCTTTTCTCAGGCCCAGTATTTGTTGAATAAATACATGAAGGTGTATGTCCTTCATCAATAAAAATAGTTTATATGTTACAACTAACATTTTTACTCTCAATTCAAATTTTTCTGATGCCAGTATTCTGTCCCCATATTTTCTTGGTTTGTTTTGCCTCATATATCTTTCATATGTTGTTTTTGCTTTGTTTTTCTTTTTAATATTTCTTTTTTTTTTTTTTGCCCTATCCTTGACCTATGAAATCTACTTTGTTTCTGATTGCATGCAATAAACAGTGATCCAGATTAGAATTCGATTATTAAATGGCTTTAAGTGTTTCAAAAAGTATTATTTAACCCCTACATTTAACATTTCATAATTCATAGATTTTTATTCTCCTCCCCTAGACCCTGTTCTTGTTTAGTTAGTCCTTAGATACTTAGGAGATAAACTGGAATCACACATTTGGATTGTTATTACTTTTCACATAGTATGAGTTATCTTCAAAAAGTGTTTTGGTTTTTAGTTGAAGTATACTTGACTTGGGCTTCCCAGGTGGTACTATTGGTAAAGAACCTGCCTGCCAATGCAGGAGATATAAGAGAGAGATGCAGGTTCAGTCCCAGGGTTGGGAAGATCCCCCGGAGAAGGGCATGGCAACCCACTCCAGTATTCTTGCCTGGACAATCCCACGGACAGAGAAAACTGGAGGGCTACAGTCCATTGGGTCTCAAAGAGTCCGACACGACTGAAAGGACTTAGCTTGCACACATGCATACTTGACTTATAATATTTTATTAGCTTCAGATATACAACATAATAAGTCAATATTTTTATAGCTTATACCCTATATAAAAAGTCAGTATAAAATATTGTCCATATTGCATGTGCTGTATATTAGATCCTTATAACTTGGAATTCTCCAGGCCAGAACACTGGACTGGGTAGCCTTTCCCTTCTCCAGGGGATCTTCCCAACCCAGGGATCTAACTCAGGTCTCCCACATTGCAGGCAGATTCTTTACTAACTGAGCCACAGGGGAAGCAGAAGAATACTGGAGTGGGTAGCCTACCCCTTCTCCAAGGGATCTTCCCAACCCAGGAATCAAACCGGCGTCACCTGCATTACAGGCAGATTCTTTACCAACTGAGCTATCAGGGAAGCCCTTTTATATTTTGTAGTTTGTACCGTTTAATCCGCCTCACCTATTTTACCCTTCCCGTCTCTGTCCTCTCTGGCAACCATCTGTCTGTTCTCTCTGTCAGTCTTTTTCTGTTTGTTATGTTTGTTCATTTGTTTTATTTTTTAGATTCCACATAGAAGTGAAAACAGTATTCATCTCTCTCTGTCTGATTTACTTTGCTAAGCATGATACCCCCTAGCTCCATCTATGTTGTCACAAATGACATTTATTCTTTTTTATAGCTGGGTAATATTCCAGTGTGTGTGTCTGTGTGTGTGACATCTTTATCCATTCATCTGTTAAAGGACATAGAGTTTTTTTACATTTAAATTTAATTTTTAAAAGAATGTCTCAGTTATTTAGACCAGTATTTCTTAAGGCATAAACCATGCCTTAAAGTTTGTCCTACCTCTTCCAGGCAAAGACCTGGGCCTTTTTCCTCCTACACCGAAAGTCCCTGGCCATGAGCCACACATGATGCTTGGGAATAACAGAATTCCCAGGCAGTTCCATCTCCCCTCACAGTCCAGGGGGCTTCAGCGGAAGTAAACCAAAACACACAGAAGCTGCTAAAGAGACAAGAGGCGTCTGGACAAAGCGTCAATGCTGTTGGCAACACCCATACCCAAGTGCAAACAGCAGGCGGGAGCGGTGGTCCCTGCAGGGAATGAACCAGTGTACTTTCTGTTGGTGACCCTTCACCCCGCCCTCCTCACCCACCTTCACTGTCTGTCACCCCCTCCCATCAAAGTGGAGACACTGAAAAGGCCACACCTGGACTTACCATCACTGCCAGACTGCGTTAACTGCATTTGGGCAGAAGCTTCCGTTAATGCATGGGCTTCCCAGGTGGCGCTGGTGGTAAAGAACCCGCCTTTCAATGCAGAAGATGTAAGAGACATGGGTTCATCCTCTGGGTCGGGACGATCCCCTAGAGGATAATAGCATTCTGTTAATGCATAACTATCACCTGCAAAACAGAGGGAAGGATGGCTCTTCTAAAATTCACACGTGAAAAGTGAGGGTGTCAGATGAAGGATGCGCGGACATGGTGACCACAGGGTTTACCGCTTTATTAAAATTGTGATTGTTCAGGTACAGATTCAAGCAGGTCACATATTAATAATTATCACTGACAATCTTTAACATCAGCCGAAGTCCACACGTGAAGCAATATTACATCTCCGGGTCTCATTTATCTTACTGCTTATGGCCCCTCTGTGGTCAGCATGCCGCGAGCTTCGTGGACATTTAATTATGAGCACATCGTAAATGTAGCTGACACGGCAGAGGTTGCCTGGGGAGGCTCCTGGCAAAGGAGTCAGTGTGGAAAGTAGTGACTTGATGCCCCCCACCACAGGGCAGAGCGAAGACACTTCTCCACGAAGTCCCTCTGAAGTGTCCTGATGCCTGCTGGCTGGACAGGGGCACCAGATGGGACAATGCTTGGTGTGCTTCAGCCCCTCAAACTTTCAGATGCATCAGCTACACTGTCTTAGAACTTAAGGCCAGTTTGTTTTGCCTGTTTGTTTGGGGATGGTTTTTGCAGATTATATTCCATTACAGGTTGTTACCACACATTGGGTAGAATTGCCCCTACCATACAGTACGTCCTTGTTACTTAATCTATTTTATGTACAGTAGCTTATGTATGTTATTCTCATACTCCTAATTTGTCCCTCCCTCTTCTCCCTTTCCCTTCTAGTAACCAGAAGCTTATTCAATTTGAAAAAAACCAGGGACTTCCCTGCGGGTTCAGTGGTTAAGACTGTGAAATTCCAATGCAGGAAAAAGCGAAAGCGAAAGCATTAGTCGCTCAGTCATGTCCAACTCTTTGCGATCCCATAGACTTGTAGCCCGCCAGGCTCTTCTGTTCATAGGACAGAGTGGGTAGCCTTTCCCTTCTCCTGAGGATCTTCCCAACCCAGAGACGGAACCATCTCCTGAATTGCAGGCAGATTCTTTACCATCTGAACCACCAGGGAAGAAGCCCTCCAATGAAGGAGGTGCCAGTTCAATCCTTGGTCAAGGAACTAAGATGCCGCATGCTGCATGGGGAGGCAAAAAAAAAGAAAGCAAAAAAAAAAAATCAGTTAAAGAAAAAAAAGGAAAAAACCGAAGGCCAGCTGTGTTGTCTCCTGTCCACTCAGTTCAGAGTATCTTGGGTCTCCCTGCTGTTGTCCCTGACCGTTTACCTACCTGATGGGGTCAAAGAGGATGAGCCTCCACCCTAGAGCCCAGGGATCTAGGAAGCCCACCTAGCCCACCCCTACCCACCCACCCAAACCACTCAGTTCTAACAGGGGCAAAGGCCAGTGATGGTGCTGAGAACACCCCACCACCCAGCCCAACTCTGGCCATAGCTTTCCACTGCATCAGACAAGGAGGCTCCTGCAAGACAGACCTGCCATTTGTGTCTAATTAGCCACCACTCTGCCGTGAGGGCCAGTGCAGAGCACCCACGAGGCCGTGTCCCTCTGCAGGGGCCAGGGCAGCCGGAGGATGGATGTGGCGTATGTCAGAGCCTGTCTCTGTCCTCCGAGGGGCTGGGGCACCCCCAGCGCCCCCAGCGCCCGGCAGACAAAGCGTATAATCAGGGGGCGCCATGGAGGAGCTCCTAGGAGAAAGCTGAAAAGTAGCTATCATGTTGGCAGATAAATTCTACACACAATTATTCATTCCTAGCCTCTTGACATGTAGATTAATGAGTTTGATAACCCAGGCTTCTAAGAAGTAGATTCCACTCTGTTCGCAGGCTCTCTCCCCCTCTACCTACAAACAGCAGATGGGTCTATGGAGAAAAAACAAATCGATACATTTGCAGTAGCCATCACTGCTTTTTGTGATTGGAGTCCTACTCAAAAATATGATATGTGCTCTCAAAACGGCCTCGCCTTCCCAGCCCGGGAGAAGCCCGCAGTGGCCAGGGAGACGCTGGAGGGCACCGGGAGCCTCAGGCCTTGACCTCACTTGCACCCTGGGCCATCTGTAATGGGCTGGGCAGCGAGGATGTCCCACATAGACGCTGAGGGGAAAGGGCTGTTTGTTGACACAGCGGTGCAACGTGCAGTCATCCCTCGGGTCAGGGTCCCACTGGACACGTCACTGCCCATCCCTGGGGGGCACCAGGCCATCAGAGTGAAACACACACCCTGAGCCTCCCCAGGCATTTCATTTTGGATGTGAACAGCATCGACTCGGTTTTCTTTTCCCTCCACTCTCAGTGTGAGGAGTTCAAATCCTCGAAAAGAGGAATCGGGTCCTCTGTGTGCATTTATCATCCTGATTCACATTTTATGCCGTGATTGCAGCACCTCCCCAACCAGGAGTGGGTAAAAGCTTAAAGATGTATTTGGAGTGTCGAGAGCTTGTCCCCGTGGTGTCCTCCTTAGCCACTGGGCAAAAGAGTTTCTAGAGCCCAGCACATTTTATTTCCTCTTGATCATCATGGGTGCTTATATTCTAAAAACGACACATGCTTTTTGCAACAAATTCAAAGAATATGGAAGGAAACAAATTCACAAAAGTAGATGCTTCTCCACCCACCCTCAATGCCACTTGCAAGGAACAATCATGGCTAAAAGGGCTGGTGTGAACACCTCAGGACCTTTCCCTATACCTTGGCCTGTGCTGAAAGGAGGGAAGTAGGGCTATGGTGCTGGGAATGGAAGAGGTGGAGGGGACACAGAGGAAGACCCCTTACCTGCTAATCTGCTCCCTGCTAAGAGCCTTGCCACCATCTTCCCCTGCCAGGCAAGCCCTATGGGAAACAGAGCAGACCCCAAAACCCCAAAAAAAAGGACGGGGACTTCCCGGGTGGTCCAGTGGCTAAGAATCTGCCTTCTAGTACCGGGGACACAGGCTCAATCCCCTGGTCAGGGAACCAAGATCCCATATGCCTCAGGGCAGCTAAGCCTGAGCACCATTACCACTTTCATCATCACAAGGCAATGAAAGATCCCGTATGCCTCAACTAGGACCCAACACAGCCAAAAATAAAGAAATAAATATTTTTTAAAAAGAAGACAGTGTGGTTGCCTACTAGAGAAGCCCAGGTGCACCACAACAAAGACCCAGCATAGCAAAAAAAATTTAAATAAAGAACAAAAGCCGGACAGAGCTCTCTCTGGGTACCAGATGTGCACATTCAATGTCTTAGAATCTCTGTGGATGTGGCGGGTTGCAGGGAGGGGGAAGCGGGGAGGGGAGACAGGGGGTATTCTGCAAGGCACCTTCCTTTATCCTACAGAAATAGGAGTGAATGAAGCAGAAATCCACCCAGCTCACAAAAACCCAATGAGAGCTTTGATTAGCAACATGGGCTAGTTGAAGCACTTCTGAAGAATTTCAGCATAACCTCCAATCTGCCTCTACACAGACAGCCCTGAGCTATGCACACAGAGTCAAGACTCCTTCCCTGACCAAGCAGCCTTGAGGAGTAGGCAAATGGTGTCTCACACACACAGAGTTGGGTTAGCATTGCCAGGTTTCACAAATAAAAATTCAGGAAGCTGGTGAAATTTGAATTTCAGATAAACAACAAATAAATTTTTAGTATCAGTGTCTCAAATATGCATGAGACATACTTATGCTTTAAAAGTTTCACTATATACTAACTACTAAAATAATACACCAAGAAAACAATTGTTAGTATTAGTATGTCTCCCTGGTGGCTCAGTGGTAAAGAATCTGCCTGCAATGTAGGAGACCCAGGTTCAAACCCTAGGTCAGGAAGATCCCATGGAGAAGGGAATAGCTACCCACTCAAGTATTCTTGCCTGGAGAATCCCATGGACAGAAGAGCCTGGCAGGCTACAGTCCATGGGGCTGCAAAGAGTCGGACATGACTGAGCAATTAATGCTTTTACACATGTCTATAGTATTAGTTCAGTTCAGTTGCTCAGTCAAGTCCAGCTCTTTGCAACCAGCATGCCAGGATTCCCTGTCCATCACCAACTTCCAGAGCTTGCTCAAACTCATGTCCATCAAGTCAGTGATGCCATCCAACATCCTCTGTCATCCCCTTCTCCACCCGCCTTCAGTCTTTCCCAGCATAAGGGTCTTTTCTGAGTCAGTTCTTCTCATCAGGTGGCCAAAGTATTCATGTTTAGCATCAGTCCTTCCAATGAATATTCAGGACTGATTTCCTTTACGATTGACTGGTTTAATCTCCTTGCAGTCCAAGGGATCTCAAGAGTTCCCCAACACCACATTTCAAAAGCATCAATTCTTCTGCACTCAGTTTTCTTTATAGTCCAACTCTCACATCCATACATGACTGCTGGAAAAACCATAGTTGTAACTTTACAGACCTTTGTCAGCAAAGTAATATCTCTGCTTTTTAATATGCTGTCTAGGTTTGTCATAGCTTTTTGTCCAAGGAGCAAGCATCTTTTAATTTCATGGCTACAGTGATTTTGGAGCCCAAAAAAATAAAAGTCTGTCACTGTTTCCATCGTTTCCCCATCTATTTGCCATGAAGTGATGGTACTGGATGCCATTATCTTGGTTTTTAAATGTTGAGTTTTAAGTTCACCTCATCAAGAGTTCACTTCATGAAAGTTCACTTTCATCAAGAGGCTGTTTAGTTCCTCTTCGCTTTCTGCCATGAGGGTGGTGTTATCTGAATATCTGAGGTTATTGATATTTCTCCCAGTAATCTTGATTTCCCTTTTAGTATGTATATTAGTATTATATTCGAGACATATATATGCTGAAAAAAGATCATTTAGGGAGTTTGGGATTGATATACACACTGCTATATTTTAAATGGATAAACAGGGACTTCCCTGGTGGTCCAGCAGTTGAGACTCCATGCTTTTAAAGCAGGGATGAAAGTTCGATTCCTGGTCAGGGAACTGGGATTCCACATGCAGCACAGCCAGAAAATAAAAAATAAATAAAATGGATAACCAACAAGGACCTATTATATAGCACAGGGAACTCTATACAATATTATATAACAACCTAAATCGGGTGGAAAAAGAACAGATGTGTGTATATGTATAACTTAATCACTTTGCTATACTCCTGAAATTAACACAACTGTTCATCACTGATACTCCCAATATAAAATAAAAAGTTATAATAGCATCTATCTCATGGGGGTTTTATGGGAATTAAATGAGATAATCCATGTAAAGTGACACTTTGTACTCAATAAATGCTAGCATAGACTTTTGGGGGATAAAAAAGATTAGTTATCTGGAATTCAAATTTAACCAGACATCCTGTCTTTCATCTGGCAATCCTGTGAGATCTCTGTGAAAGTGCTCAGGGCAGAACCTGAGTGGGACCAGGGAGAAGAAAGCAAAACCAGGGCACCATAAATAGAAGCCCCCTCCACCCCTCCCTCCAGCCCCTCCTCAAACTCCCAGGATCCTGAGCCGATAGCACTGGAGGAAGACTTGCACCCCAGGTCCTGAGCAGATGAGACGACCCTGTGTCTGGATTCTGGGGAACTCTATATAAGAGCCCTATGTGAGGGATATGAGGGTTTGGGGAGGTGACTCTCAGGCTGATACATCAAAGCAGCACAAGAGATCATGGCCCCGGGGAATTCTGGGCAAATCCCTTCCCACTCCCAAAACTCCCTCCCCACAACCTGGCTGGGACTTCTAGAAGACGGTGGAAGTTTGGAGGTCCCAGTCTCCACCTGGCCTGGCAGCCATCCCAGAACAGAACAACATAATGCACTGGGGGCGGGTGGTGGGGGGCATGGGGGGTGGGAAGTGAGGAGGAAAGCCAACTCTGCTTCCTATTTCAAGTCAGTTATGGCCAGACTGACTCATCTTCTCTCATAGACCAGAGAATCTCACATCTTGGTGCTTCTTAATCATGTGGAAACCTAAATAGAGATATGCCTGCAGAAGGACAAGCCTGAGAAAACCCGTGTCCTGGTTCTCACAAGTGAAAGCTCAATTCTCATGATTTTCCCCTGAATTGAGAGTTCTGGGCTGCCAGGGACAGTGGGTTTGGGACAGTGTCCTTGGCAATGAGCCTATCAGAGGGGGTGGGGCAGGGGCCTGTCAGAGTCACAGAGGTACCTCGGACCTGGCTCCAGGTCGGCTGCTGGGCAAGGGTTCCATGCATCCGAACTTACTCCCCTCTGGATAAATTTCAAGCTCCATCCTGCCGTGATAGTGGTGCAGAGACGAGAACACAAGCACTTCCTGCATCACAGCAGAACGTCTTGGCCAAAGGAACGCTCACTGCCATCTACGCTGGAACATCAGCCCTGGGCTGCAGGCTCTGAAGAAGATGTTTGCAGCAGAATCTCACCGAGTGCCCAACTGCTTAGGAATCACTGTAGCCAGCACCCAGGAGGCAGCAGGAGCCCTGCACCTACAGGCTTTCTGACATTCTGCATGCATGCTAAGTCACTTCAGTCGTGTCCCTTTCTTTGCGACCCTGTGGACTATAGCCCACCAGGTTCCTCTGCCCATGGGACTCTCCAGGCAAGAATGCTAGAGTGGATTGCCATGCCCTCGTCCAGGGGATCTTCCTAACCCAGGGATCGAACCCACATCTCTTATATCTCCTGTGTTGGCAGGCAGGGTCTTTACCACTAGCGCCACCTGGGAAACCCTACATTATGCATTTGAGTTCAATTCACTTCACTCGATTCTGGGGAAACTCATACAAGATGCCCCTTTTTTGAGAAATAGTTCAATATCCTTCAGGAAAATTCTTTAGGCTCCTTTAAAGGTTCCTTTAAAGGCTAGGGCACAGTAGCAAATACAGCTATGTTGGAAACCACAGATGAAAATAAGACAGCCATGAACAGTCCCAACAAACACTGGTTTGTCCAGGGAAAAATTTCAGGAGAGATCAACATCCTATCAGAGTAGCTGCTAAAGGCATCTCCAAAACACAGTGATCAGGACTTCCCTGGTGGTCCATAGCTAAGACTCCATGCTCCCAGTGCAGGGAGCCTGGGTTCGACCCCTGGTCAGGGAACTAGATGCCATATGACACAAGAGTTCACATGCTGCAACTAAAGATTCTGCATCCCGCATCAAAGATTGAAGATGCCACGTGTTACAACTAAGACCTGGCACTGCCAAAAAAAAATTTTTTTTTTTTTTAAGCACAGTGGTCAAGTTAAGCAGTAAGAGTAATGAGACCTGAGAGCCAGGCCAACAGCCCGGATTCCAAGGCCTCACTGCCCAGCCTGGAAGGAGGACACTAGGATAAACCCCCTCTCTCTCCACTGCATTCCCAGAATGCAATACAAATGTCCTCTCGGCATCCGTCAACTAGACACCAAAACTTCGCAGCTCACAGTCCTCAAGGCAGGCCATGGTCTTATTCAGTTTGCACCGTAGTTCATAAAAGTTTTAATTAATTTCCACCATTTAAAAATCATGATATTTTACAGGAAAATCCTGATTTCAGGTTTCCCTTGAAAAATCAGAATTTCTGATGACACTGGGCCTGGATCTGTCTAATTGGCAGGAGCCAGGGAAGAGTGGCCCTCTTTGATGGGGTACACAGTCATTCAGTTCAGAACTGTACACAGTTCTCCACAGTCATCAAACGTCCTTCAGAGCGGGCACCATGGAGGCCCTGCCCATGACCCCGAGGAACACAACAGAATGTGGACAACCACTGGCCTCCTTTGTGGTCCTCCCACCTCTCAGAAGAACCATCATCCAGATACTTTCCCTCGTGTAGCCATAGGTTCACTCCCCCTTAGATCCTCCAAAGCCTGAGATTTACCATCTATAATCTATAATCCAACAGCAGCATCAGTTAATAAGACAAACAACTCCAGAGTCTTGGAAACCATTAGAAAATAATTTAAACTGAAGAAGAATCACTTTGGCCAAAACTCGAACTGTCATTCCCAGGGCCCAAGGCAACAGTGAAAGCATACCTTAATGCCCATTTCACAGATTGTGGCAACTGAGGCCGCAGTTCCATTTACCCAAACCGCATTCCTCTTAGATTCTAGGATGAGTGGCCCACCAGTGAGGGCAGAGGGGAGTGAGGCTTCATCAATGTGTTAAATGTTAAAAGAAAAAAAAAGTTCTGATTGGCTGATTCAGGAATTGGGATTCTGGGCAGAGCTTTACAAAAGGATAATGTATCTTTAAGCCTAGGTGCCCTTCAGGGAATGTATTGGATAAATGTCTTCTGAAAAGCCTGTAAATATTCCATCGCCTCACTGTCATTACTACCATGAAATGATAATGAAGCATGAAAGAAATATAATTCCATATTCAGATGACAGCATTAGCCTCCATAAGCAAACTGAAATATTTATTAGTAAAATGTTCAGTATCTACGCCTGTAATCTAAAAAAAGGACAAAAATGTTTTATAATAAAAAAGAGATTGAATGCAGAGGTAAAATCTGGTTGGCTGATTTTATTGCTTATTATTAAATCCTGGCAAAACAATTATTTTTTTCTTTTCATTAGTAAGACACCCAAATTAAAACTATGCCCTCCGGCTCCAAGGTTTACAGTAGTGATTAAAAACAAGGAATTGTGATGCATGGGGCTTTTGACAATGGCATAATCAAATTCATTCATATTGTTCAATCTTTCACTGACAAATATTTTTACAGTGAAATATACCAAACAAAGAATCACATACAACAACTATCAATACAGAGAAATTAGGAAACCTTGTTATTATTTAAATAGTGAAGTGATACAACGTTGCCATAATCTTGAATACAAACATTAGAGTGTAGTTAATTAGGGTAATTATTGCCTAAATTGTGCTTAATTGTCTTATACTGAATAGGATGTGTGAATGAAGCCTTTTGAGCTTTTTACAATACGTTAAGTGCCGCCAAACTCTTTAGTTATAATTTGATAAGTTTTGATGGTGTTTCCTGTAAGTCAAGAAACACATCTGAATACAAGCTGGGAGATAAGCATGAGCCACAGGCCTTGACCTCTGTTTCACCTTATCGAAAAAGAGGCATAAGAGAGTCATTTAGTAGTCCAGCATCACAGAATGTTCCGGAGCTGGCGCACATTCCTTTAAGGAAAGGGGAAAGAAAAAAATCAGGGTCTTTGAAGTGAATGAAAAATTAGAAATTCAAGTGACCACGATCAATTCTGAAACACTGCACAAAATTAATTACAGTTTTGCATCAGAAGCAAGAATGTAGATTTCAGACAGTCGGTGTCATTTATCTCGAGTCGCACAATATACAAGGCGATTAAAAAGCCAAATCTGTCCCCACCTCCCAAGTCTAAGGCCTCTCAGAGGCTGTGAAGTACAAATGATTAACTCCAAATTATGCAAGGGACTGTGCGGCCGCTTCAGCTTGAATGGAGTGTGTGGCAAGTCGCAGGAGCTGGAAAGGGACAGATTTTGCAGCTCTTTATCAAAATCCAGTCTGGCCACCACTGACGGAATCCAGATAAATTGCACAGAGATCTGATGGTGGCTACAGAAAGCTTGCTCGGCAAAATCCAAATCTCTAATTTTCTATCTGTTTCTAATTGCTGGCTTTAAATTTGCATTTTTCTACAATTGGTTTAAAGGATTATTCTGTTCCATAGGCTACTCTATCTGAACAAACTGCTTCCCATTTCACATTGTAGAATTCTGTCTTGGTTGAGGGCGGGGCAGGGGGGTGGAAATTTGGCTTGGCAATCACCTTTCACAAGCAAGCTCAGTGTCCAAAACACATCTCGACTGGAGAGGTCCTCTGCCCTCTCTGACCCTCAGGACTAGCCCAAGGAGCCATCAGCATTCGGGAGGCACCCAGACGCCCCAAGCCTTTGTCCCCAGAAGAAATCCAATGAGCAAACATCCCACAAAGAAACCCAGCACCCTCCTCCTTTCCTCTGGGCCCCCCGCTCTCATTAGCCACCCCCCTTTGGAAAAGGCAGGACGGACATGTGTTCAAAATACATCTTATTCTGTTGTCAAAACTAACTCGGTATTAGAAAGGCTGACAGATTTTCCCCGACTCCAAGAAACCACACATGGTGTTTCACACACACCCGCACATGCACACACAAGCTGAGTGCCTGCCTCATTTAACCCTGCATTCGTAACCGACTTATTAACACGACACATTGCCAAGCGAAAAACTGTCATTTTAAGATTTGTAAATTGAGCCCCACCTAACGAACTCTTAGATTCTGAGCAATTGGCTCTGGGTCCTGGTGAAACCCCAGCTGCCCTCCACCAGCTGCACCTTAATAAGCTCTACTCGACTTAACCCAGGTCCTTCCCAACATGCATCTGCTGAATCCCCTCAAACCTGCTCCCAAGGGTTTTGTGAACACACATCTGGAGACATCACACCACAGAAGCGTCTCTTCATCCCACCCTTTCAGCTAAGGAAGTCTGTCTGTGTATCCCAATGTTCTTGGATACAAATGGCTGCTGGGCCCAGAGAGGCCACACACTGGGGAAGAATGTAGGGTATGAGAAAAGACCGTTTCCCATTTCCCCCTTCGGGCAAAGACACAGAAACAGAGAGTTCTTCATTTCCTGTCAGGAAAATAACAATGTGAGCACAATGTTAATAGTGACCAGCCCCCTGCCAGGGGTCCTAGAGAGGGGCCCAGACTGTGGCTGACTTGAAACATTCTGCCTCTGCAGAGGCAACTGCACCTCTGCTCAAACGGATGTGGCCTGCAGACGAGTTGCTCCCTGTGGCCAGATAGTCCAAACTTTTTTATGGAATCTGGACTGTTTCAGAGAAATTCCTTCATTTTTTTCATGTTGATTCACATTTCTAAAGTAAATAAAAGAACCATTCTTCTAGCTGAATGGAAGCTCTTCTGATGGCCAAATCCAGCTCTCGGCCCCCAGCTTGAGACTTCAGGCCCACACCTCTGATGGATATATGTGTTTTCATTATGGAATGGTTGTGAAAAAAGATTCTAAAGGGTGGATCACCCTCCCGATCCCCTGTGATGGAAAGATGCTATCACTGAAGTCACTAAATTCCTCCCTGTGTTGTACTAACCACTCCCCAGTAGCCCCACCCTGCAGTGACTACTCTTGCTCACAGGCCTGAACTACCGTGGGCTTTGGTCCAGCTCAAGTGATGTTCAGGTTCTAGAACCAGCCTTGACTCACCTTTTCTTTTTTTTCCAATCCTTGAACTTTTAAAGATGTTAAATAAATGCCCAAAAGCACGAGCCCAAGACTTGTATTCGAGTGCGCTGGCCTGGCCACCCTGATTCTTGCTGCTCTAGGCTGGGCCCTTCCCTACTGGGTGCAAACCTAGGTTTCCTCCCCTCTGCTCTCGCTGCTGGGCTGTGTTCCTTCTCTAGGTGGACTTACCCACGACCCCAAGCAGCTCAGCGGCACCTCTTAGAGAAAGAAAGATGTGTTCAGGCTACCCCTTGCTGCTGCCTATCAGTAACCCTCAAAGAGTGAGGAGGAGGTAAAAAAGACATGATGCTGGGCCCCCAACCGAACTGAACTTGTTGCTAATTACTGGCGAGAAAGAACTCAGCTTCCACACTCTGGCTTCTCCCGACTGTCGAGGCCACGACAGTGACCGCATGAACCCATCAGCCTCTGGATAACACCCTGTTCTTGCACTGAATTATTTATGCTCCACTCTGTGGCTGAGGAGGTGTGGCCTGAACGTAGATTCAGAAGCTCACGGTTCCTGCCGCAACTTGGGCAAGCCAGTGAGCTAAGAGCTTCTGTTGGCACATCCCGAGTTTACACCACCTGCCTTGCAGGTGCCGGAAGAATTAAATTTGCTGTTCAAAGATGTCAAATCATCATGTAAACACCATGAATGAGTCTCTTCTTTTTTTAGGATTACACAGCTGTGGGGACAATGCACAGTGACTGGGTTTAGCCTTAATCACAAAACTTCCACTTTAGGACAGTGGGTCAACAGATCTTTGAAATGAAATTGGTGGAAATATATTTGGCTAAGAAACTCACTCTGTAATCATTATAAGATGCATTTAGAAGGCCCTAGGAAGAACCTATGGACATGGGTTTGAGTAAACTCCGGGAGTTGGTGATGGACAGGGAGACCTGGTGTGCTGTGATTCATGGGGTCGCAAAGAGTCGGATACGACTGAGCAACTGAACTGAACAGAACTGAGGAAAACCTAAGAAAATAAGAGTGTATGATTCCTGCCCTCATGGAGTTTCTAATCTCTTTTTAAGTGCAGAGATGGTGGTGGGATAAAGTGATGATGAAGCGCAGGCATCTGAAATCAGGCCCCTCCTCCAGTCCTGACTGGGGCTGCTGTATTTACTTTCCCACCTCTAAGAAACAGCTTCCCAAGGGTTCACACTAGAATCGAAAAGGGAGAACTATTATTTTTGATGCTTATGTTATGTTGTTTGAATATCCTGAAAATAAACACTCACCTTCCTAAAAACAGAGAGCAGACAAAGGTCTTTTTTTGCCTCTGCACCCCAAAGTGGCTAGATGGGGAAGGAATTCAGAAGGGTTGCTACTCCAAGTTGAGTTTATCACCAGGACTGCTGTGCTAATTAAATGAAATGACATTTGAGAAAGGGTCTTATAAAGGACTCTAGTCATAAAATACTCCAGTATTGTCTTCATCAAAGGGATTATAGTGCATGATCTCAGAGTATTAAAGAGACCACAGAAAGGTTGGCTTTGATAATCTATGAATCAGAGAGTTCAGGGTTTAACAATTTAGGAAATCATTTTCTGTAATATTGCAAGTTTGCGTTCCAGCAATATTTATCTGTAACATTTTTTCACTCTGCATCATGATTTAAGATGCAAGAATTTACTATGAAATTAACAGAATGTCTGTCTTGTCATTGATTATATGAAATTAGAACCACCGACATTCATGTTAATACCTCCCAATTACTCCAGGTAATTTGGGCTACGATGCTGCAAATTTTCTTGAACAACCAAATTCTCTTCGAGGCAGAAAAAGACAACATGCCCTTCAGAAAAGACCAGGGCCTGGTTCACCCTCTGGAGCTTTATGATTTGTAGTTTTCTGAATCAGGGAGTGGACTTACAATGAGGAAATGAAGGATCAGAGAGGTGGAGTGACTTACAGAAACACTCACAACAAGTTGGTGACCTAAGAATGTAGAGCTAGAATGTAGAGCTCACTTTCTGCTCCCCCAGGGTAGGGAAGCCTCTCTAGGAACCTTTGAATATCTCAATGTTCACAGGGGGTTGTCTTAAACCTTGAAGAAGGGAAAGGTTAGCCATCAGTCAACCCAAGGGCAGTCCTTTCCTGACTGCAATTCCTGGGTTCCCCATCTGCTTCACCCTACAAATGGGTGTTATCAGAGAAGAACTGTACATCAAAGGCACTCCAAGTCATCTGCAGAGCTGGAAAGGGGAAACCCATGTGGGCTATTCCCAAGGTCTTCAGGAAAACATGAGTGAAACAAATCTGAAATTATAGGAGAATCTTCCTGAGCATAGCTGTTGGGAGGATATATGTGTGACTGTCTCTGAAAATCTGCAGAAAAAGGGACACTATTTAAACTAGAGAAGCACAGAGACAGAGTTTGTGGTATATTTTTCACTGACTCTGTCCTTGGCAGTGTACCTTAGAGAGACTCTGACAATGACAATGCAAATGGGATGATTTTCATTTCAAATTAGCTATTGGATACCTCACAATCCAAAGCTTAGTCTTCTAGGAGAATATCTACAGTCAAAAGTAATTGTGTCACGCTGTTAAATAAGAGCCAAAAATGTTTGATTCGAAAAGAGAATGATCCAGGGGTCATAGTGGGCCACTACTGATGATGAGTCAGGATTGTGAAGCAAAATGTAAAAAAGATGAACCGTAGAGTCAGAATTCCCCACTCTGCAACTGACCTTGGACAACCCTCTTAATGCCTCAGTTTATTTATCCATAAAGTGAGAGTTACATGATACTGCTCCTATCTTTCTCACAATGTTGGTTTGGAGGTTTAAAAGAAAATGCAGATGACAGCATTTGGAAAGTACAAGATGCTGCACATGCATCAGGGTTTACTGCTAAGATGCTGGCCCCAGGAACTAGCAAAGTTATGGACTTGATCCCCTTTAAATGATTTTTAATAGGTTTAAGAGGAAAATTAATACATACATACAATGGAATATAACTCAGCCATAAAAAAGAAAGAAAGAACGGCGTTTACAGCAGCGTGGATGGACCTAGAAATTGTCATACTGAGTGAAGTTAAGTCAGACAGAGAGGGGCAAATATCACATGCTATTGTTTATATGTGGAATCTAAAAATGATACAAATAAACTTATCTACAACACAGAAATAGAGTCACAGATGCAGAAAACAATTTTATGGTTACCAGGAGGGAAGGGGGTAGGGATAAACTGGCCGATTGGGATTGACATGTACACACTGCTATAGATAACATAGGTAACGGTAAGGACCTACTGAATAGCACAGGGAACTCTACTCAATACTCTGGAATGACCTATGTGGGGAAAGAATTTAAAAAAGAGTGGATATATGTATACGTATAACTGATCCACTTTACTGTACATCAGAAAGTAACACAACACTGCAAGTCAACTATACTTCAATAAAAAACAAAGCGAAAAGAAGATGATTAAGACTATCCCCATCGTGGAATATGTCCTTGGGTTGTTTCTTTTCCCCTTTAACACAGGAACGTACACGAATCACTGCGGTGTCAGTAATAGCACCTATCATTATTAGAGTGCTCACTCCAAGCCCAAACACGGAGACAGGCTACTTCTGCATGTCAGTGTAAGTTAAAGAGTTAGATCAGCGATGCAGCCAATGGCAGAAGTGAGAAAGGAGAGGACAGTGCAGACTGTCTGACTCCTACCCCTAAGGATGAGAGCCCACCCAGAGGAGACTGCAGGTGCCCCAGCCAAGTGCCAGCCTACCACCAGACATGCGAGTCAGGCCAACCTAGGGCATTGGCTCCCTAGTAACCTGCCAGCTCACTGTGGATGCACAAGGAAGCCCAGCAGGCCCAGGACAACCAGGCTGGCACAGACAGTACAACTGCCCAGCAAGCCACAGACTGGCAGTTCCTTGCAGCCACTGTTCTGAGGTGCTTTGTTATGCAGCTGAGACGCCAATTAAACGACCTCATTGTTAAAGATGAAGCGCTGGAGGCCTGGAGGACTCTTCTTCCTCTCCCCTCTGCAGCCTAGGCCCATCTGATCCACCCCTCTCTCAGCCTTCAAAGCGTCAGTTCCAAAACTTACCGTGTCTCCGCCTCCCAGGAGAGCCTTGCGTGGCTCTTCTGCATTGCAAAGAACTGCCCCAACTCCTCCTCACCTTACAGTCCTGGGCCGCACCTTCCATCCACGCCTCTCCAGATGAGTCCTCAGCCACTATCAGTGGCTCTCCGAGGACACCCCAGCAGCACCAGCACCAAGCCTGGGGCGGTCTCAGGGGATCCAAGCCCCAGGGAGACCAAGGCAGCTGACCCTCTCATGGACTGGCACCTCCCCTTTCCTCCATCCAACCCCCAACCTTGCCCTGGCCTCACTGCTTCTGGTACTGTCACTCAGAGTCTGCCCTGCCCTTAAAGCTCAGTCCCCAGAGACTAGGGGCCTCTCCTCACTTCAGGACACCCCCGCAGAGCCTGGGCGGGATCTCAGATTCCCTGGACGCTAATAAGAGTTTGTTGTGGCTCCTGCAGTTGCTGGTGGTGATGCTTACTAACCCTAACAGGTGTGACACCGGGAGGATTCCAAGTGTATGATGAAATGGAAAGAATCCCGGGTTCAAGTCGCGCTCCTTTACTTGTTACCTGTGATCACGGGGCAGGCCACCCGAGAGCTGAGTCCAGTTTCCTCGTTTGCGAAAGGAAGCAGGTGAATCTTGTCCAATCCACAGCGACACTGTGAGTTGAAAGTAATGCAGGCCCGCTTATACCACAGTTCACCTGACCAGCACGCTCCCCGCCCCCTCCACTGAGTAACACCAATGCTGCAACCTTCTCATCCCCGCTCCGGCCACTTGCCCCCATGAAAGCTGTGCTGCGCATGCGCAAGTGCCCTCCCCCACCTCCCCTTCCCCGGGAAAAGACCACCCAGGTCTCCTTGGTGAGAAGGCAATGGCACCGCACTCCAGGGCTCTTGCCTGGAAAATCCCATGGACGGAGGAGCCTGGTGGGCTGCAGGCCGTGGGGTCGCTAGGAGTCGGACACGACTGAGCGGCTTCACTTTCATTTTCACTGTCATGCGTTGGAGAAGGAAATGGCAACCCACTCCAGTGTTCTTGCCTGGAGAATCCCAGGAACGGAGGAGCCTGGTGGGCTGCCGTCCATGTGGTCGCACAGAGTCGGACACGACTGAAGCGATTTAGCAGCGGCGGTGGCAGCAGCAGTCTCCTTGGTAAGACAAAGACATCATCTCTCTCTGCTTCTTGGATTTTAGTTCAAACTCTACAGGAGGCAGCCCTCAACATTTTGCGAAAAGCCCTCTCCAGGCCCCAAGCAGGGAGTCTGGGGGAGCCCGTTTTACCAAATTGCCCCATTTCACAGTCCTTAAAACCACAATCTCTGGTCCTTGGCAACAGGCAGAGTAATCCTTAAAAACAAGGCCTGCCCTAGACACAGCCTGCCCATCTGGGTGGGCGCAGATGACAGCACCACCTAGATGTTGTTCAGCCGCCCAGTTTTGTCCGACTCTTTGGGACCCCATGGACTGCAGCACGCCAGGCCTCCCTGTCCCTCACCATCTCCTGGAGTTTGCCCAAGTTCATGTCCATTGCATCTGTGATGCCATCCAGCCATCCCATCCTCTGATGCCCTCTTCTCCTTCTGCCCTCAATCTCTCGCAGCAGCAGGGACTTTTCCAATGAGTCGGCTGTTCACATCAGACGACCAAAATATCTAGATAGCGGGGTTTAAAAGCATCACCCCCCCACACACACTGTCTGTGCAGCCCCTGCCCCCAGGCTCTGTTCCCCAGACGGCCCACCACACGCCTGGTGGGCGCACAGGAACTGTGAAGAGCCACTTTAGAGAAATGAAAACGCAATTGTCTGACCAATAAAAAGCATCCCTGTATGTAATCTCTGTAATAGATTTTTAAATTCTCGGTGCTGACACACAGTTATGTGTTCACGGTTATTATCTGTCCACTTCCAAACCTTAAGAGGTTAGATTGTTTAAAGATTTGTTAGCTATGAACTGCTTAAAGAAGGCAAACTAGAAAACTCCTGGGCTAATTGAAAAATAGCATTTTATCAGATTCTTCTCTGATATGATATTGTAATGGTCGTACTTAGAGTACTCTCAATACTTCAATAAGTGGTAAAATTAAAAAAAAATAACATCTTCAGGGCTTTGCAGAAAATGTGGCTGTTACCAATTTATACTGCTTTTTTAACCATTATTTTCTTACATTTCCCACAATGCCTCGGATCAGAAGCAAACAGAAACTGAGTGATTACCCCAAAGTGTGCTAGATGAACTGGAAAAAGTCTATTCAAACAAAGCTCATTAGTTCTGATACCTCCAGGGCTATGACAAATTAAGCGGCTGGTGAGTGTGCTTGCAGACAAAAGGAGGATGCCGAAACGAGGGCTGAGCTAGGCACTGTGTCAATAAATTCCCCTGGAAAAGGTAAAAATTACAATTGGAGCTAAAATGGAATCCCTTTAAGGAACATGTACAAAATAGATCATCCCTTCTTTCTTAAGTACATTTGTGAACCCGCCTGTGATGAATTATTGCAGCCGGGGAAGTGGCCACTCCAGAGGGCCTGCCCGGCCAGGTGTGCCCCCGAGGTGCTGCTCGTTCCAGCGCATCCCTCCTCTCGCCTCTGCGAAGACTTGGCCCTGCCCAGAGGGAAGGGATTCCAAACTCAAGCAGAACGCGTGCTTTCGAAGCCAAAGAGCAGAGATCTGGCTTGCCTGCCTGGCTCCAAAAGCCCGCCTGCCCCACTTCAAATGGTTCCTCGACCTTAAGATAACCTTGGGTCCCCGGCCAAAAGAGGAAGAGCCGTAGAATCACAGCTTTCCTTTTCCTGGTTTGTGAATTCATCAATGTGAGGAATCTTCGAACATTCTAAAATGTCCATTGTTCTTGCAACGAATCCAACTTCTAGTAGCTCTAATAATTATTCGCTGGGTAATTGAATGAAAGATGAACAAGCCAGGCCTTCAGGTAGGGCCACCTGATGAGGAACGGGGTCCCTGGGTTTCTGGCACACCTACATGGTGGCCACGTGTGTCCTTTTAGCTACAGCGTTTGTGGGATCCTCATGTCAATTTTTGACCTCATTGGCAGTATTCCTGTGCCATGGAGAATCATAGTTTAATGGTATTTCCCAGACCAACAGAGTGGGGAAAACCCTGAGAGAGCACCCAGTCTCCGGGTCAAAAACTAGAAGAGGGACTTTCCTGGTGGTCCAGTGGTTAAGACTCCACGCTTCCACTGCAGAGGCCACAGGTTCGATCCCTGGCCAGGGAACTAAGATCCTGCATGCCATGCCATTGGCCAAAAGAAACAAACAACAACAAAACTGGAAAATCCCATTATGCCCACAAATTCTTAGCCCCATGCTGTGCTGCTTTTCTTTTTCATTTGAAATACTTGCCACATAAAAATTCAGAGATTTCTCCCAATTGTTCAGATCCCCAGCTTCTTTGGAAACCTGAACAATCTGACCACACCGAGCCCGTATTTCCTCATGGCACATGTGACCAGAATGCAGTTACAGTTGCCTGTTTAACAAGGATGCCCATCCCCGTGTTTTGGCCTCTCCCAGCCCACTGCAGCCACATAGTTTACCAACCTGGCCCCTGAAGGCATCTGAGTTCACAGCCTCGGATATAATCAATCATCAGTCTATTAGATACAGACAAAATAAGACCCAGAAACTGGGGGTGGTTTAGGGCCAAGAGAGTGCCCGTGGAAGTAGCGGGATTAGATGCCAAGGCCGAGCATTCTCAGTGAGGGACTGGAGACATCCATCCCCCTCTCCCAAGCAGAATGACCGCTTCCCTCTTTTGCTCTGACTTCTGTACCTTGCTCATCTCTCTCAGTGTTCCAGCCAGCCAGCCGTCCGTGCAGGCAGGCGCCAGACTTTGGGCCACGTGTTCTCATGCCATCACCTGCGCGCTGTCTCTACCACTAAACTCGGAGGCTTTCGAGAGCAGGGCGGGTGTGGTAACCATCTCCATCTTCAGTGCCTGGTACACAGGGATCCTCAGCACAATCTTTGTTTCCCTTCCATCAGACAGTCTCATGGCATCCTTCAGGCTCTGGGTCCCAGATCTCGAGGGATACGTGTAGTAACTGGAGTGTGTCACCCAGGACCACCGTGACCACCAGTCTCTTCTGCAGTCCTTGACTCATCACCCATCTCAAGCCCCTCTTCTGGTGCAGATGTCCACATTCTGGCTTTCCTTAGCTTTACTAAGGGCTACCAAGAGAAGCACCTGGTGGCCCCTGAAGGATCATTCCATCCACATTGGCAGGGAAATGACTTCCTTCTTTGTGTTCCTTCTGCTTTATTTACAGTTTAGTTATATTTTCAGAATCAAAGACATTGAGGGGCAGTTCTCGAGCTGATAAATGCTCTCACCTACATGTGGACTTGCCCTTATAATCCTGCCTCAGGATGGCATGGCTGTGGCTTGAAGGTTTGTGATCATGGAGACGGGGGACCAGAGAGAGAGCAAGGAGCAGGTGCTGTGGGCCCCAGTGTTGGGGGAAACACCGCCCCGTGAAGTATGGACCCCTGTGCTCCTCCCACACTGGCTTCCCCTCACAGACAGCTCAGGGCAACATATACCCTACTGTAGAGAGGCTAAAACCAAAGGCACAAGCGAAAAAGAAGATGAAGAGCAAAACCTGCTAAATAAGCAGCATCTTTGTATATGTGCATGCGTGCTCAGTCGCTTCAGCCATGTCCAGCTCCTTGCAACCCTATGGATGGTTACCCGCCAGGCTTCTCTGTCTGTGGAATTTCCCAGGCAAGAATACTGGAGTGGGTTGCCATGCCCTCCTCCAGGGGATCTTCCCAACCCAGGGATCAAACCCATGTTTCTTACATCTCCTGCATTGGCAGGTGGGTTCTTTACCACTAGCACCACCTGGGAAGCCCATCTTTATGTATAAAGACCAAGAAAAAATGATGAAGACTTGGGATTTTACAGTACAATTAGATCCCGCCTATTGGTTTCTTTTTGTAAAATATCTATATTTTTTAACAAATAATTATATATTTTAGTAAAAAATTCAATAAACTAAATAAACTTTTTCAGAAAAAAATTTTTACTTTTATCATTCAAATGTTGGGGAAATGTTTATATCTTTCAAATGAAATAGTGGGGGGAAACTAGGAGTAATGTGCAGTCCAGATGTTCCCATCACTTAGTCAGAACTGGTCTAGGGGTGAGGAGAGAGTCAGAAGGGGCCACAGGACAGAGCCTGAGCCCCACGTGGGAATCTGAGCAGGATCTCGGGTGCTATTTAACTCAGTCTTAGCACGATCCAACAGACTACTCAATTTCCTGCAGCACCAACAGAAAGGATGGGACAGAGTCAGTCATGTGGGGCTGGAGCTGGCAAGGTTCCATCAGCTCCTTCCAGTTCCCAGGGGCTCCAGGGCAGCTCTGGAAGGCCACCCATCTTTCCCAGGCACCAGGAAAGAAGGTGCAATTAGCTGGGAGAGAAAGCACGCAGCAGAGGAGAGCACCTGCCGCAGAGTGAGATGCTGGCAGCTGTGAGCACATCACGGACCAGTGAGAATCTCTAGGCAGCAGCATCGAACACGATCTGGCTGTCCCCACTGTCTGCGTGCATACCACCCCCTCCGTCCCAGGGATAAGTGACTTGACTGAGGAACTCCAAATTAGCTATTTCTCCAGACGGATTAGATCGAAGTTCTACAATTGGCACAATGTTTACAGCAACATAAAGAAAGAGTATGTCCCCACTTTGGTACCTCTGACTCGGTGGGCTGAGAACTTGTCCCCATCATCTACTGGTTCATCATCCTGAACCAAGAGATTCACGAGCCAGCGTGCCTCCTGCTGCAACCACAAAGCGTGTTGGAAGGCATCTCTCCTGGAGGAAACCCCGGGCCTGGGAGAAGGAGGAGAGCAGATCCAGATGCTCCCTGATAACTGCCAGGGGAGCCAGGGTCCCAGCGGAGGGGAGACAGCAGAGGGCAGGGCAGCAGGGCACTTGAGTCAAACAGGGAGACGGTGTCTTCCAGCTGGCCTGCAGGTGAAGCCGAGAGACCCTAACACTGAGGCCAGCCTTCAGGGCCTAGACGGGTGGCCAGGATGCTGGCCTGCCGGCTGGGCTTGTGGAAGACTCTCTGCTACCCATCAGGGAACCTGAATATCCCTCCTTCCCAGAAAGGCAGAGTCCACGTGGAGGGCCCTGCTGAACTCTCTATGTGCCAGCCACCTCCCTGCTGTGTGCCCAGGCTGGGCGCTGCCCTGGGGGAGGCCCCCGGAGCTCTGCTGAGCTGAGCTCACCTGTGACAGGTCTGTTCTCCTGCTCCCGCCCAGGGCCAGCCAGGGGAGACCCTGTGGGAACATCAGCCACCAGCAGAAGAGGCTGGCGTGGCATCCTGACCCACCCTGGCCTTCTGTCCCCAGGCCCTCCCTTTGCCAGCTCAGCTCCCCTTCTCTTTGGAGTTGAAGGGTCCTTCTCCCCCACTTCGGTCTGCTCCTCCCCCACCTCCCCACCCTTTCCCGGGTCCCTACCTGAATGTAAGGTTGCCCTGAGATTCCAACCTCCTCTGTGCCATGTCCCTTACTGGTGGCCTCGGGTCCACACTCTATAAGAGCAGTTCCTCCACGAGTCGGGTTCCCTCCCCCACCTCTCTCCCAAACCCAGCCTCCTGCCACTGCGGCCCACTGGGCATGCCTGCTCAGGGCTTCCACCCTGGCTCACAGCATCTGTTTCTGCAATCTCCCTTCCATGCGTTCCTCCAGCATATCATCCCCATTTCAGCATGACACCCTTCCAAAGCTGGCAAACGGGGGTGTCTTTGTAGGAAGTGCTCAGAGACCACCAGCCCTCCTGACCACCACATCCTGCTCATCCCTCCTTCTTCACATCCCTGCTTGAATAATGCCACTCCCTCCAGGAAGCCTGCCCTGACTACCAAGACAGGTGAGTCTCTCTACATACGTTCTCTTTCTTCAAAATATTTATCAAGATTCTGGTCAATAAATGGTGTGTGTAATAGTTAATCTCATACATCCCTTCTCCTCGGTAGACGGTAAATTTCACAGCAGCACACGAGCGAGGGGTGATCTCTTGCTTGCGTGGTGCCTGTATGCAATAAGCTCTCAATAATACTTCAACGAGAGAGGGTCAGGCTCATTAATTTATTCAGGTGTTTATAATGCTCGGCGAAAACTGACCACATGCAAATTGGAGTTTGTATTACGTGTCCTTATTTGTGGTAAATTTGTACCAACATCACCTATTTGGGAATCTAGAAGGCTAGACATAAGGCCCACATTTTCTAGAAAGATGACCCTGACTCTCATCAAGGAACCCAGTTATGCCCTGCCAACCTCCACCCTCAAAAAGAAAGCTTCCATGGGGGCAAGCTTCTTAATCCAGTTTAAGCTTTGTCCTCAAACCAAGCACTAGAGATATACCCCAGCTGAGAAAGATTGAAGGCGGGAGGAGAAGGGACAACAGAGGATGAGATGGTTGGATGGCATCACCGACTCAATGGACATGAGTTTGAGTAGACTCCAGAAGTTGGTGATGGACAGGGAAGCCTGGCATGCTGCCGTCCATGGGGTCACAAAGAGTCGGACACAAGTGAATGATTGAACTGAACTGAACTGAACTGAGCATCCCTGAGCTTCAACATACTTGGGGGCTCCAGAAATATGGCAGACCTGCCCTAGTGCCCACCATCAGCCAAAGGCAGGCAGAGAAGTGGCAGGACCAGTCACAGGAGCCCAGGAGTCTAGCCCTGGGAGTCCCAGCATAGTTAGGACTGAGCACTTCTTGAGAAGCTGTTTCAAGAAGCTTCTTCTGATCAGCTTCTTCTCTGCACATGCACCTGTCAACACGGCAGTATCTTTGAAAAGTGGAAACTTTTTTATTGCTCCAGGAATAGAGGCTTATTCTTAGTTAAACAATACAATTCAAAAAGATGCAAGGACTCCAGTAATCATAGTAACACTACTTACAATAGCCAAGACATGGAAGCAACCTAAATGTCCATCAACAGAGGAATGGATAAAGATGTTTTGGTATATATACACAAGGGAATATTACTTAATCATAAAAAGGAACAAAATTGGGTTATTTGTAGTGATATGGATGAACCTAGAGTCAGTCATACGGAATAAAGAAAGTCAGAAAGAGAAAAACAAATATATTAACGCATCGAGATAGAATCTAGAAAAATGGTACTGACAAAGCTATTTGCAGGGCAGCAGTAGAGGCACTGGAGAAGGAAATGGAAATCCATTCCAGTATTCTTGTCTAGAAAATTCCATGGACAGAGGAGCCTGGCAAACTCGGGGGAATCACAAAGAGTCGGACACAACTGAGCGCGCGCAAACACACACACACAGTAGAGACACAGACATAGAGAACAGACTTGTGAACACAGGTGGGGAAGAAAAGGGTAGGACGAACTGAGATTGTAGCATTGGCATATATACACTACCATGTGAAAGAGATGACTAGCAGGAAGCGGGAGAAGGCAATGGCAACCCACTCCAGTGTTCTTGCCTGGAGAATCCCAGGGACAGGAGCCTGGTGGGCTGCCATCTATGGGGTCGCACAGAGTCGGACACGACAGATGTGACTTAGCAGCAGCAACAGGAATCTGCTCTATAGTGCAGGGAGCACAGCTCGGTGCTCTGGGATGACCTGGAGGGGTAGGATGGGGGTGGGAGGAGGGAGGCCCGCAAGGGAGGGGATATTGTGTATATAGAGCGGATTCGTGGTGTTGTGCTGCAGAAACTAACACAATATTATAAAGCAATTATACTCCCATTTTTAAAAAGAATACACAAAAAATAAAATAGAAATGTGCCCATACAGACAAGCAAAATGAAACCACCCATAATTCCACCATCCACCTAAACCAGCAGCACTGTTGGCATTTTGATATGATCCTCAGCTGGTTCCTTCTCAGGAAGCTTGACATTTTGGGCTCCACGGAGCTCAATCCTTGGGCTTGTCTCCTCTTTTGGTACTCTCTCTAGTGCAGATGTGAGAGTTGGACCATAAAGAAGGCTGAGCATGGAAGAATTGATGCATTTGAATTGTGGGGCTGGAGAAGATTCTGGGGAGTCCCTTGGACTGCAGGCAGATCAAAACAGTCAAACCTAAAGGAAATAAACTCTGAATATTCATTGGAAGGACTGATGCTGACACTGAAGCTCCAATACTTTGGTTACCTGATGTGAAGAGCCAAATCATTGGAAAAGACTCTGATGCTGGGCAAGATTGAAAGCCAAATAAGAAGTGGGCAGCAGAGGAAGAGATGGTTAGATAGCATCACTGAGTCAATGGGTGTGAATTTGAGC
Organism: Muntiacus reevesi; assembly: GCF_963930625.1. NCBI lineage: Eukaryota > Metazoa > Chordata > Mammalia > Artiodactyla > Cervidae > Muntiacus > Muntiacus reevesi. The sequence continues at coordinate 254,864,581 of NC_089250.1, forward strand.
AAACTCCAGGAGACAGTTAAGGAGAGGGAAACCTGGCATGCTGTTGTCCATGGGGTCACAAGGGGTCAGACATGACTTAGCAATTGAATAAAAACAACCAGCCCCTTGGCTTCAAATGCCAGCATTCAACTGCCTACTGCAAGGGGGAGACCTTAGGCCAGGCTCATTTCCAGCCCCAGCACTGAGCTCCCACTGCCCAGTTGGGACCACTCGGATATCTATCCCGCATCTGAAAATATCCCTTCAAACCTCCATATGTATAAACAGGATCGGTACTTTGTCTGAATCCCAGCCCTCTCCAATCTTGTTATTATTTACAATTTTGATATTTGCTCAGCATAAGTTTTTGCATCAATTTTTGTTTTTTCAATACCACGTTCAGAAAGATTTTACCCGATTGCCCTGTTTGTTGGCACTCCCTTATATTTTGCTCCTGGGGTGACAACCTCACTTGCCTGACCCCAGCGCCTGACCCCCATGTTGATCACCACTGTGCAACCGGCGGCCAAGCCACAATATTTCATGTTTCTGACATCCCCAGCTAGTTGTAGGCTTGTGGGATATACCTCACCTCTGAGTATGGGGCTAGTGCGTGTGAGAAGCTATCAGAGATATAAATGGAAGATGCATTGTGGAAATGCAGGGGAGATACAACCAAGGGGATGAACTGTGACCAGAGGGAAACAGGCGATGAGGGTGGTGGGCACACAAATTCCCTCTTTGCTTTCACTCCCAACTACTCTGAGACAGAGTTTCTGCACACAGCCCACCTGGAGAAGACTGCAGAGCCAAGCAAAACCACCTGTCGAGCCACCTGCCATGTCTATCCCATCACCACGCAGGACCAATCGTTGCTTCCCATCCCTCCTTGCCTTCCTTAACCTGCCTCACTCTCTCTGCCAGATTTGTGCCTTCCAAATAAAGCACTGGCACTTTCATCCTTGCCTCAAGCTGTGTTTTCTAGATAGCCCCGGCTACAACAGGTCTGCTTCTGGATTTTATTTTGTTTTACCTTGATCTTTTGTGACTTTAAAATGTGTTCTAATATCTAATAAAATTCTCCATCCCTCTTTTTTCCCCAAAAAATATTCTTGCCTATTATTAACCATTTAATCATCCAAATAAACTTTCCCAGAAATTGAACTCTGAGGAAAAGAAAGGCCTTTCTATTTTTTTTCAATCATCACATTTATTATATTTTTTTTTCTAAATCCAACACAATTTCTCAACAGCTTGAAAGTAAGCACAGTGCTGGGCTCTATGGAACCCCAAAGGAATTGTACTCTAACCAGGGCATAAAGGATAGTAAACAAACCTACACCCTCAGGGTAGAGGGCCATGTCCCTGGTTTGCACGGAGCTTAGACCCAGAAGTTACAGAACTGCCTGAAAGGAACAGGTGGGAGCCCTGGCTGAGGTTACAGCCCTGGTCCCTGTGACCCCCAAGACCCCGGTCTGCACACTTGCCAGCCTGGAAGAGGGTTGATTGCAAAGCCAGAGCCTCTGGAAGGTGGAGGAAAGTCAGGAGATGTTTCATGAAGAACATAAGGAAAATGAGGTAGCATCCTTCCAAGGAAAGAGAACATCTACTGAAGATTCCCAAAGCAATTGGAATCGGATTCCAGCGAGGACCGGAGGCGTCCAGACCCCAGTGGACAGGGCGTGCATACAGCAGGCACCCATAAGTGCTGGGGGTGCACCACTGGCGGTCATCCATGGCTTCCCGTGCTAGGAGTACCCACTCCCGTCCCCTGAGAATTTTGCTCTGCACTCCCTGCTGTGGCCCCAGAGTGGGGAGCACCCTCAGCTTGTCCCACACACTGTTTGGTGGCCCGTGTCTCCTGGCCAGAAGGTTCCAGAGAGAGAGTCCCAAGCCAGGACAGCAAAGTCCCACCCTTGTTTTGCAGGATTTTTTTTAGTTATCTTCAAATGTTCCATTTTCTTGAGCCTCTCAAAAAAACAGAATTTGACATGAAAATAATACCTTTTACTATGCTAGTGGTCTGTGTGCTTCTTAAACATTCTTCAACTGAAATCCGCTCACATGACCACAATATGTCATCCACCCAGTCCCGTGTACACCCAGACACATCAGGGGCGCCACCTCTGAAAAATGCATGATGACCGTCTCCGCTTTGTGGGTGGGGACGCTTCCCTTTGTGCTGAGTAGTTATCACCGTACCCAGAGCATCGGAGCATCGGAGATACCTTAGTGAATGAAAGAATGAGGAAGCTAAGATGAACAACGGAGCAGACTCTGAGCCCTGGTGCCCTTTGGAGCCAAGGGCCAGGGAGAGAGCAGGTGAGGAGGCGGGGCTGCACAGGCAGGGACATGGTGGAGGGAGCGGAAGTGGGGACCACGGCTGAAGCTCCTGCCTGTTCTCTCAATTCCTGCTCAGCTTCCCTGATAGCTCAGTTGGTAAAGAATCCACCTGCGATGCAGGAGACCCCAGTTCGATTCCTGGGTTGGGAAGATCCACTGGAGAAGGGATAGGCCACCCACTCCAGTGTTCTTGGGCTTCCCTTGTGGCTCAACTGGAGACCTGGGTTCGATCCCTGGGTTGGAAAAATCCCCTGGAGAAGGGAAAGGCTACCCACTCCAGTATTCTGGCTTAGAGAATCCCATGGAAAAGAGTCGGACACGATTGAGCGACTTTCACTTTCACAACCAGGGGACCAAATCAGCCCATATTGTCCAAGGATCAGTGTGAAATGATGAACCAACCATGATTCCTCAGAAGCCAAATGCCACCTTAGGGTGTGGGAGCGTGGGGGGAGGGAGGGGACGGGTTCCTGAAACAGGGCTTTTAGAATCCTCTGGAAGATCTTGACTTGGATATTTCAGGGAGCTGGGAAGGCCTTTGCAAAAAGCAGGAGGCTAGAGTGTGCTCTGCTGAGAAGGCAATGGCAGCCCACTCCAGTACTCTTGCCTGGAATATCCCATGGATGGAGGAGCCTGGTGGGCTGCAGTCCATGGGGTCGCTGAGTTGGACACGACTGAGCGACTTCCCTTTCACTTTTTCACTTTCATGCATTGGAGAAGGAAATGGCAACCCACTCCAATGTTCTTGCCTGGAGAATCCCAGAGACGGGGGAGCCTGGTGGGCTTTGGTCTATGGGGTCACACAGAGTCGGACACGACTGAAACGACTTAGCAGCAACAGCAGGAGAGGGTGCTCTGAGTCTGTAGAGTAGTCTGATATAATTCGAGCCCCTGACTGCACAGCATGGGGCCAAAGGGACGGGGTGGGGAATCCAACAAGGAAAGCCTGAGCAGAAGAATGGATGAACGCTGGTGGAGGGCGAGGGGAGGCCCTGAAGATACTCTGAGTCGCCCCACACTATCCCCAAGAGAAAGGCTCAGAGAGGCGCGTCCGTCCATCGGATGTTGGCGGTGCACCACCGACGGGCCAGGCGCTGCCCTGGCGCTACAGTTGCAGCAACAGGCAAGAGGGATGAGATGCCTGCCCTCGTGGAGCTGACACTCTAACCAGAAGACAAAGCCTTCTGGACGTAAGAGTTTTGAAGAAATGCCACAGCGGTGTTGTGACAGAGCGACAGTCAGCCCTCAGGAAGTCAAGACCCAGGTGACGAATTAACATTTCGTGAGCAGAGAGAGTGACAAACGCTAAGGCTCAAATTTAAGGGACCAAAAGGTCAGTGACTGGAGGCTCCCGAGCGGCAGGGAAAGTGACCCGCAGTCAGAGGTCAGGTCGGTCTGAATCGCAGAGGGCCATGGAGGCTGTGATGAGAGGTGGGGGGTTACTCTAATGCAGTGTGAATCCGTTGGCAGGGTGGTGGCAGGACCGGGTTTCTGTTCTAACAATCACTGCCTCTCCCATGTGGAGACACAGGGAGAATGTAGCATCCACAAGCTGGGCAGAGCTCTCACCAAAACCCAGCCATCCTGGCACCCTGATCTCAGACTTCCAGCCTCCACAACTGCAAGAAAAGTCACTTCTTTGTTTCAGTCATTCAGTGAGCAGCATTTTGTTATGAGAACTCGGGTTGCCTACTCAGGGGTTCTACTGCCACGTAGCACTTTGCTCTTCCAGGGCATGCTGTGGACTGCTGGGGACTGTGGGTGCTGAGTTGCTTCGGTCGTGTCCAACTCTTTGCAACCCAATGGGCTGTAGCCCATCAGGCTCCTCTGTTCATGGGATTCTCCAGGCAAGAATACTGGAGTGGATTGCTGTGCCCTCCTTCAGTGGATCTTCCTAATCCAGGGATCAAACCCATGTCTTTTCTGTCTCCTGCATTGGCAGCTAGGTTCTTTACCACTAGCACCACCTGAGAAGCCCTGTGGGTTGAAAGGAGTCCAATTTTCATAGAATGTCAAGCTCTGCAGAAGTGAACAGCCCACAGTGCACGCCCTGTAGAAGGGACCATCTCACCATTCCAGGCTCTAGTGCAGATTCATTCATATGTTTCATTACAATCCCCATCATTACGGGTGATCCAAAAGCTCCTGCAAATTTCTTTCCTAAACATAGAACAAAAAGCGAGAAAAAACACCTCCACCAAAGATCGCAGAGGAATGCATAAGTGACCTCAGATCGTCCAGACGAGCTCAAGCAGGCAATGTCAAGACTGTAACTCTTGCAACTTAGTCACAAGATCTGGCCTAAGTGCCAGGCCAATTGCTAGGATGGCATTTTTGTCCTTTGCTATGGCAGTCCACCATCGTTCATACCCACATGTGTAAGGCACAGGAATAAAAGATGAAAGGTAAAACAGCCACAGAGAACAGCAAATCTGCCTCGGCATTTAGACTCTAAAATGTGGTCCTGCATCACCCACAATGACTCAGGCCAGCCCACAATTCTAGTGCAAGACCCAAAAATTTCCACACTGTTTTTCCCAGAACTCAAGCATCTTGTCCACATGTTCTGTTCAGTCACCCAGTCGTGTCCGACTCTGCGATCCCGTGGACTGCAGCATGAAGTCCTATCTATGTACTATCCATCACCAACTCCCTAAGCTTGCTCAAACTCATGTCCATCGAGTCGGTAGTGCTATCCAACCATCTCATCTTCTGTCATCCCCTTCTTCTCCCACCTTCAATCTTTCCCAGTTCTTTCCTTGGAAAAACTTTTCCAAGGAGTCCATTCTTCATATCAGGCGGCCAAAGTATTGGAGCTTCAGCTTCAGCATCAGTCCTTCCAATGAATGTTCAGGGTTGATTTCCTTTAGGATGGACTGACTGGTTTGATCTCCTTGCAGTCCAAGGGACTCTTAAGAGTCTTCTCCAACACCACAGTTCAAAAGCATCAATTCTCCAGTGCTCAGCTTTCTTTATAGTCCAACTCTCACATCCATACATGACTACTGGAAAAACCATAGCTTTGACTAGATGGGCCTTTGTCAGCAAAGTAATGTCTCTACTTTTTAATATGCTGTCTAGGTTGGCCATAGCTTTTCTTCCAAGAAGCAAACATCTTTTAATTTCATGGCTGCAGTCACCATCTGCACTGATTTTAGAATCCAAGAAAATAAAGTCTGTCACTGTTTCCATTGTTTACCGATCTATTTGCCATGAAGTGATAGAACTGGATGCCATGATTTTCGTTTTTTGAATATTGAGCCTTAAGCCAGCTTTTTCACTCTCCTCTTTCGCTTTCTTCAAGAGGTTTTTAGTTCCTCTTCACTTTCTGCCATAACGGTGGTGTCATCTGCATATCTGAGGTTATTGATATTTCTCCTGGCAATCTTGATTCCAGTTTGTGTTTCATCCAGCCCGACATTTCGCATGATGTACTCTGCATTTAAGTTAAATAAACAAGGGCACAATATACAGCCTTGGCGTAATCCTTTCCCAATTTGGAATTGGTCTGTAGTTCCATGTCTGGTTCTAACTGTTGCTTCTTGACCTGCATACAGATTTCTCAGGAGGCAGGTCAGGTGATCTGGTATTCCCATCTCTTTCAGAATTTTCCACAGTTTGTTGTGATCCACACAATCAAAGGCTTTGGTATAGTCAATATTGCAGAAGTAGATGTTTTTCTGGAACTCGCTTGTTGGTTTTTTTTTTTTTGATGATCCAAAAAAGATATAGGCAATTTGATCTCTGACTCCTCTGCTTTTCTGAAACCAGCTTGAACATCTGGAATTTCTTGGTTCACGTACTGTTGAAGCCTGGCTTAGAGAATTTTGACCATTACTTTGCTAGTGTGTGAGATGAGTACAATTGTATGGTAGTCTGAACATTCTTTGGCATTGCCTTTCTTTGGGATTGGAATGAAAACTGACCTTTTCCAGTCCTGTGGCCACTGCTGAGTTTTCCAAATTTGCTGGCATATTAAGGGCAGCACTTTAACAGCATCATCTTTTAGGATTTGAAATAGCTCAACTGGAATTCCATCCAGTTGCTCACCATGCCATCCACATGCTCACCCAGGACAATATATCAGACCCAAGCAGCAAGTTACAGAGTTTCACTGCTTGCTGCTTGGGTCTGATATGTTGTCCCGGATGTGGACAAGATGACTAAGGAAAGAGGGTTGACCAGCTGTCGTCAGGAGGCACCTCCACTTGCATCTCCCTTCCCTTCTGCATCCTTGTCAGCTCTTGAGAGCAAGAATCACCATTGACTCAGATGCTGCCTTGCCTTTGAGGAGCCTCAAGTTGTGAGAAGGACAGATGAAAAGATGAAACACACCTAAATAGAGGAGCAAGAAGTCTGGAGACCCAAAAGAAGAAAAGATCAGTAAGGGAAACACAGGAAAGCCTCATGGAGGGGACATATTGTACCCTGAATATAGAAGATCAGTATGGGTTTCTGCAGGCAGAGAATTTTCCTCTGTCCCTTTCCTCTGCCCCCTTCCTTCCTTCACTACTGTCTGGATGCCTCCAGGTCTGCCTGATGGACGGTGGCCGCGACCTTCTCAATAACTTTCTGCAAAGGTGTCGGTGCCAGGCTCTCCCCACTAGGTGCACCCAAAGCCCTGGATGCCCCTCTCCACTTATAAGACTGTGATCAGTCCCTCCGCTGTTCCAGGAGCCAAGCCTCCCTCCCGCCCCCTGACTCTTCAGCAGTTTCACACAATTACAGCACCACCCTCATCCCCACTGTGGCCCTGGACTCTGGGAACCAGTGCCCACGCAGGCCACAGGAGCCACAGCGGAGAGGGAACATGGAGAGCCCAGGCTGCCCCTACTGTCCAAAGGAAGATGCATCCCTGGGCAGGGCAGGTGGATGGAGGCAGGCATAGCTGACATTTATACAGGGGGTTCTGAATTTCAGGGCTTCACTGTCTCAAAGCCTTAGAAGAACTCCATGAGACAGGCACATTTTTTCTTCCCATTTTACCAGGCGGAAACCTCAGCTCAAAGGGATCACATGAATTTCCAAAGAGGTCACACAGTGACCACATGTCTGAATCTGTATTTGACTTTGGCGCCATGTGGTTTCAGGGCACACAGTGAGGAAGAGAGGCTGATTGGTCTCATTCATTCCGCACATTTGCACTGAGCATCCCCTCCTTGCTGGGGGAGCTGGGGAACAGACATGTCTCATCCTTGCCACACCCCCAGGAGTTGGGGTGAGCAGGAGGACAAGATTCCAACAAGGAGACCAGCTGCTTCAGAGACAGTCTCCAAAAGTGGCCCCTGTCACCAACTTTGCATAAGGTGGGAAGATTCTCGTGTGGGCTGCAGAGCCTGGCAGCCTGGCTCCAATCCCCAGATCCACCTCTGTTGGCCTTGGGTAAGTGCCGGGCTGGTTTGCTCCTCTGTGAGGTGAGGAGAGTAAGGTGCCCCCTCTCCTGGGGGTGGCAGGAGGGCCGGCCTCATTAACAGAGACACGAGCAAGCCCAGCGGCTGGCACAGCTGCTCACACCCCTGCTCGTTCGACATCAGCCGCCGCTGTGACGGGAAGAGCCATTCTGATGCGGCTGCTGTCGCGATGGTGACATGGTGTACATACTCTATTCTGTCTGTGCCTGTGACAATGATGTCAGGGGCTGCCCATGCTGGGAAGGTGGAGGACACACATGAAGCATCCATCCTGGGGCTGCTGGAGCTTCCCTGATGGTCCAGAGGTTAAGAAGCCACCTTCCAATGCAGGGGACACAGGTTCAATCCCTGCTTGGGGAACTAAGATCACACATGACTCAGGGCAGCTGGCGAAGCCTGCGTACCACAACCAAGAACTCACACAGCCAAAATTTAATAAATAAAATCATCAACCACTGTCAAAATGCCTATTTAAAAAGGGAGCACTGCTGCCTCTTATACAAGCATGTTCTCACATCCAGAACCCCCCACACCCATTCTGGATTTTACACCCTGATCACCCCTCTGGTTCCAGTGATGCCACAGCTCGCGGGTCTGCAGGAGAGGCCCGGGGCAGCCCTGGGCCTGCTCAGACACTTGTGTGCTCTTGGAAACCCAAGTCCTGACCACAGCCAAAGGGCACCACCCCAGAGCATGGGTGGGAAGGTCCCAGCCCCACGTGGCCGGCATCTTCAGACCAAGACTCGACCTTCCCCAGCAGGCCGCCTGTCACCTCCCAAATCCACTTGACCTCCGGACCAAATGGCTTTCCTCAGCCTGCTTCTCCATATGGCAGCCTCTCTCTGAGAATCGGGAAAGACTCTCCAGAGGAAATGACCTAACAGATCCAGAGAATTTCTCCTCAGGGAGATGGGGGAGCCCTCTAGAGTGTAACTCCATTTTCCAGCAAAGGACCCCAAGGTGCATCGCTGATAACACAGCAGCTCAATGACCGAAGCCTGTTCTTAGATGATGGTCATACCCCTGAGACTGCCCCCTCTCAACAGAAGGCCATAAGTGGGCCCAGAATGTAGGGACATCTCTGAGACAGGTGGTCACATTGCATAACCCAGTCACAGAAAGGCCCAGCAAAGGGACCCTCTGTACCTGGTGTGGCTAAACTCCAGCCCACCCCACAGTCAGTAGGCTTTCTGGAAAGCAGTGGCTCTGGGCTACATGCAAAGCAACATTTCACCTGGTGCTGCTGAAGGCTGCATCTTCCCACCAGTGCATACACCACCCTTTATTTAATTCACCTGGGCCTCAACCTACCAGATGGCCAATTAACAAGTAGTGTTGGAAAAGCAGGTTGTCTCCTTAGTTGGACATTGTGGCAGCCCCTCTGTCCTTGTTTTCACCATCTTCCTATTTCTACGAAAACTTTGTTCTCGCCTCGCCAGAATGCCAAGACAGGCCAACACCTGCTGGGCAGCAGAGACGGTTCCTATAGAATGGCCTGAGGGACAGAAAGAGGTTGTTTGAGGCACAGGCTTCTCTCCAGGGACCAAGGATGAAAAGCAGCCACAAGCAAGAGGCTCCTGGGCCTTGACTTTGTCTCCTGACTCTTGGGGTGAGGGATGTGCTATATGGGACATAGGTCCTCTATGAGGCAACCACAGCGGCCAGCTCAGCTGACCTCCCTCGGTGGAGGTCACTCAGAAAACATGCCTGCCTTCCAGCCTCCCTGCAGCCAGGGAGGCAGGCCCTGAGCAGAGCATGAGCTGGACCCCAGGAAGGGGCCGCTGTGTGGAGCTGAGGGGTTTATGTCTTTTGAAGCATCCAGGAGTGACCTGTTAGAAGCTGTTCCATCTGTCAATTACAGGCACAAGCTTTCCAGAGGAGAAGAACAGAGTTTAGGGAGTGTGCTTTTCAAACAGAAGATAGTAATGATGCAGATTCATGTTTCAGCAAGTAGGGGCTGAGGGCAGTTGGCAAAAGCTCTGTCCATGTGCCCTCAGCCCCCTCTCTTTGGCCCTTCTTTTCACTCTGCCCCCTACTCTGCTCTCAATGAGCAGTAGGAAATACCCAGGCCAATAACCTGATCACCAGCATAAATCAAGCACTTTCTCAGAGTACAAGGGTGGGAATAGACAGAGTGAACATTTCCTCCCCATCTATGACTTTCTACATCCCCTGACACTGAGCCATTTACCATCACCAAAGCACCAAGGGAAACTTCTAAATGAGGAGAAAAGAGGTAAAACGCCTACAGGACCCAGGAAGTCCATCCAAACGAGTGATGCCAGCCAGGTGTAGAAAGTACAACAGTGCAAATCCAGCTCAATGGGGACCGCCCCTCACTGCAGGGATGGGAGAGGGTGCAGAGCCGGCGGGACCATGACAACCTGCAGAGCATGGCCTCGCCTGAAAGGAGCAGTCTGCTCAGCACCCTGATCGTGATCACGTGGGAATCTCCAGATTGTTTTCAAGAGAAGCCAGAAATCTGGGGTTTTATGTGCAGACTTCTGATATTTAAAGGTGGGCACCTAATTTCAGGGTTTGGTAAAGCAAAGCATGGGGAAAGAAAGAAAGGAAGGGCAAGAGAGAGAAGGAGAGAGAAAGAACAAAAGGAAAGAAGGGAGGGAGGGAAAGAAAGGCAGAGAGAAAGAGAGAGGGGGAGAGAGAAAGAGAAGGAAGGAGAGAGAGAGTGGGGGAGGGAAAGAAAGGGAGAGATGAAGAAAGAGAGGGAGAGAGAGAGAGTGAGGGAAGAGAGAGAAAGGAAGAAGCAAGGAATGATGAAGGAAGAAAGGAAGTCTTCAATCTGATGACAGCCAGCACCTGGGGTGTCTGTTGGCAACCCTTGTACTCCCCAGTAAGGGAAATCCAACCACTAAGGGATCCTGGGCTGAAACCCCAGTGTAGGCTCTGATTCAGGGGTCTGCCCTCCTGGGTATCGGCCTGCCCTGCCCCCACCTCTGGTCTATGGGTGATGCTGGGACTTGATCTTGGAGAACAACAGGGAGACCAGGGAGAGAGGGCCTTGTCCAGTTCAGGCACCTCACTGCGGGCACACTCAATGCAGTGACCTCTGTGGATGGTTGGGGTGGGGGGACCGGGGGGAACCACCCACAGCAAGGAGAAGGAGGAAGGTGTGAGTTCCCTGCTCCACAGACTTGCTGTCACCCTGATTGAAAAAGGTTATTTGAACGAATTAAATTCCACAAAAAAGTTCTGTTTCCCTTCAAGGCAGCACCTATTTCCAAGTGTCTGTGATTGACATGACTCTTAATGTGCATTTTTAAACGAGACCATTTTGTGTGCAAATATTGCAGGAGAAAGAATTCCTTGGTCCACCGATCCTGAGGCTCCTCTCCTGGTGAGACGCTCAGAGATGAAATTGCCCTTGAATGTTATCCTATTCTTCTATTATTTTTATCTTAGGTTCCAGACCACAAATGAGACGCATTGGGAAAATAAGATTCTGTGGCCACTTGTGGGAACCTGCGGAAGGTGCTTCCATCCTGGTTGATCCAGCGTCCTTCCTCCGGGCCCCATCAAACTGACCTGACCACAGCTAAGGTAGAAGAGGACCAGTTCTGTCACCAGGGGACCCCAGGCTCCAACTTTGGGTCTCTTTCCTCCAGCTGTGGAACAGAGTCTGCCACCTATGCAATGCTTAGGTTCCCTTATTCAGAAGGGTTTAAGATCCTGCTCTTGAAATTCTTAATTTTGTAAAAAGGGCCCACGAGTTTTCATCTGACCCTGGTCCCCACAAATCGTGTAGCTAGACCTGCCCTGAAGGGCGCACGACCTCATGGTTGCCCAGCCCTCAACTCGTGAGGGACTTCCCTGCTCCACAAGGTGACGGCACACTGACTCTGAACTGGGGACACCTTCACGGCCAGGGAAGCCTCACCTAAAGCTGTTAGTCTGGTGTTGTGTGAGGCGCCCAGGAGTCTGCAGGGAGGGAGACAGGCGCTCACCAGTGAAAAGACACACCACTGGAAAAGCAGCATCCCCGTGGGCTTCCTGGAGGAGGTGGCTCAGAGCTGGGGCTGAATTGGATGGATAGGCAGGGTATGGAGGAGCCATGGGGATGGAAGGTGGGGTATATGAAGCACAGGAAGAAGTGAGATCAGCAGGAAGGGGGGCCCGCGACGGGGGAGGAGGGTGTCTAGGAACCTCTTTCCCCGGCCACCCCAGCCACTGAGCCGTGACCAGACTCATCCTCCCAGGGTCACAGCACCTGCCACCCCCAAGCGCCCCCAGCCGCTCATCTCTCAGCACAAAGGACTGCTCCAATTCTCCTTGCAGGCCGGGTGAGAGGCAGTCAGGGAACAATGCTATCTGTGCGTGGTGGCGCCCAAAATACGACTGTCATTTATTTCGTTATATGAAATTAGAGCACGCCTTGTAGCCATAATGAATCATTTCCTTCCTGCCTCGGCCACGGTGTCAGGCAGGAGCTCGGCATCCCCCATTCAGGGCCTTTCACTTCATCGCCGGCTAATAATAACCCACCCGGGTGAGCACACATCTTCCCCAGACAATGGAGGGCCTGGACAGGCATCATGGGCAGGAGTGCAGTGCCCGTGGGGGAGGAGGAAAGACCAGGGTAGGGGTATCTCGGCAGGAGGAAGACAGTGCGCGTGGGGAGGGGAGGGACAACACCGGGGCGGAGGCGCCAGTGGGAGCCGGGGCTCCCCAGGCCCCTTCCCAGTGGCTCCACCTGACGAGGGCAGGGAACAGAGCCCACTCCTAGGCGGCCCTTCCACTGGCACTTTTTTCAATCGGTGCCCAGGTGCAGCTCAGAAGCCTCCTTCCAGAGGAAGCCGTAGCCTGATCCTCCATCACCCCTAGTGTCCACATTCCCATTCAAGCATGAGCTTCCGAGACACTGATTGTTTCCACAGCCTCGTTCCAGCCCCGCCCAGGCCTGGAGCTGCCAGGAGCTGGCCTCTCCTCTCTCATCTCACATTCCACATCCCAAGGTCGGCTCAGCATTGGCAGATAGATGCTCAGTACTTGAGCATGTCTTGTTGGGGCCAAACCTCCAGATGTATCCACTGGGACTGGGACTGGGAGCCACAACTCATCCTGGGTAGGGAAGCGAGGCCCAGACCCTGTGCCCTAGAATCTCCTCCTCAAGGACAAGACAAGGTCAGCCAAGGGGAAACTGTCCTCCCAGACACTGTGGTTACTCTTTGTCTCTTCCACTAATTGTAACTCATAAGGTCTTTCAATCACTGTATCTGCAGAAATAGGCTTACACCAAGTTTGTTGAATAAATGAATGAGGGCCAATGGCCATGTGCTAGATGACATAGAACAAATCCCCAGGGGAGAGTGATCAGGGAAGGGAGACTGCCCGCTGATTCCAGAGGAGGTAGAAAGACAAAAGTAGGTTGGCTAGGACCTCAAGGCCCAAGAAATGACATAGCAGTCAGTTCCCTTGGTTTTCTTTTTGCTTCATATATGCTAGACTTGGGATAGAAGAACAGAAGTCTGGAAACTACAATAGGCACAGTCAAAAGAAAGTCCCAATGAAAGTCTGATCTCTCTGGCCAAAGGACAAGGAAAGGGGCAGCCTAGCAAGAAAGAAAACTTTTAGGAAATAGCCAACCACTCTACTATGCCCACTCTACTCTAATCTGCCTGCCATGCAGGAGACCCTGACTGGATTCCTGGGTCGGGAAGATCCACTGCAGAAGGGATAGACTACCCATTCCAGTACTCTTGGGCCTCCCTTGTGGCTCAGCTGGTAAAGAATCCACCTGCAAGGCAGAAGGCCTGGGTTCGATCCCTGGGTTGGGAAGATCCCCTGGAGAAGCGAAGGGCTACCCACTCCAGTCTTCTGGCCTGGAGAATTCCAACAGTGTCTGTGGAGACAATGGGGAGCCTGTACTTCCCCTTCCTCTTGGCAGTAACAAAACACCCCTCCCATTCCTGATGGAGTTTAAAACAGGCCTGGTGGAGAATCAAGACTTCCATGATTGCCCGGTTAACAAGGCCAGCCCATCACTCTGTCAGTGGAGTCCACAGGGAGAGCCAGCTCACCTACCCACATCCAAAAGTAGTAAGGATCCTATTTCTTCCCTAGACAACAGCACGGGAAACCTGGAAGTAGACTATATTTCTATCAGGTAAAAGTGACTTCAGAGCAAAGGAAATTATCAAAGACAGAGACGTTTCATAATAATAAAAATGTTAATTTACCAAGAAGATATATCAAGCCTAAATGGGTATGCACCAAACAGACGTGCAAAATATGTTAGTTTTGAGCTCAAAACTAACGGGCATCATCCCCCTCCCCCTCTACAACAGTGTCAGAGAAAAGCATCTAAAACAAAAAGTTTAAGTAAGATCCAGAGGCTCCCAAGATAATGCAAACTCCCAGGTCTCAAGAAAAAAATCATCATACCACAAAAAAGAAAGATCTCAAACTGAACTTTAAAAGACAACCAGATACATGGGAATAGAATCTGGAAGAGAGTGGACATATGTATATGTATAACTGATTCAGTTTGCTATATAGCAGAAACTAACACAACATTGTAAATCAACTATACCCCAATAGAAATTAATTTAAAAAAGAAAATGTTGTACAAAAAATAAATTAATTAAAAGACAATCAAATGCCAACAGCAATGTGAAAAAAATGTTAGAATTATCTAATGAAGATTTTAAAGCAGCCATCACTTAAAATGCTTCAACGACCAGTTAATTACTGACCACTTTGAAACAAATGAGGGGGGAAAGAGTCTCAACAAATAAACAGAAGATATAAAGGAGAACCAAAGGGAAATTTTAGAACTGAAAAATACAGTAATCTGAAAAAAAAAAAAAAAAAGTTCAGTAGTTGGGCTTAAGAGCAGAATGGAGGAGAAAGAGGAAATAATTAGTGACCTGGAAGGAAAATAGGCATTACCCAGTCTGAACAACAGAGAGAAAAATAGACTGAAAAAAAATAGTAGAGGCTCAGGTTCCCATGGGATTATAACAAAAGACCTAACATTAATTTCATCAGAATCCTAGGAGAGGCGAAAGAGGACAGGACTGAAAAGTATTCAAAGAAAGAATGGCTGAAAACTTCCCAGATTTGACAAAAGACATAAACCTACAGATTCTAGGAGCTAAGTTTACCCAAACAGTATAAATTTTTTTAAAACCTATATAAGACACACTATCAATAAACTCCTGAAAACTAAAAACAAATAAAAAATCTTGAAAATAGCCAGAGAAAAATGATACGTCAACACTGGGAGAAGGCAATGAGAATAACAGTAGATTTCTCATCAGAAATTATGGAGGCCAGGGGAAATGAAACAATATTCTTTGCGTGCTGGGGAAAAAAGACTGTGTACCCCAAGTTTTATACCCAACAAAATTGCCCTTCACTAATTAAAGGGAAATCAAGACATTCTCCAGCGAAAGTAAACTAAGAGAAATTGTCCCTTGCAGACCTACCCTAAAAAAAAGGCTGAAGAAATTTCTGTAAACAGAAAAGATTCTATTAAAAAAAAAAGAAAGAAAGAAAACTTGGAACAGAGGAAAGAGGAGAGAATACAATTAATAAAAATATGGGTAAATATTATGCAACAGGTTTCCCTTCTTTTGAGTTTTCCAAACATGTTTGATGATCAAGGCAAAAACTATAACACTGCTTGATGTAATTCTAAATGTATGTAGTGAAAAAATTTTAAACAATATTATAAATGGGGAAGATAAAGGTAAAGGGAGGTAATGTTTCTATACTTTATTCAAACTCATGAAATGATGATACCAGTAGATGCTGATAAGCTATATATAAAGAATGCAACGTCTAGAGCAACCACTTAAAAAGTAACACAAAGAGATACATTCAAAAGCACCACAGATAAATCAAAGCAGGACTTTTTAATGCTCCACAGGCATACGGGAAAAAGAAAACAAAGAAAGAAACCACAGAAAACAAATGAATGACAACAGAATTAAGCTCTAATGTACCAACAGCTATATTATATAATATATAAATTATAAATTTATATAATTTATATATAAATTTATATAATTATAAAATTATAAATTTATATAATTATAAATATATAATTATATATAATATAATATAACACATATAATATAATATAACATATATAATATAATATATAATTTACTATATATTATAGTAAATGTAAATGATCTAAGCATACCAATTAAGAGAGGTGGCAGAAATGAATTAAAAAACATGACCTTCCATACATCTCACCGTCTCCTACCATAAGTAAGTAAAATGGATAGTCAGCGAAAATTTGCTGCATGGCTCAGGAAACTCAAACAGGGGCTCCATGTCAATCTAAAGGGGTGGGATGGGGAGGGAGACGGCAGGGAGGTTCAAAGGGGAGGGGATATATGTATACCTATGGCTGATTCAGTTGAGGTTTGGCAGAAAACAGCAAAATTCTGTAAAGCAAATGTCCTTTAATTAAAAAATAAATAAATTATTTTTAAAAAGAAGAAAAGAAAAAAAACATGACCTAATGACATATTGTCAACAAAAATCTCATTTCAAATACAATAATATAGGCAGGTTGAAAGTAAAAGGATGGAAAAGATATGTTGTGCAAATTTTAAATAAATAAAAGGAATATTTGCATTAACATCAGATAAAATGGACTTCAAAGAAAATTACCATAGATAGAAAAGGATAATACATAATGATAAAAGGATCAGTCCATCAAGAATATGTTTGCATTCTTATATTCATTATTCTTGTATACTTGTACATATGCTTACAATGTGTGTATATCCTAAATGTGTTCATACCAAACGAAAGAGCTACAAAATATAAGAAGTAAAAACTGGCAGGACTGAAAAGAGAAAGAGATAAATCCACAATTATAGTTGAGAACTTGAAGTCCCTCTGTCAAAAACTAGACAGAAAACCAACGAGGATATGGAAGAACTCAACCCCATCAACCAAGAATTAACTGACATTTATAGAACAATTCACACAACAGCAGTAGGATGCACATTGTTTTCAAGTGTCCACGGAACACATACAAAAATAGACTATATCCTAGACCATAAAATAAATCTCAACAAACTTGAAGGAATTTAAGTCATATAGAGTATGCTCTTCAACCACAATAAAATCAAATGGAAATCAATAAGGGAAAGATAACAAAATTTTCCAAACACTTGGAAACTAAACAACACACTTATAAATAACCCATGGATTATGAAAAATCTCAATGGAAACTTTTTAATGAAACAATGAAAATGAGAATACAAAAATCAGAAGTTACAGGACACAGCTAAAGCAGTGCTGAGAGGGAAATGTATACTAAATGCGTACAGAAAGGAAAGAGGAAAGGCCTCAAATAAATAGTCTAAGCTGCCACTGATAAAAGAAGAGCAGAATAAACGCAAAGAAAAGGACAGATGAAAGCTAATAATAAAGATAAGAATGTAAACAAACGAAATTAAAAACAATAGAGAAGATCAATGAAACAAAGAGATCAAACAAACAAACTTCTTTGAAAAGATCAATAAAACTGACAAACCTCTGGAAAACTGACAAACCTCTGGAAAACTGACAAAAATGAAAAACTAGAAAAACACAAATTGTCCTGATGGGAATAAAACAGAAGATATCAGCACAAACTCTGCACATATAAAAATGATGATAAGGAAATCTGTAAACAACTCTACACCAGTAACTTTGACAACTGAAACAAAACTGGTTGATTCTTCAAAAAACACATGATCCATCCAATGTGAAAACAAGAGCGTGAATAGTCTTATAATGATTAATAAATGTGAATTTGAGATTTTAAATATCCAAAAAGGAAATCTCTAGGCCTAGATGCTGTTACTGATGGATTCTCTCAAATGTTTAAAGAAAAATTAATGCTATTCTATAGGATTTCTTCCAGAAAATAAAAAGAAGGAAACACTTCCCAATTCATAGTATTAAGCTTGTATTACTCTACTACCAAAATCAAACACTGTAAAAGAAGGAAAGAAGAGAGAGAGGAAGAGAAGAAGGGAGGGAGGGAAGAAAGGGAAGAGGGAGGAAGGATAACCAAATGGGATGTGTTCCATGGATGCAAAGCCGGTTCAATATCAACAGCTAAAAAAATAAAAATTATATGATGATATGATGTTGACAGAATATTTTGATAAAATATCTCAGGAAATTGGGAATAGTGGGGAACTTACTCTATTTGATACAGGGAATCTACAACAACCTACAGCTAACATTACACTTACTGATAAAAGACAATATTTTTCCCCAGGGATCTGGAACAAGGCAAGGTGTCACGCTCACTACTCTTATTTAACATATTGGTGAAAGTTCTAGCTAGTGCAATAATGAAACAAAAAGGGAAATAAAAGGCATGCAAATCAGAAGAGAAAAAACAAAACTATTTGTTTGTAGATGATATTATTATCTATGTAGAAATCTGTAAAAAGTCTCTTAGAAATAACAAATGAATTCAGCTAGGTTGCAAGGTAAAAGATAAATATACAGAAATAAATTCTATTTCTATAAACTAGCAATACACGCATGAACACAAAAATTTTGTAATATAATACATTAATAATTTCTCAGAAAAAAAATTAAGATATAAATCTAACAAAACAGACAACTACACAATGCTGATGAAAGAAATCAAAGATCTAAATAATTGTTCATAGACTAGAAGATTCAACAAAGAGACAGATTCTCCTCAAATTGATACACAAGTTTAATACAATTTCTATCAAAATTCCATAAAGACATATACACACACACACACAATGGTATTCTAAAATTTATTTCAAAAACAAAGGAGCTAGCATAGCAAAAACAATTTTAGGAAAAGAGGAATAAAGTAGAAGGAATTGGTTTACCCAAGTTCAAGACTTACCATATAGCTACAGTGATCAAGACTGTGTATTGGCAGAGAGATAAAACTGCATATCAATAGAATAAGATAGAGAGCCCCAAAGTAACCCACAAAAATATGCCCAGCAAATTTTTTATTGAAGTATAATTGATGTATAATTTTATATAAGCTACAGGTGTACAACAGTCACAATTTTAAAGGTTACACTTCATTTATAATTATTATAAAATGTTGGCTATATTCCCTGCATTGTATAATATTTCATGGTAGCTTATCTTATACACAGTATTTTGAAACTCTTAATCTCTTACCCCAGAGTCCCTCCCCCTTCCCTCTTCCCACTGGTAACCACTAATTTGTTCTCTGTAACTGTAAGTGTGTTTCTTTTTTGTCATATTCACTAGTTTGTTGTATTTTTTAGATTCCACATATAAGAGATAAGATACAGTATTTGTCTCTGTCTGACTTATTTCATTAAGCATAATACTTTCCAAGTCCATCCATGTTGTTGCAAATGGCAAAATGTCATTCTTTTTATGGTTGAGTAGTATTGTGTGTGTGTGTGTGTGTGTGTGTGTGTGTGTCCATCTTTTTTATCCATTCATCTGTTGATGGGCACTTAGGCAGCTTCCATATCTCGTATATCCAGCTGACTTTTTTACAAAGGTACAAAAGCAATCTAATGAAAGAAAGATACTGGTTTTCAACCAATGGTTCTGGCGCAATTGGACATCCACAGGCAAAAACAAACAAACAAAAGAACATTGATACAAAGTTTAACACTTTACAAAATAGTTAACTCAAATTGATCACAGACTAAAATGTAAAACTACACAACTTTTAGTAAATAGCATGTGAGAAAAATCTTTAGAATCTAGAGCTAGGCAAAGAGTCCTTGACAGGAGAAGCAACAGGAAAAGCACTAGTCATAAAAGAAAAAGCTAATAAAGTATATTTAATCAAAATTCAAAACTTTGGTTATTCAAAAGACCATGTAAAGAAGATGAAAAGACAAGGTCCAGAAAATATTGTATTATCTGACAAAGAACTAAAATCTAGACTATAATGATTAAGAAATTAGAACTTGAGATTTAAAATATCCATAAAGGAAATCTCCAGACCTAGATGGTGTTACTGATGGATTCTATCAAATGTTTAAAGAAAACCTAATGCTATTCTATAGGATTTCTTCCAGAAAACAAAGAAAAAGAACTCTCAAAAACTCATCAGTTAAAAAAAAGAAAATCAGTCAAATTTTTTAAATGAGCAAAAACCAAAATAAATGTGCATATTCATTTGCTAATCAAATAACAAGGTCTAGTGACACATCCGATAATTTCTTAGTAGAGACGTGTGTGTATGTTCAATCATGTCCAACTCTTTGCAACCCCATGGACTATAGCCCACCAGACTCCTCTGTCCATGGAATTCTCCAGGCAAGAATACTGGAGTGGGTTGCCATTTCCTACTTCATACTAGAAATGAGCATAAATTATATTTTGAGACACCCACAATAGCTATAATGCTACATGGAAATACCTGTTGTTTCCATTAGTGACAAAGTCACAGGATATATAAGAAACAGAGCAATAAAAACAAAGCAATCAGCAAAATCAAGTCTGTAGGAAATGGTACAATTTATCCAATTCTTTCAGTAAGTTCTAAGGGAAAAAAAGGAAGAGAAGCTGGGGACTTAGAGATGGAAAAGATGAGGTATGGGGACCAGTTGCAATGGATGGAACTTCTCTGATTCAAATTCCCAAGAAAGCAGTCTAAAAGAAGAAAGAAAGATTTTGAGACAAGTAGGGAATATTGACCATTCACTGGATGTTTGACAATATGAAGGAATTTTTGTTAAAATGAGATAAAGTTACTGTGCCTCTGCTTTTCTAAGGAGTCCTTGTCTGTTACGGATGCCTTCTGAATTATTGAAGGAAGAAATAACACAGTATCTGAGATTTGCTTCAATAAATCAAGGGACAAAGAAAGGGAAAAACAAATATTGGATAATATCTCTTATATGTGGAATCTAGAGAAACGGTATTGCTGTGTGCTATGCTTAGTCATTCAGTCATGTCCAACTCTGCAACCCCATGGACTATAGCCCACCAGGCTCCTCTGTCCATGGGGATTCTCCAGGCAGGAATACTGGAGTGGGTTGCCATGCCCTCCTCCAGGGCATCTTCCCAACCCCGGGATCGAACCCAGGTCTTTCACATTGCAGGCGGATTCTTTACCGTCTGAGCCACCAGGACAGATGAACTTATTTGCAGAGCAGAAATAGAGACGTGGATGTAGAGAACGAACTTACGGATACCAAGGGTGGAAGGGAGGGTGGGATGAACTAGGAAATGGGGTTTAACATACACACACTACTCATATAAACGAGATAACTAATGAGAACCTGCTATATAGCACAGGGAACTCTACTCAACACTCCGTAATGACCTGTATAAAAAAGGATCTAAATGAGAGTGGATATATATGCACACGAATAACTGATTCATTTTGTTTACTGGGTAGACGAACACAACATTGTAAAGCAACTATACTCCAACAAAAATTGTTCTTTTTAATAAATGAAGGGACAGGAGGGGGCCCGGGAGTTGGATCTGGGGAATGGGTACAGGCGGGTTTGTTTTTCTGTTCATGCTACTTTGCATGACTTTTCAGTTTTGTACAACAAAAAGTCAAAAATAAAGTTGCAATAAACATCACTGTATATGATCCTCTGTTTTTATTTAAGAGTATTTTCTTAAGCAGGCATCGCCTGAAAGTAGCACTGTGGCGTTCAAGGCTGTGCACAACTTAATGCTTTTGAAATGCACTGGTTGAGTGAAATTGAGGAACATAAAAAGCCAGTCAATAGTAGCCCAGGACCACTCCGCTCAGGGAACCAGGGAACACTGTCACAGGTGAGGATCGGCCCCCTCTGTCCTGCCTCTCCTCCTTGCCCAGACGTGTCCCTCCTCTATGAAAGAAGCCAAATGTTAGTCAGCTTTCCGCCCCTGGTTTTCACCACTGTTGCAGCCTCCCTGGTCTTTGCACACATCTGTCACATTTAAATGCTCTATTTAAAATGGATAACCAACAAGGAACTGCTGCATAGCACGGGGAGCTCTGCCCAGCGTTATGTGGCAGCCTGGATGGGGAGGAGTCTGGGGGAGAAGGGGTGCATGTTTATATATATGGCTGGGCTGCTCTGCTGGGGACCACATCATCAAGCTCAGCTATGAAAGAGTGTTGGTTACTCAGTCATGTTTGACACTTTGGGACCCCATGGACTGGGGCCCGGCAGGCTCCTCTGAAATTCTCCAAGAAAGAATACTGGAGTGGATAACCATTTCCTTCTCCAGGGAATCTCCCCAGTCCTGGGCTAGAACCCGGGTCTACCGCATTGCAGGCAGATTCTCTACCGTCTGAGCCACTATACTGCAATATAAAAAAAAAGTTCTAAAAAATCATTTCATCTAGTCTAGTGATTAGATTTGTTTCATCAGGAACCTCTTTTTATACAAGATGCTGTACCAATACACCTGTACTAAATTACTTCACTCATTTTTAATAATATCCTCAGGATAAACCCCTAGAGAAGCCTGCTGGGTCAGAAGAAATGATACTTTACCCTCCTGGAAACTCCTCCCCCAGGCACCCAGCAGGGCTGCTGACTCCTTGCCTCTGAGTTCATACCATCAAGTCTGCAAATACACACTGACCAATCTGGGGGGGGCGGGGGGGGAGGTAAAATAAAGTCATCTCGCTACTAACATTAGCATCTTTTATTACTGGGAGGTTGACTCTTCTAATGTGGTAAACCTTAGGGGCACAGGAGAAAGTTTAATTCCTTAGACTCCCAAGGAAAATAAGGTCTAGCATGGATCTTTCCTCTGGAGCGTGGATTTTCTGTTACCAGCCCTTCCACAGCCAAAGCCCACATGTTCCCCGCTGTGATCCCTGCATGGGGCCCCAGCTCCTGGCACAGAAACCGCTGGAGAGGAGGCTCCCAGGGGGCGGTGTCTCTGGGAGTGGAGATCCAGCATCACTGCAGAACTCTGATGAAGACTTCTGACCAGCACCACAACCCTAAAACCTGAATATCTGTGGCAGCTGGGGCTCTTCCCCAGGAAGCAGTCAAAAACACGGCTTACTGAATGCAGCAATAAGGAAGAAAGAAAAGGGAGTAAGGGAAAGGAATCGCTTAATTAACTGAGCAATAAATTCACTAATGAACAAATGAGTTAATTCACTAACAAAAGAAGAAATGAGTGAGTGGGTTAGTTAATAAATGAAAGTTTATGAGTGAGTTAGGGGACCCGGCAGAGATGGAAGCCTGCCAGCCTGCCCTCTGGTGCAGGCAGCCAGGTTGGAAAAAGAGACAGAACTGCATCCTCCCTGGAGGTGCCCAGGGATGCTGACTGGTGTGCCCCAGGGCCAGAGACCAAACAGCACCCAGGATGCCGCCAGCACGAAGTATCAGAGTTTTATGTCTTATGCACATTTTTTTCAAGGAAGTTTCGCACGTGTCCCCACTACAAATAAAATGGTTATTTTGGGGCGAGGGGGGAGGAAAGCTTTCAATATCTGAAATAAAATAACAGAAGCTGCTGAGAAAATGAACACTTGCCTTCTGAGTAAGCAGAATGGGTTTTCCAAATTTCCACCAGAGAAGAGCGTGCTGAGCAGGTGAGGACCTGGATCCTTCTTCCTTCTCTCCTGCCCACTCCCACCTCCACCTTTTTATTTCTTCGTCTTCCTACAAAGGATTAGCACAGGCCAGGAAGAAAACCACTCGCCACGTCCTAGGGTGCCCAGACCCCTCCACGCAGCGGGCAGGAGGGGAAGCCTGCACCCCCTGGCCAATCCCCACCCAAGGGCCAGAGGAATGATGACATGTTTGGGGTCCCTGGGTAGCGCACAAGGACCAAAGTTTAGGGTCTCTGCTATCTGTGTCCAAACCCTGACCCTAGCTTCCTGCGGGACCCACAGGCACATGGGATGGGATGAGACCCCCGACAGGGACTGGCCAATGGCCACAGGTTGGCAGAGGATGCACTGCTTCATGTCTGCAGCAGCTCTGGGCTATAGCAGACTTCTCTCCATAGCAAACCTGAAATGACTCATTTTTACTGCTTGCTCCTACAAGTTCTTGAAAATGAGTGGTCCAAAACTTGGGCAGGTTTCCTCGAGGGGTTTCTTTGGCTCCTTTGCTCTGCCTTCTAGAATATATCTCCCCCTCCCAGCAAAGCAGCGGGGCCCCTGCACCCGGGAAAAACGAGAATTGCTCAGTCGTGCCTCGCTGCTATTTCAAGTCAGCACCACCCGCCTTGTGTGCATCACTACCTAGTTCTGTGACAAAGAAATGGCCCTGGCTACACCTGCCCCTGTCTCCACCCCGGAGGCCAGCCAGGGCAGCAAAGCGGGGGACCACCGCCTCGGTCCCCAGGTCGCTCATCACCTCTCAGCCCAGCTGCGTCCACTCTGCGCTCTTCCGCTGCCGCCAGCCCTCCTCCCTTACCTTCAGGGGGACCCGTCCGGCCGTGCGCCTCTTCCTTCCAATGTTACTTCAACTTCTCGTCATAAAACGAAATGATTCCGCTGTTTGCGCTGTTGGCTACATTTATCTTTAAGAGCAAAATGTTGAGTTTAGTTTTAATGATGAAAAAAGCCTTTCAAAGGATAACTCATTGGAACTCATTATGTACCATAAAGGCCACTATTTAAAGATTCAGTAATTCCAGTGATGATTTTTTTAAAGCAGATTTATAGCAGAAAATAGTTAGATTCTTTGACTTCGGTTATAATTTTCCATTCTGTAATTTAATACTCCTTTAGTTTATATTTGCACATTAAAAATATAGCATCTAAAAGTCCATCATTAAATACTTTTAATAAGTGCAATAAATAAGTTTTACAATGTGCATAAATCTAAAAACAAAACCCAACATAAATTGTTAATCTTACACTTTTTCTCATTAATTGCAATACATAAACATATGTTTTATACAAAGATATTTGCTACAAAATAAGTATAATAAATACAGTTTACCACATGTATTAATCTTAATAGTTACAAGCTGTTAATCTTATATATTAGGTAATAATTTGCAATAAATAATTGTTTATTATCTTGATGTTTGCTTGTCTTGGGTTTTAGCAATATGCAATAAAGAAATGCAATTTTGAATAATTTGATTGTAAGACTGCTGGAGAAATACTGTATGTTATAATTAGCTGGGAGACGATTCTGTTCACAAGAAGAACTGTGGAAATGGGGTGAAATAACCAAAGCATAATTTTAGTGAGTCCATAAATAATTTAAGAAAAGTTCAGTTTCAAATAATACATTATTTTGAACACTTAAATGCAAATGCAATTAGTGAAACATGTCACATTCTCTCATGCTTTCATCATTACATATTCAAAGATGGAGAAAGTGGGAAATCTCACAGAAATCGCCCAGTTCCAGGCTGGGATACAAGTGTGGCTGCCTTTGGTGGAAAGAGCGGACTGCCTGCCCCACCGGCCTGAGGCTCCATCGCCTGTAATCGCAGTTTCTGGGACAGCTGGCAGGAACCTGCACAGATGCAGCCCCGCCCAGACCCAGCCTTCCGTGAGTGCTTGCCCCATTCCACATGATAACCACACGCTCATTTTCCAGGGAGGGGCCATCACCTTTACCGCACCTAATGGAAATGGTTCATCGTATATGTAAAAGTAATAATTTGTCATAAATAATTGTTCATTATCTGGGTATTTGCTTGTCTTGGAGTTTAGCAATATGCAATAAAGCAGTGCAATTTTGAGTAATTTGATTGTAAGACTGCTGGGGAAATGAGGTGGATTTGTAATGAGTTGAGGGAGGGTCCTGTGGGCGAGAGACGCAGTGAATGTAAACCAGGGTCCTCGCCGATGACAACCTGAGGTCTTTATATATTCGCGACAGAGAGCGAATCAGTTTCCCTTTCTTCCCGTTTAGGGGACACCAGCTCTGGCTGAAGGAAGACTTGATCCCTCAGTGATGCAGAGGGGGCTCAGGCGGTACTCGCGGCTGCTGGGGCTGCAGCTGCGGAAGAAGGCCTGGGCCAAGACGCCCCCAAGGCCCGCGTGCTGGCCAGTTGGCGTCAGAGGCTCACCAGTCGGCCTGCCGCTGCGCCCTGCAGCGGCCACACCCTATCACACCCTTGCAGGCACAGAGCTGGAGGGACCCCAGCCACCACAAGGCGGTATTGGCCTGGAGCCAGGACCCTGTGAGCGCTACCCTCAGGCCACCCCAGGGTCACTTAACGAAAACGTCCCCCAGCCGAGAAAGGAAAAGAGGGAGGGAAGGAGAGAAGGAAGGAAGGGATGGAGGGAGGAGGGAGAAAGGAGGGAGAGAGGGAAAGAGGGAGGGAGAGGAGACAGAGAGAGAAAGGAAGAAAGGATGGAGGGAAGAAAGAAAAGAAGGAAGGAGAAAACAGAATCCAGGATCCATTATAACCAGGAACAACTTTTCCCACTGTAGACAATATTAGCATACACACACACACACACACACACACACACGTGATGTAAACGACCACATCGAAACACACTAGCAGTGTGTTCATGTCAGTACTTCCTGAGGCTTGAACATCTCCTTCTTCTATGCTCCTGTTACCATGCTCCTGTCCCCGGTACAGCCAGCCTGCCTTCTTCTTTTTACACTCAGCTCCACGGGCTTCCCAGATGGCACCAGTGGTAAAGAACCCGCCTGCCAATGCAGGGGACATAAGACACACGGGTTCAATCCCTGCGTCAGGAAGATCCCCTGGAGGAGGGCATGGCAACCCACTCCAGAATCCCACATGAGTTTGAGCGAATGCCAGGAGATAGTGAAGGACAGGGAAGCCTGGCATGCTGCAGTCTATGAGGTTGCAGAGTTGGACACAACTGAGCGATAGACAACAACGCATACCATGGACAGCCCTCTCGGTCTCACCTGGAGGGTGAGCCCCTGGCATCCTCTGCCCAGGCTGGGTGTGGCCCATAGGCTGGAAGGAGGCTGCTCAACAAGGCAACAGATCAGCTCTGTCCCTGGACGTTTCTGTCTAGGGCTGGGCTTCAGGCACACCTGGTTCCAGGTTCCTGGGAGCAAGTTCCATGAGTCTGAGGCTCAAGGGGTTTTTTGAAGACATCACAGACTCCCTGACTTGTCCTCACCTTGGTCCCAGATAGCAACTCCCACCACCTTGCCCGGCTCTCTGCTGGACAGGGACAGAAGCCCACCCCACCCCTCACAGCTCCCACCTCCACCCAGGCACACCTCTCCAACAAAGCCCCCAATTCTCTGGTGGCTACCCCAGTTTCCCCAACCCCAGCTCTGGATATAAGACCACAGGTCTTAGGAGGCATCTAGCACTGCCAGAGCAAGGACTGGCCCACCCACACCCCATCTCCTATCTCATGACTCTGGAGAGGCCTCCTAGAGTTCCTGAGGGGTCAGCAGAGACCCATCCCAGCTCCTTGAAGGGAAGGAATTTTAGAACATCCCTGGATAGCCAGGAAATCCTGGCTAATCTGGACTTCTGTTGGAGCACCTGGCTTGAAATCGGGACCACTCTGATACACGGGAAGATGATGTGACAGCCCCAAAGGGCAAGCCTTGGGCTCCTCTCAAACTTAAGGGGAAGGAAAAGAAGTCTGGAAAAGTCTGCTGTTCAGAGGCAACTGCCTCTAAAACCCAAGATGACGAACACTAAAGAGCGTTCCGGCAGATGGAAACGCGCCTGCCTCCTCGCCTGAAGATGCAAAAAGCAATCCAAGTCCCTGGGCGGCGCAGGGCAACTGCGGAAATCTCGCAGCCAGATGAACCTCATAAATTTCCCCTATGAACAATTGTTTTCATTTCCCTCCCATGCCACTAGATATTATAAGTGGAAAGCAAAACACAAGTAAATATGTTCATTCCACTCTTGTGATCAGTGATAAACGAGAGGCCGCCGAGGCTGACAAAGGTCAGCGGGCCGCGCGGCGGGTCTGCGTGCGGATACTGCCACCCTCCGGCCGCGCGCGGCACTGCACTGGCCCGCGCCGACTCGCCTGCCCGCCCGCTAGAGCCACAAGCGGGTCTGCAGGCTCACGTCCCCTAAATGTTCACTTTGCTCCAGTTAGGGCATCCATGCACATGAAGTGCAGAAAAATGAGACAGGACAGAAAATCCCAAATTAAAAATAGACATCATTCCAACACCCCTCCCAAATATAACCACTCTTATTAACATTTTGGTATATTTTTCTCCTCTTATTATGTGACCATCCCACGGATACATACAGAAGATGAACATACAGTATAAAAGTGTCCCTATAATATTCAACCCTGATTTCCTAAGTAACATTTCCACTAAAGTAATTTCCATAAATATGGAGTATCTTTTTAAGGGCTGCATAATATTTCGACTTGTGACTGAATTAAAAGTTATTTAATCACCTTCCAGTTATTGTCCGTTTAAAGTATCTCTGATGTTTAACTCATTGTAAATAATACTGTGACTGAAATCTTTATGTATAGACCTTTGTTCACATTGTTAAGACTGATCAATAAGGGTGGAATTACTAAGGGAATTAGTTTTTCAAGGTTCTTAATGACATTATTTTCTAGAAGTGCAATACCTATGGGAAAAATATTACAGTGAATAAAACAGTGCTCAAGTGAAGAATGAAAGGTGAACCATTAGCTCCTGGACAGAAAGGCTCTGGACTGTCAACATGTCAGTCTTCCCATATCTAATCTTTCAACTGAATGCAAGCCCAATCCAACTTCCATCAAAAGTTTTTTGTGATTTTGTCACATTGATTGCCAATTTCATCCTATAGTATGAATAAATTAAAAATTTCCAGGAAACATTTTTTAAAGAAAAAAAGGGAAAAGAGAGAGAGAAATTAGAAGAAAGTTGTTCAGCTAGTTATTAAAATATATTGCAGAAAGCAACTATTTTTTAAAATATTTTTTTTTTTTTTTTTTTGGCTGTGTCAGATCTGGTTGGGGCATACTGGCTCTTCACTGAGCACTCAGGCTTCTCTCTGGTTGCAGCACAAGAACTCTGGAGCATGTGAGCTCTGCAGTTTGCGTTGCAGGGGCTTAGTTTCTCCCGGGCCTGTGGGATCTTAGTTCCCCAACCAGGGATCAAACCTTCATCCCCTGGATTAGAAGGCAGATTCTTAACCACTGGACCATCAGGGAAGTTCCACCGACGATTAAAACAGCAAATATGTATATGTTTATGGAGGAATTTATATCAGTGAGGAAAGGATGGATAATTGATAAAGTTATGTGTACATTCTGTCACTCGTTCAAAAAATAAGTAAAGCGAGCACCCTACTTCATGTCATATATCAAAATAATTTGTACATGAATTTAAGATTTTAATTTTTAAGTGAAACTACAAAAGTACCATTTATGTAAATTGTAACAGGGAAGCCTTTTCTAAGACCAATTCCCAAGGCAGAAAGTAGAAAGAAAAAATATATATAGCTAGATTTTAGTTCTGCAAATCTGAAATATTCATAAGTGAAAAATGCAATTTTGAAATTTCAAGGTAAACCAAAAACAGGAAAAAAACATTTTTAACATATATAGCAGAGAGAAGGTTAATACCCACAAAGTAGAAGCTTTTTTACAAATGAATAACAAAGACAAATATTCAACAGGAAAATAATGTATTGAGGACATGAATGGCAATTCACAAACAAATACATACAAAGGACAGAAAAACACATAAAAGCTGCTCAACCTTATTAGTAGTCAAAGACATCACAAATTGAAACAAAAATAAGAGATTATTTTTGCTTCTATATTGGTAAAGATAAAAGCAATGATAATATATGGTGCTTATGGAGGGGGCAAAATGAATCATTCCAACACCAGTGATGATAGGATAAATTAGGTGACCTTTATGAAGGGTAATTTGGTAATACTATCAAATTCCTTAAAAATGCATGAGCCAAAGATTCTACTTCCAAAGGAATCAATTATGGATGTGTATAAGGATTTAGCTGTAAGTTGTTCATTGTTGTTGGAAACAAACCGAATGTCCAAAAATAGAAGAGTAGAAAATTATATATATTCTCTATACAATATAGTCTTTAAAAATGATGTTATAGAAATGTCCCTAATAACTTTTAGGGATGTTCATAACATACTGCTGCTGCTAAGCCACATCAGTCGTGCCCGACTCTGTACGACCCCATAGACGGTAGCCCACCAGGCTCCCCCGTCCCTGGGATTCTCCAGGCAAGAACACTGGAGTGGGTTGCCATTTCCTTCTCCAGTGCATGAAAGTGAAAAGTGAAAGTGAAGTCGCTCAGTCGTGTCTGACTCTTAGCGACCCCATGGACTGCAGCCCACCAGGCTCCTCTGTCCATGGGATTTTCCAGGCGAGAGTACTGGAGTGGGGTGCCATTGCCTTCTCCTCATAACATACTACTAAGTAATAAAAAGTAAATTACAAACAATGTAACTGTTCTCTACACACATGCAAAAAAACTGTGGGGTGTACCTCCAAAAAATAATTGCAATTTGTTTTTCGCATCGATGGTGCTGAGTCTGTGCAGATAATCAATACAGGTAAACAGGTAAATTCCATATGTAGTTACCAAAACTTTTTTTCTATTTTATTCAAGTATAGTTGATTTACAAAGTTGTGCTAATGTCCGCTGTATAGAAAATAAATATATATATATATATTCTCTTCCATATTCTTTTCCATTATGGTCTATCACAGGATACTGAATATAGTTCCCTGTGCTAAACAGTGCAACCTTGTTGTTTATCTATCCTATATACTAGTTTGCATCTGCTAGTTTGGAATTAGCAGTGCAAAGCAATACTTTCTTATACAGTTCATGTTTCTGTACTTCAACACTATTTTATTTACACTCTGTTGATACACGTTAGAATCTAAAGTCAGTACATTGTCAACACATTTTATATAGTAATTTACAAGGCGAATGTAGTTAATAGTTAATTTCATATATAAGTAATTTTTAATATTTTTGCTGATTGGTATTTTCTCCATTTAATGATTTCTTATCAATTGTTAATGAGAAAAACAGTTTTTAGGGGTTTTCTAGAAAGGTACTGATTTACATTCCTTACCAGCAGTGCATTTGGCTGTTCATTCACTTATTCATCAAATTTTCTCAGAAAACAGACTCGGAGCAAGGCACATTCACAAGTTCCAGGGTCAGGGAGACATCCAAGGAAGGAAGAACTGCTGGGGTGAGATTCTGATACGTGCTGAGCAGATATCGGATAAAGAAGGCTGGGGAAAGGAGCTCTCTTAAGGAAGGGTTCGGGAAAGCTGCTCTCAGCAGGACAGGAATGAAGTGAGTAGCAAGCATTCCTGGCAGACAGTGCAAGGTTGAAGGTGCAAGAAGGCTTTTATGGAGACTTCCCTGGTAGTCCAGTGGTTAAGTATCTGCCTTGCAATACAGGGATGCGGGTTCGATCCCCCTTGGTCGGGGAACTAAGATCCCACATGCTGCAGAGCATCTAAGACCATGCATAGCACCTGGAGGTCAACAACTAAAGAGTCCGTGTGCAGCAACAACGAAAGATCTTGCATGAAGCAACTAAGACCCAACACAGAAAAACAAATTAAAAAAAAAAAAAAAAGAAGAAGAAGAAGAAGAAGAAGCTAGTGTAACTGCAGGAGAGAAATCAAAGGTGAAACGGCAGAAGAGGGGGTCCGAGACATCAAGGGAAAGGACGGGTGGCACCAGCCTGGAGAACCTTCCAGGCCACAGTGGGGGGCATTAATTTTCTTCTGGATGTAATGGGAGTCATCGGAGGTTTGGGGCAGAATACCGTGATCCAGTTTTGTTTGCCCATGATACCACTGGTTCTGGGCTGAGGGTGGTGCACAGCAGGCAAGTTCAGAAGCCAGGAGACCCCAGGCACTGGAGATGCCAGATGCCAGGCCCGGGCTGGAGTGGCCTGGCTTGTGAGAACTGGATAGCACTGGCCATCACACTTGCTAATTTAGTGAGCAGCCATGAGGGCATCTTGGGGTTGGAATCTGGATGGATTTCTCCTCGGGGCCCCTAGTCACTGAGGATGCTCAGGAAGCCCATTGCTCAGTAGATCTGGACATTCCAGCAAAGAGCGAACAAACTGAGGGGTTGACCACCCTATCCCTCCCCAATCCAGAAACTGGCCTTGAGTCCAACCAAAACATTGACCAGTTGGTAGCTAAACAAAGAAAGGAGAACAGGAATCAAGGAGTCAGAGTTGCCACCTTCCCTTACAGAAGCCTTCATTCCCATCACCACATGGACCAGCACAGAAGGTATGCTTTCCAAAAAGTGTAGATCTGAAGTTTTCCTGCATTAAATGCCCCGTGTTATGGAAGGAAGACTATATGTGATCTTACTTTTTTTTTTTCAGGATTAGGATATTACTAATGGCTTTCTAGGACCTACTTTCTCCCAATGTGAGTCCACTGTGTTTATATGGGGGCAGGAGGAAGAATCTGTGTTTTCCCTACTAAATCATTTTTTAAATCATTATTATCATTTGGATAATAAAAATGAACCCCTCAAAATTTAATTATTCTTGTAAAACAGTTCTAAGCCTATGTATCTTATAAACCATCAATTACAATGTCTTTGCCTTTCCTGGTGCCATATTTCCATTTCTTTGTGCACTAGGTCCCCAGTTTCCAAAGTAGTCTGTGTCTCTTCTGATCCTTTGGAACCAGAAAGCACCCTTGGGATGTTGGGGAACAGAGGATCTGGAGGACAGGCCCTGGGGACAGCCCTAGGTTGGTCCTGTGTCTTTCTAGGGCTCAGACACTAGGGTTCATGGCCTCTGTGCAAACACATCAGAGAGGAATTCGTGACTTCCCTCATCCTCGCCTAGAGCTGGCTCTGGCTGCTCTGTATGTATCTAGAGGGTCATACGGTCAGGATAGGGGTAGGCGGATTCTCTCATACCAGGCAGCTTAGGAGTTCAATCAGTGCCCTAATGCCCAAAGGCATCACCCGGTTGAATAGCTATAAGGGCGCCAGAGTAGGGGGTGCTGTGTGGTTGCAGATACTGCAACTCCAGTTTGAGGTCCTCTCAGCCACTTCACTGTAATCCATTTGTCTCCAGGGTTTCCCTGGTGGCTCAGACGGTAGAGAATCTGCCTGCAGGGTGGGAGACCCAGGTTTGATCCCTTGGGTTGGGAAGATCCCCTGGAGGACGGCAAGGCTACCCACTCCAGTATTCTTGCCTGGAGAATGCCCATGGACAGGGGAGCCTGGAGGGTTACAGTCCATGGGGTCACAAAGAGCCAGACATGATCAAGCAACTAACACACGCACAAGGGATGTGATAAGAGAAGGGCATCCCCCGAAGAGTCCCCAGGCATGGTGCTACCAGAACATGCTGCCTTGGCGTGGAAAGGTCTCAGGAGCTGACAAGCAGAGCCCACCATGGACATCTTAGTATCAGCAGTCTCCGATGTGGCCCCGGGATCCCTGCAGTATCACAGCTGGCCAAATGCCATGGTCCAGCCTGGACAGCATCACCACGGCATGAAGTCAGAGCCCTTTCCTTTCCACTCTGGCTGCAACAACAAAGGACTCACCTAGAAGCAGCTGAGCAAGCACACGCAGCATCTGTGAGCATCGCGACCTGCGGCTCGGCCAGCACTCAGTGAGACGCCTGGAATGTGGTAGACGCTGAACAAGTGTTTACTAGATATAGGGAGGCACAGGGGAGAGTGGAAGGGAAGTGTAGACACAACCCAATGACTTCTTTCTCTCCCGGTTTCGCGTCGCGTCCAAAGGCAACAGGCATTTCTGGGTCAAGCTCAATGCCGTCATCAATTTCATGCTGAGACCGTCGGCTGCCGAAGAGTCAACGATCTGGGTGGCTCTCACCTCTGTGACAAATCACGGTCCGAAAGACACTCCCCAAGTGCTGCTGGGGAAGGCCTCGGCAGAGTCAGAACTGCCCTGGGGAAGAGCAGAGGTAGGTGGGCTGGAAGTTGAGCACGCGCTACTCACTTGGCCTCAGGGAACCTTGGACCAAGCTGGGTCTCTGCTTCCCCGTCTGTGAGATGGCTCTAATTACCAGGCTGGTCCCAAGACTCTAATGACGTAAGGAGCACAAAAGCCCCTGGTTAACCGAGGCTAAAGGCATCGCTGTGCCACGTTTGAGAGAAGCCCTGTGTGCCTCTGGCCAGAGCAGGAAGGGGGATGAAGGGGTGAGTACCCCACCAGCATCACATCAAGCCCCGATTTTAGCCCTGCAGCTCCGGCCCCTCCACACGGGGACCAGAACTGCCTGGAGGCTGAGTCCCTGCTGAGTGCTCGGGTGTAGGTGGCTCTGCCGCAGAAGATGGGGAGGGCTTATGGTTGGGTGGGGGGGGTCAGGGGAAGGCAGCCCCCCAGATAAGGGTCTTTACTCCAAGTTCCCCCTTTCTCCAGTTCAAAAGTCCTCCCCACTGGCTCAGCATCTGTCTGTCCAGGGTCCTCACCAAGTCAGTGAGCCCCCAGCAGCATTGAGGCTGCTCCACCACCACTGGCCATGACAATTGCATGTCCAGAGGGGCTCCTCAACTCCTTCCATCTCAGAACAGCTAAGGGATGAGAGGGGACACAAATCAGGAAATAGAGAAGCACATTTAACAGACATCAAGATGATCTTTTTTCCTTTTTGGTCCCAACTCACAGCGTGCAGGATCTTAGTTCCCTGGCCAGGGGGCGAACCTGTGGCCCCTGCAGACCATGAGGGAAGGCCCCATTAAGACAACTGACTCTGTTTTTTTTAACCCCAACATGGGATTCCTCAGCAGACGCTAGGCCACGCCCTCTCCCCAGGATTAGTGCTGGACGTTCCCACCAGGCTATGTGCTCTGGGAATGGTCTCTATCCTGCTGCTTCCATGACCAGGGATGCCCCTCCACTGGAAACGCAGCAACGCCAAGCCCATCGGCAGCAAAAGCAGCACCCACCACCCCCCACCTGCCCCCACCCCACATACACCCACCGGCAGGAGGGTGCCCCCTGCAGTGACCTTCGCCACAATCCGGCTCACCAAAGAAACACGACACGTTTTAATCCAGAACACTCCATCTGTGGATGGAGTGCTTCGCACTGTTCCATCAAGGGACCCAGGGACAAAACCAGGAAGCTGGGAACTGCCAAGTGTGTCCTGAGAATCCATGGCACCCCAGCCCTCCTCAGGCCTGAGATCATCAGAAGAGGGAAAGAGACGGTTCCAGCCCAGGGAGCTCACAGTGAGCCTGGAGGAAGAAGACCCATGCAAGGAGGGAACCCTGGAGGAGGCGGCACACGGGGCGTTGCCGCATGCTGTGGGGCCCTGCAGAGCCCAGCAGAACTGAGCAGGCAGCAGTGGCCCACCCAGGCTGGGCAGTCAGGGCCTTTCTGGAGCAGTGTTTTGGGTCAAAAAGTGGCCTTGAAGGAACATGATTCATTGGACTCCCTGAGTTGGGCATGGCTCGTGGCCCAGAGTAGCTGGCCGGGCCCCTCCACGCTGCCCCTTGGGGAAGAGCATGAGAACCACAGGGAAGATCTCATTTTGTGCAAGGCCATGCCTACAGCTTGGCACATCTTACTCACATCTCTGAAAACCAAGCCAGCGGTGAGGGACACAAGGGGCAGCGTGCTACTCACGGGAAGCCACGGACAGGGGTCACAGGGCATATTGCTGGGAGGTGACTGCCCTGAATGTCTGGGGTCGGGGGTGGGCTCTGAACAAGAGCCCCTTGTTCATCTCTGTTCTGCCTCACATTGAGCACACCAAGCCCTCTTCCATCTGCAACAGAGCGTGTGTGTCCCTCTCTCTGGGACGTTCTTCCTGGTCATCTAGTAGCCATGCATCTGGTTGTAGCCCAACCCCCCTTCCTTGGGGGCATCTCCTCCACCAACCCCAGACATGGTCTAGTCACCCTGCTTCACAGGAACAGGGCCAAACACTCAATAATTGGCATAAGTGCAATACTTTTAAACATCTAAATTAATGGGGAAAATCGGAGTGAGCAAAATCTCAAATCTTAAAGATGACCGCACCTCTGCGACTCCCCATAACCCCAGCCCTGACATGTCACACTCACAGCGCCCAAGGCTTTGTCCTGGTTGTGCGCACCATGCCTGTAATTGAGCGTTCACGGGGATGCGTCTCTGAACCCACAAGGACAAGGGCAGAGTACCTCACCAACCCTGGTGTCCCTGGCACCCGGCTGAAAGCTTGGCATGTGCAAAGAGGTACCTGGGCATCCAGGAGTGGACATCACAGGTGGAAAACAGATCTGACAGCTGCATGTGAGCGGTTCCCTACTTAAGATGCCACAACTCAACTGGAGGTCCAACTCCCAGCCCTGGGGGACTCGCCCACTAGGCCAGTCAGTGCCAGCCGACAAGCCCCCTCTTCCCACAGGAAGGAGCCAGGCTGGGCTCTGATGAGCATTCCGCTGTCATTTGTGAAATGACACATTAAATGCAGCGCCGACGGGATGTAAGAGCTGATGAGACACACAAAACTATCGGGCAGATCCTGAGAAAAATCACCCATTCATCTCCGATGGATCCTGTGACTTTTCCCCACCTTTCTCACAAGGGCCACTGCCGAACAGTGAGGGAGGGTGCGTCCTGCCAGTCCAGGCACTTGGGTGCCTGGGCTTCCGCCGCTGGGGACCCAGGTTGGATCTGTTCCAAGGCAGTCGCTCCCTGTCCACTTCTCCACAGAGAACATGTCTATTTTGAGGAAGTGTAATTTGAGGCTGGTCGGAATCACAGTGGATAGGTTTGCCTGAAACATGCTAAAATGCAGGCAACCGCTAAATAAAAATCCCCAAATAACCACGCTCTATTTTTGTGCCTTTATAAGTTCTTTGAAAGGAAAGAGAGAAAGAGGTTAAGAAATGCAGCATTTTTCCATTTTCTTACCTGATGTGCCGGTCGCAGGAGGAACAGGATGAGTCGGGCGAGAGCAGGCGGGAGTCCCACGTGGGCCTTTGGCTGGCCCTCCAGCTGGCCCATCGGCACTCCTGCTCTGCGGGTGGGCATGACCCCAGCCCTCCGGATGCACCCGCCTTGTCCCTCTGCTTTGGAGGGGTGGCTGTGCTGTTCTATCTCAGAGGATAGAAAAAGGGAGAGGAACACCAATTTTCAGCATTGGCTCCCCAGCTCCTGGAAAGATGCTCAGCTGGATAGGTGCCAGAGCATCGGCCCTGATGCTAGGAGCCCTGTGCTATTCCTGGGGACCCAGACCAAGCCAGAGACCAGCCTGGCCTCAGGGCTGAGGAGACAAGGATGAAGAGGGGAAAGCAACACGCTGTTTCGATTCTTTGTTTAAAAATTCACCAGCCCTGGCAAAGGGTCAGTCTCTCTTCCAGAAAGGACATTAGGTGCTGTTTTCCTCCTGGAAGCCCCATAAATCCCCACGTCTCCTCGATATACAATTCAAAAAAGGCCTCAAAATTGCCACTGCTGTCATGCTAAGCACTGGAAAGTTCTGCTTGACCTTTTATTAACATTTTTCTAAACCAATATGCTTTTTTTTTTTTTTGCTACAAGCACCCTGAGGAATTATGAAAAATACTTTTTTCTGTAGTTTATCCCATATGCACTTAATAGGCTCACAAATATAATACCATTATAAAAAAGAAAAACTGCCAACTCTGCTAAAAAAATTGTCATAACACTAAATTATTATATAAATATAAAAGGAGTGTGTCTGTAAAATATTCACTCAATGAACATCCCAAGGTGATGGTTTTGCTATGTTGTTTTTATTCCTGAGAGATCCATAACGCATTTGGATATGCCACATGTCACCACATGAATCACACAGTTAATGCATGTGCTTTTTAGAAGCAGGGATGTCTTCCCAATAGAATGTGCTATAAAAAAATGTAGAGATCCGGCTGCTTTGTCTGATAGGCATAATTTAATGTCTTGCTTATAATACTGCATCTTAAGGAAAAATACACAGTGTCCTACATAGTTATTTACAATATATTGCTAAGTCTATGCAAATATGTTTCCCCAAGCCTGGGATTATATAACAAAGGTCAACAATGTTTGAAATATTTTGAAGCATATTCCCAATATGCTTAGTGTATGGTGCTAATGTCCAATATATGCACATATATCTTAATATATTTCCAGATATTTCTGTTCATTGTTCTTGCCATAGATTCCCACAGAATACTATTAGAGGAAGGTTTTCTTCTGAAGAAAGCCAAACACCACCTATCCATCTTGGAAAAAATTTATTAAGGTGGCTAATTATGTGGTCCTTAATATTGCATTAGTATGAAGGTTGCTCAGTGCCCCTGCAGAAGAGAAAAAGATGGGAGCCAATTCAATAATCCTGAAACCAGAGATGTGACATATGTAGAATGAGCACACACCTATGTGATCTTATTTTTCTGTCACAGATTTCCAAAGCTGGCAACGACACAGAGGCATCACACCCATGCGCATGCACACACACACACATGCTTGTGATCTGGTGCACACAAAACAAAGACGACAAGCCACATAGTCTGCCTCTCATTTCTAAATATTGCAAATTCTGGCCTTATTTTTCTGAGGGGAATTTTGTGATCACATGTAAATTTCATGCAGATCACTTTCTTAAGGAAAGAAAGCCTGGTTAGTTGCACAAGAATCAGAGGGGGAGAGCCGTAAAAACCATACCTCCATACCTGTTTCATACATAGAAGTGTATGTTTGTGAATCCCAACCTTCCAGTTCACCCCACCCTCCCCTTCCCCCTTGGGTCCATACATTTGTTCTCTACGTCTATGTCGCTATTTCTGCTTTGCAAATAAGTTCACCTGTACCATTTTTCTAGGTTCCACATATATGTGTTAATATGCAGTATTTGTTTTTCTGACTTACCTCACTCTGCATGACAATCTCTAGATCTACCTGAGAACATATTGTATAGCACAAGGAACTCTACTCAATGCTCTGAGGTGACCTAAACCAGAGGGAAATCCCAAAAAAGCAGGGATATGTGTAGACGTATGGCTGATTCACTTTGCAGTACAGCAGAAAGTAACACAACATTGTAAAGCAACAATACTCCAATAAAAACGTTTTTAAAAAACCATATCTCCAGTGTCCAAGCTATGCCCAGAAGAGATCTGTTTGTATCAAAGGTATCTGAGATCTGGGCCCTCAACTCCATTTTCCATTCCAAACACGCTGTTCTCTTACCCCTCCCCAATCACTGGGTTGAACCAAATTTTATTTTATTTTGTTTTGTTTTATTTTTTGGCCATACTGTGTGGCTTATGGGATCTTAGTTGCCCCCATCAGGGATTCAGCCCAGGCCACAGCAGTGAAAGCAGTGAGTCCTAACCACCCGACCTCCAGGAAACTTCCTGGACCAAATTTTTAAAACCTACAGTCACCCAGACAACAAAACAAGCAGTTGGTGACTTTAAGAAGTCAATTCTAGGAAAAGATACCCATCCCCAGTGTGTGGACCAAACTGGACTGGCCAGCTGGCTTTTCATATCTGTGCTGCTGTGACAACGCGTAACTGTCACCAACCTGGGCCACATCATGGCAGAGGTTCACTCTGCCAGCTTCACACCCCGCTGGTCTTCAAGGTCCTCAGAAACCCCAAGGCAAAACCCTTCCAACAATCCAAGACTTAAGACACTACAGGACTTCCCCGGTGGTACAGTAGATAGGAATCTGCCTGCCAGTGTAGGGGGACATGGGTTTGATCCCTGGTCTGGGAAGATCCCATATGCTGCAGGGCAATAAGGCCTGTGCGCCTCAACTACTGAGCCTGTGTGCTGTAGCTACTGAAGCCCACACACCTAGAGCCCGTGCTCTGCAACAAGAGAAGCCGCCAACATGAGAAGCCACCACAACTAGAAGCCCATGCAACGCAACAAAGAGTAGCCCCTGCAGGCCACAACTAGAGAAAAAGCCCACAGGCAGCAACGAAGACCCAGGGCAACCAAAAGTAAATAATGCATAATTTTTTTTTAAAAAAGGTGCTACATTATCCACTTTCAAGGACTATGAAGCATGTCTAGATGTCTAGATCAGCACATCTTCTTAGAACCCTTTTCCATATGATCAATCCAGTCAACCACACCGCCTACATTACGAGGCCTCTGTAAAGGGCCAAAGCCATGACATCAGCTTTCCTCCAACAAACGCGTTGCCATCTGCCACCATCTGTAGAAATGAGCTACACAGAGCGGCCTTGAACGTGGAGCTCTCACAGGAGCACAGTCCCAGGCACCCAGGGCCGGCTCCTGGGGAGAAGGCACACCCTCCTTTGTATCCAGAAGGAAGCATCATTAGCAGACTTTGTTCCAGATGACCTTCTCCTTTGACTCGGGCCATGAGATCTCCTACACTCCAGTGGTCACCCCACATGTATGGGGGAGATGGGGAAACAGGACAACATACATGTATGTGTGTGCCAAGAACCACCCCGAGTCCTGCTAAACCGTACACTGGCTTTATGGGACGTTCCAGAAGATTTTCAGAGAGAGTCTCAAAAACACCAAGAGAGCTGTGAGCATCTTTGTTCTCCCACTGGAAGCTCAACTGTATATAAGGAAGAGCAAATGTTAAATCATTTAAAGAGAGCTATTTTTCATCGTTTCCAGGACATAAATGTGTTTCAGTACATGTTATTGTAAAATACTGTTTCTACTTACGTTCTTATACATCTGTTGTGTTTACTCATCCTCTAGTTCTGACTTTTAGAAATAGCAATAAATCTATTTTTTAATCCCCTCTCCTGATGACTGATGATTATTCATCACTAAAAGGGATGGAGGGAGGTCCATGTGAGGAGTGATCCACCCTCTGGAGTAAGCTCCATTTCCACAAGATAAACAGGGTCCAGGGAGATTCCTCTTCTGTCCTGGGTAGTTTATGCAAACGAAATAAGGAGTCCGTGGCAGCTCAAATAAATATGAATTACCCTCAGGTGGAAACTCCGACCACTCGCTACAGTCAATTTCAGCAAGGAGGAGTCAATGGTGACATCTACACAAACAATACAATTCATTTTTATTCTGCGTTCCTAATACAAAGATCACAAACGGCCTTGTGAAAAGTCAGTCATCCCTGGGCGAAAGTCAACCAGATAGAGGGCGGAGGAAGAGGAGCCTCCATTTCTGGGCCCTGGGAAGAGGGGAGAAGTTGTCAAAACCAATACTTAGAGAGTTGTGTAAGCAAGGACAGCAGAAGCTTGTGCTGCTGTAACAAACAACCCCCAAAGCTCACTAGCTTAACAGGGTTACTCTCTTGCTTTCACAAAACACAGTGAGCTTCTGGGAGACTCGTAGGACAGCTGTCTACATTCCATGGGACTCAGTGGTCCAGGCTGTATTGATCTTGTGGCTCCTACATTTTAGCAGACGGCTTGATGAGCAAAGGAAGTGAGCCATGGGTAGCCATACAAAGGAGCTTCAGTGCTTTCGCCTGGGAGCAGCCCTTTGGCCAGAATAAGGCATACTCTCTGTATTCACAAGGGAGCCAGGAACTTTGGGAGAACAGGAGAGCATGTTTGGTGAACACCCCCCTATCTCTGCCAGTGGTGATAAAGCATGCCACAGAGAGCCAATCATGGCAGAAGACATGTTCCCAAGCAGGACACATAATAAAGGACGTTTCAAGCACTTTCCTTAAACACTGTTTTCTCCCTCTGTCTCCAACTCAACTGTGCTTTGTTTAACTGGATTCCTTGGGCTAAGTGGTCAAAGAAATATAATTTCCTCATCTGTAAAATAAGGGTAACCAGTGCCAACCTAACAGGCTACTATAAAGATCTAAGGCTTTATGCATTTGTAAACCTCACTCGATTGGTGCGTACATGTAGGTTAGTAGAAATAACAACCACAGAATTTCAGCGTGTTGGGACATGCCCTGGTTCAACGGCTAGAACCGTGACATCCAGAGTGGTCACCAAATGGTGATACCCAACCAGTTCTATCTGGTGTCTAGGTGGTTGCTTTTAAAGCCACTTTTGCTTTTAATACCTTTCATTGTCATATCTGCATTAACATCTCTACCGAGAATATACACTTCCCTATTTTCTACACTTCTTTCTTTTTTTAAATTGATTAAATCTTGGATTTATTTATTTTTGACTGTGCTGCTTGGCATATGGGATCTACTTCCCAAACCAGGGGTCAAACACACATCCTCTGCATTGGAAGCATGGAGTCTTGACCAATGAACCATCAGGGAAGTCCCTACTTCCCTACTTTTTGTATACACAATCCTACCAAGAGTCAGAAGTTTTCTATTTCATGTGCTTGACCCCACAGCAGAATGCCTAGATTATTGGCTAGAGTTTTGTGGGGTTTATAATGAATTCCAAATATGTCCCAGGATATCTAACAGGTTCTCGGATTTACATTTAGTGCAAAGTTAATCGTGTCAGTTTTCCCACACTGGAAAGTTAATTCTAATGAGTATATTGAAGGTTTGTGGGTCCAGGTGTTTTTCCAAGGGTCTAATACTGACTTTCTTGGGTTGTGGTTAGATATATACTGCAAACTATTCTTCTTAAAAGCATCTTGACACCTTCTCATCTCTGAGTCACATAAGAAATGACGAATTGCAAACAAAACCAACTTGAGACTTGACGAAAGGGAAAAGATGAAGTGGAATCTCTTTTACTTCATCAGGTTCAGTGGAGATGGCATGGCCGAGTAGAAGAATCTTGACAATGAACTTGAGTCCCAATCTCAACTCTGCGTTTTGCTCACTTGGCCTTAAGCAGATGGGATCCTCTCTTTTGGCTTCTGCTGCCCAGAGAGGAGACCAGTACAAGGAGGATTCAATAAGACAATGTGCCCAAGACTGGTGGCTTGGTGAGTGTGGAGTGTTCAGCGAGGTCTAGTCTGTTTCTAAACCTCTGTTGACTCCCTCATCACTGGGCACCCAAAGTGCAGTAAGACTCTGCCCATGTGGGTGTCAGGGCACGTTGGTTCAGGGAGTACATGGGAATAGGCTCCTCTTTATAATGCTGCTGGTAAAAATGTGGCCACTTACAGACAGGTGCTCATGAGATCTCCTTGTAGTTTGAGCTAGGACCCCCAAGAAGCCCCCAATAATGGGGCCATCCAGCCATGGGTTCTCCTGATCAAACTCACAGGGCAAAGTCTAACCTTTCTCATTGCCGCCTCCTTCAACATCATGGATTGGAATTCTTGCTGAAATCATCCATCCATTCTCAGACTACACCAACCCACACCTAGTTCAGCTTTCTTAACCAATCAATTGGTTATTTCAACCAAATTACCAGAACACAAAGATAAAATCATCAGAAAAGCCAATTTGTCACTGAAAAATCTGGCCAAACAAGGCCTAGACTGTGCAAGCAGTGTTGATATTATACTTTTGTACTTTCCTAAACTAATTTAGCCTACTAATTTTCTATAATTACCTGAATGCTCTTAGCCTCCGCTGGTCAGATGAGTTCTGAGACACTTATATAACCAGCATTAAAAAGATGCATTTAGCAGCTCGGATTGTTAAAGTAACAAAGCCTATAGAATCCGGAGGTTATTGTATTCTCCCAAAAGTACTTAAATAATAGCCTAAAATCTGAAGAATTACTTTAATACTTCAATAAAAATAACCCAATTCAAAACATTTTCAAGGAAACAGAGTTCTTTGCTCTAGGCTACCAAGTAATGGCTGAGAGAAAGTATATAGCCTGTCACTTCTGATTAGAGAACTGTGCCTCTGTGCTTTGAATGAGGGGCATGTCTGGTAATAGGAAGTGCAGATATTAAAGTTAATAAAATAATGTGGAATACGATATATATGAAACTTGACCAAGTATAGCACAGAATATAACATACATTACCCTGTTCAGTCAACTCCTGTGGCCCAGCATCTAATGACAAGCTTAATTTCTGTTTCCAATGAGAGTACAGCTAAAAATACAATTTCCAGATTAGACAAATATTTTATCCGACTCCCTAACAAATGTAACCAGGAATGGCTGACATGTCTACACAGATGCCCGGCGACCATGAGAGGGAATTACTAGGATTGCAAACTGCTCAGCCTGAAAAGTCCATGAAACCTCATCATCTTTGAGGTCATTATAAATAATTAGTTGCAAACACGGCGATGTCAAAGCTTCACCGCTGGAAAAGGAGGACAGGGGCACCTCCATTTCTCTCCTACCCTGAGAGGTTCCCAGCTCCTTCTCGGCACAATTAGGCCTCCCCAAGCAGCTTGGCATCCAGGCCCTGCACACCCATTATTGCATCTTTAATCTAAAACCCCAACGCCAACCATAATGGTTTGGTTTCTCAATACATTAACCTTCAACTTGTATTTTCACTATTAAATAACCAGCTTGAGAACCTCCTAGAATTTTTTTC
Source organism: Muntiacus reevesi (assembly GCF_963930625.1). Taxonomy (NCBI): domain Eukaryota; kingdom Metazoa; phylum Chordata; class Mammalia; order Artiodactyla; family Cervidae; genus Muntiacus; species Muntiacus reevesi. Next base: position 254,908,526 of record NC_089250.1, read on the forward strand.
CCCCAGTCACCTACATGAAACCATACGGTCCCCATGATGTGACCCTCTTAAGGGATTTAAAAGCAATTCAATGAGCTAATCTCGGTAAGCCTAGAATCAAAGTTCTTGTTTCCATATTTCACTTTCAAAATATTTAGAACTTTGACAGATATGACATTATGTTTTCATTAAAACAGCTGATTTCAAAATGCTGCACTGTGCAGAAACGCCATAAACAGTTTATGATGAACTGCCACGCTCTTAATTAAAACAATAAATCCAGCACACAATATTTGTGCAGCCTCCGGTCTGACCTTTGCCTCTTGCTATCCACCACCAAGCCGCGGCTGCGTTCCCAACGCCAGACGGGGAAGGTTTTAAAACATGATCTGAAAGGCACTAAAGATAAAATAAGAGAAAACGTACCATTAGTCTTCGCAGTTATGATTAATTCAGTTCATATTTTACAATCTGGTTATGGAGTAAAACTGCAGACTTTACATCAAGTATTTGCCATTCACTATACCTAATGTATAAAAATGCTTGATATTTTAGAAAATGGCACCAAGCTAATTCACCACAACCCCACGAAGGACAGAAATTGAAATCATAAACACAGAGAGTGATTAGCTATCCATCTGAAGTGACGAGCAGAACTCACTCGTTGGATGGTCAGCCTCGGACGATAAATATGTCGATTGCAGCCCAGCCTCGCCACGCCACTCTTATCTCCCTGCCGCTAGATTTCAGATTAAAATATTCCCTTAAATCTCTCTTGCATCAGCTGCTGGAGCAGGCAGCAAGGGTGTTAATTACCAAGCGGGAATAACAGTAAATTTGTTGTACTGGCCCGCAGTCACCAAGTTAACCTGGGGCCCTGCCAGCTCTGGGGGTGGAAACTATTCTGAGCTGGGTCTCACGTGCAGCCCTCATTAAGAGGGCAGCAGGTGGCTGAAGAGTCCATCCTGCAGCCTCTGATCTGATGGACAGACAGACACCTAGCAACTACACTCTGGAAAAACTGTGCCCCAGCCATGGAAGAAGCAGAGACTGCATGCAAGAAGGGGAGGGCATAGCCTAACTCCTTTGGGGACTAACCCCACAGTGCCTGCAGCAGACTGGTCTCCAGGCATTTCCCACTGCACCTGAGCATCTGTGTCCAGGCCTTTCCTCTGGGCTCTGTCCCAGCTTCATTTTCCTGTCTTTGCAACTCTCCATCATCACCCCCACATGCACATTCCCGTGACAAACACATGCACACAGTACACAGCCCTGCTGACAGATGGAGACAGCAAAACCTCAGAGGCTGGAGGACTAAAGGGTGACGATGAAAGGTGGGACACCCCTTCAAGGACCTTGTTGGAACTGCAGGTAGAGCCTACCAGAGCTCCAGAAGACGAAGGAGGGGAAAGCAGTGCCCGCCACAGGAGGCCTTGCAAGCTCTCAGTCTGGGACTTGCATCCCTTCTGCCCCATTAGGAAGAATGGAATGCCAGATGGGTTACTGCCCCCTGTGACAGCAAGACACAGCTTAGCCAACCTGACTCTGGCCTTCGCTCATCCCTGCAGCCTCATGTTTCTTTGTCCTCTGCCCACTCCAGGCACCTTACTTAACTTCAAGGGCCCCTCCCAGCCCATGCAGCTGTGAACTCACGACTCTCAACCATGCCCAAGTCCTGGAGGGGACTATGTTCCTGCTCACGGGGCCTGCAAAGGCAGCTCCGGGGGGAGATGCCTCACTGAGCCCCCAGCGCCTTCCTCCTGCCCTGTCCTAAAGACACGCCTTGGCCCATGTTTAGCTGGGGGATTCTGTTCCAGGTTATCCTAGCAGAGATAGCGCCTCCAGGAAGGCTGGGCTCTGGGGTCCCTGAGCACCGTGCAGGCTTCCTGTTGCCCCCACCCCTGGCGTGAACCTCCCCAGGAGCCATCACTCACATCCTCCCCTTCAGAGTCAAACGTCATAGTTGGGGTACATTCCATTCATCTCCCCCTCATCACAGAGGGCTTCCCTGGTGACTCAGACGGTAAAGAATTCACCTGCAATGTGGGAGACCTGGGTTCGATCCCTGGGTTGAGAAGATCCCCTGGAGAAGGGGATGGCTACCCACTCTAGTATTCTGGCCTGGAGAATTCCATCGACTGTATAGTCCATGGGGTTGCAAAGAGTTGGACATGACTGAGCGACTTTCACTTCACTTCATCACAGAAGGTGCCCCAACAGGAGTCAGAACCCCTGCCCCCACCAGCTGCCCCCACGCCCAGACCTTGGGACAGAAGGATCAACCCCAGACACCACACAACGGCGGTCCCTCCACGTACCACACCGTCCAGCGGTGCAGCCCACCCCAGCTGACGGAGGTCACACACATTTGTCCTGTGACACCCCAGCTGACAGGGTCACATCTGACCCCTGCCGCCATCTGTGAATACCACTGTTTTTCAGAAAACTAAGACCCACAGGGCTTTCTGAGGGCTCCATCCTGAAGTTGCCCAGTCAGTGAATGGCCCCACAAACTTAAAATCCTTTCCTTCTATCTTTGGGGCACTACTTTCTCATGATCATACTCCTCCTTTAGGCAACGTGTGAGACTCTCAAACTGAGAGCAGTGGATATGTTCTCAAGCGTCCATAACGCCTTCTGGTAATTTTCAATTTTTTTCTTTTTTTTTTAGTATTTTCACATCGGTGAAAATCCATCTAAAAGACACAATGAAAATATCCTATAACAAACCATAATGGAAAAGAATATTTTTAAAAAGATTGTTTGTATATATGTATGTGTGCTCATTCGCTCAGTGGTATTCAACTCTGTGAACTCATGGACTGGAGCCCACCAGGCTCCTCTGTCCAGGGGATTCTGCAGGCCAGAATACTGGAGTGGGCTGCCATTTCCTTCTCCAGGGGATCTTCCCGACCCAGGGATCAAACCCAGGTCAGGCAGGTTCTGTACCATCTTAGCCGCCAGGGGAGCCTGTGTGTGTGTGTGTGTGTGTGTGTGTGTGTATTTATGTGTGTGTGTGTATCTGAATCACTTTGCTCTATAGCAATAATTAACATGACATTGCAGTAATAAGTCAACTATATTTCCATTTTTTAAACAACAATGAATACAAACATATTCTGGATCATCTATCAACTATCATATGATTTCCATCCCAAGTTTGTGTTTTCCATTGTTGGGATAAAAAGCACACACTTCAAATCGGCAAAGACTAGGATGTCTCTGGTGGTCTAGTGGTTAAGAAAATGCCTGCCAACACAGAGAACACGAGTTTAATCCCTGGTCTGGGAAGATCCCACGTGCTGCGGGGCAACTCACCCTGTGCGCCATAACTACTGAAATCCATGAGTTCTGTAGCCCACGCGTCATGACAAGAAAAGCCCCCACAATGAGAAGCCCATGTATCACAACTAGAGAGGACCCCCTGCTCACCACAACTAGATAAAGCCCTCGCAAAGCAAAGATGACGCAGTGCAGCCAAAAATAAGTAAATAATATTTTTAAAAAGAATCAGCAAAGACTAAAGAGCAGAGGCTAATGTGAATGAGCCTGGGGGCTGAGGGAAGGCCAAACAGAATTATAGGATTCTGCTCATGGGAGTGTAAGCCCTGTGTTACTCCAGCCTCAGAGTGGGAAGGGGATGTGTGCCCAGAAAGACTGACCTGGGATCCATCAGAAGAGACAGAAGACAGCATGTTACATGTCCATGCTTTTCTCCACTGAGTCTCCTCTTGGTCCACATGGAGTTCACCCAGGTGGACATCTGCGGTCTTCACCCTCCGTTCCTCTCTCTTCTCTCCCACCCTCTTCGTCTCTTTTCATCCCTGCTCCTTCTCTCTAGATCAGTGGCCCCCAGACTTTTTGGTACTTGGGACTAGTTTTGTGGAAGACAATTTTTCTATGGGTCAGGGTGAGGATGGGGTAAGGAAGGATGGTTCAGGTGGTAATGGGAGTGATGGGGAATGGCAGATGAAGCTTTACTCACTCACCTGCCACTCACCTCCTGCTGTCCCGGGCCTGGGGGTTAGGGACCCCTGCTCTAGACTCACACCCCATGCCAGAAGGGCAGGGTCAAATCTTTAAAATTCTGTATTGCTTTGAAATTTTAGATATCTCAGATCCATCAGACTATATCAATGACATTTTCTTGTTAAACTTGATGGCTCTTTGAGCTTCACTTTCATGTCTTGTTATAAAATTATTTTTTCTTTGTTTGTTCGTCAGCAAAGAATGAGGGAGGTCAAGGAAGAAGGAGGTAAGGAAAGAAATTCCCATGATGTCACCAATGATGCTTGTTAAACAAAGTGGTAGAAAAATTGAATCAGCAATGTCCCCATCCCACTCCCAAGATATGTAATCTTAACAGTCTGGAAAGAACCTAGGTCATATGTGTCAATTTCAGAACCATGGTAAGAGCTGTGAAATTCATTATAACAAAACAGCATCATCTTTTCCATTAGAAAAATGTTTCTATTTTCAAAGGTATTGGTTTCATAATTTTGTTAGCTTTTAATTTGTAAATGAGACCTGGTGTTAGAGTTGTCTAAAAGCTATAAGCACAAGAAGTTTAAATTTACTTTTGTAAGATCTGTAGTCAAGAATATTACTATCTTTCTCCTTGAGTGGTTATAAAGATTAAATGAAATCGTGTAGGGAACATGCTTAGCACAGTATGCCTCGCACATTGGAAGAATTCAATGTGTTATTAAATATTTTAATTGAAGTATCATTGATGCATAACATTATATAAATTACAGGCATACAATATAGTGATTCATAATTTTTAACTTTATGTTCCATTTATAGTTATTATAAAATATTTGCTTTATTCCCCCTTGTTGTACAATATATCCTTGCGCTTATTTTATACCTAACAGTTTGTACCTCTTTCTCCCCTACCCCTGTACTACTCCTCCCACTGGTAACCATTATTTTGTTTTCTCTGTGAGTCTGCTTCCTCTTTGTTATATTCGCTAGCTGTGATTTATAGACTTACACATATAAGGGACATCACATAGTATCTGTCTTTCTTTGTCTGACTAATTTCACTTGGCATAATGCTTTTGAACTGTGGTGTTGGAGAAGACTCTTGAGAGTCCCTTGGACAGCAAGGAGATCAAACCAGTCCATCCTAAAGGGAATCAATCCTGAATAGTTACTGGAGGGACTGATGCTGAGGCTGAAGCTCCAATACTTTGGCCACCTGATACGAACAGCCGTCTCATTGGAAAAGACCCTGATGCTGGGAAAGATTGAGGGCAAGAGGAGAAGGGGACAACAGAGGACGAGATGGTTAGACAGCATCACTAACTCAGTGGACATGAGTTTGAGCAAATTCCAGGAGATGGTGAAGGACAGGGAAGCCTGGCACACTGCCGGCTCATAGGGTCGCAAAGAGTCGGACATGACTGAGCAACTGAACCACAACAACAATGCCTTCCAAGTCCATCTAGGTTTCTGCAAATAGCAAAATGGCATTCTTTTTTATGGCTGAGTAGTATTCCATTGTATACATCTATTTTGTTTATCATTCATCTGTCGATAGACACGTTGTTTCCATATTTTAGCAATTGTAATCAATGCTGCTATGAACATTGGGGTGCATGTATCTTTTCAAATTAGTGTTGTTTTTTGTTAGTTTTTTTCAAATTAGTGTTTTTGGATTTTTTTCACATACATATCCAATGGCAGAATTGCTGGATCATATGGTCGTTCTATTTTTACTTTTTTTGAGAAACATGCATATTATTTGCCACAGTGGCTGCATAAATTTACATTTCAGCAGTGTATGAGGGTTCCCTTTTCTCCATATAAGTATTATTAAGTTTTGTTATCATTTTTAATAATAAATATTATAGTAAAAATAAATCAAGTTACTATTTGAGGGTTTGCAATATTTTTTTCTTAATAAGCTACATCAATCAAGCTCTTTGTACCTTTTAAAACTCATATGTTAAAATTGTAACCCCCAGAACCTTAGGATGTGAATATTTAGAGAAGTGAAGTGAAAGTTGGTCAGTCATGTCCAACTCTTTGTGACCCCATGGACTATACAGTTCATGAAATTTTCCAGGCGAGAACACTGGAGTGGGTAGCCGATTCCTTCTCCAGGGGATCTTCCCAACCCAGGGATCGAACCCGGGTCTCCCTCATTGCAGGTGAATTCTTTACCAGCTGAGCCTCCAGGGAAACCCGAATATTTAGAGAAAGGGCCTTTAAAGAGGTAATTAAGTTAAAATGAGCTCATTAGGGTAGGCCTTAAGCCAATATGACTAGTGTTCTTCGAAGAATAGATTAGGACACAGACACACCTTGAGGGAAGCCCATGCGAGGACACGGGAGAAGATGACCATATACAAGCCAAGCAGAGAGGCCTCAGAAGAAACTAACCCTGCTGACACCTTGATCTTGGACTTCCAGCCTCCAGAGTTGTGAGAAAACTAATTTCTGTGGTTTAAGCTCCTTAGGGCTTCTTTGGTGGCTCAGCGGTAAGGAATCTGCCTACCAGTGCAGGAGATGTGGGTTCAATCCCTGAGTCGGGAAGATCCCCCGGAGAAGGAAATGGCAACCCACTCCAGCGTTCCTGCCCTGAGAAATCACATGGACAGAGGCGCCTGGTGGGCTACAGTCCATGAAGTTGCAAAGAGTCAGACACAACTTAGCGACTAAACAATGACAACAACAAAGCTTCTTAGTCTGTGATATGTTGTTATGACAGCCCAAAGGAACTAATAGATGATTAAACCCTGAAAATCGGGAACGGGTTTTTACTTTTCCTCTGCTCTGCTGTGCCATCCCTTCCATAAGAAGAATCCTGCCCAGTCAGAATGAAGAAGGCGGGGAAACAATAAGTGTGAGAGCTTGAGGTCACACCTCAGTTGCCATTTCTGTACTAGGCTTGCCCACCAGGCCATGAGACCATGAGTGACGCCATGTCCTGCCCATCTGGGTCTCTTCTCAGCACCACTGTGGTCCCCCACCATCTGCACCGAACTGGGCACTTCTTGGCAAGCATCTCACTGCCCTGTGCCTCCTAGCAGGGATGGGGTGGGGAGCAGCATGGAGTAGTGCTGGGGATGGCCCCTGGGAGGATGCAAGTTCATGCGCAGTGTCCACCCCGGGCTCTGGAGTCCAAGGAGCAGCCTTGCATGCTCCTCACTGCTGTCCATCCCTCCTAAGGGCATCCTGCCAGAGGACCAGAGGCAGAGGTGGGGCCACAAAGGCCCCCCAGGACTCAGCTCAGCTTCACAAGGGGACAAACGGACCATTTCATTTCCCAAAATAGCTTTCTAGGAACACTTCCCATCCAGGGCCATAAAAGAAGATTTCAAACCAAGAACTTTTACGAGTTTTTTAATCTGCGTGAGTGTCTACTGAGTTTTACACCCCTTCAGGGTATCCGTTGGCTGTAGGCAGAGCAGGAAAAGGCCTCTCATTAAATGCAGGAAGAAACAGTCAGAAAGGAGTTGAACTCTTCACTGTCCGGTTTTAAGGTAATTCTAAAACCCCACGTTCACGCCTGAGCTCCCATCTGAGAGCAGCCAGTGGGCTGAAGATGATGCCCTCTGGTGGTTGGTGGTGTTCTGAGTCCTAGCCTGGGGTCCTGTGGGGCCTGAAGCCCAAACCAAGGCCACGGGCTAGCTCAGCATAAAAGCCTTTTGAGGGCAAGCAGGGCCAGAGATGATGAGGGACACCTGAACTGCCAGACAGGAAGTGTCTAGGTCCCCGTGTCCACTGGATCTTGGAGCAGAGGGGCATCCAGCTACACATGTGCCCAAGGAAACCTTGGGCCTCCCCAACCCACCTCAGAGCATCCTATCCAGCTGGAAGGAATCTCACCACTACAGGGTTAGGCTGTGCATTAAGGGCAAACTGTGGGCTCCCAGGTCCCAGGTGAAGGAAGCAGGGGAAGGTTTAAAAGAGGCAAGAGCAGGCCAAGAGTCACAGGTCTGCAGGGCCCCCGTCAGCATCTGCCATAGCAAGGTATAGAGCATGCTTTTGGTAACACAGGCTTGAAAGCTCTTCCTCCAGCTTCAGTGCTACTGTCTAACTGCATCTAGGCCTCAATATTTCCAACTGTACAATGGGAGATGCACAGATCTTGTTGCAAGAGTAAGGGACACATTGCACAGAATTTCAGAGTACCAACCTGGCCTGTGACAAGGCTTTCAATGGAAACCATCATCATCTTTACCAAGATCATGGCATTAGCTTCTTATCAACACTACAGAGCCTAGCCAATACAAACAACCTCCAGGAGACCCACAAGGGATCCACACCTTTCCCAGAGCCAAGGCTATAATTTCCCACCAACTGGTAAGGAAAAAGGTGGGGCAGAAACTTTGGCTTAGGATCAACCCCACCCCCAGGACTCAGGCAGCAAAGAGACTGGGCCCTATCTGTCTGTCTTACCTGTTTCTTCTCTCACTCCAAACACCTACTGCCCAGCTTCACCATCAGACAACCATGGACGCCAAGACAGTCAGAGCTGAGCTCGAGGAAAAGTTCAGTGGTAACTAGCAAGGACAAAAATTCTCCAGACATCCTTCGATCTGCTGTGGAGGCAGTTCTCTGCCAGAATTGCACCCACCTCCACTGCTCCCCCAAGCCTCCATCCAGAGCCCCCCAGCAAACACAGGTTGCAACTTTAAAAGCATGAAAATCAGGAAACGGAACATTGCTAATTCTCACGGCAGCATTAACTCATTCGCTTGCACATATGGGGTATTTGGACCCCAGTAGGTCTTCTATATATATAACTTATTATACAGTAGGTGCAACTTGGAGAATTAATGTTGCTATAGGAACATTCGGATCAAGGCTGGCTTCCAGAGTGAAGAGAGAAAAAATAAGTTTTCCTCCACAGTGTACTTCTCTGTTTTGAGTTTTCGGAGAGGAAGAAGCAGTGTGATCGAGTCAAATGAGGCGAGGAGGGGCTTCCCCTCGTGGTTTGGGGAAGGTGAGAATTCCTGGAAGCATCTCACTGGGGAGGGAAGGGGGAGCTCAGGCTGAGCCCAGAGCCCACATGACTGGAAGGATTGCAGAGAGAGGCCTGGGGGGCAGCACCAGGTGGGGATCGGGGCGAGAGCCTGCTCTGGCCAGGACCAAGACCTGTGCCAAAGCTGGAGCACTGCCTTATGGCAATTCCAGAAACTCCCCCCAAGGAAGGCTGAAAGCCCATAAACCCTCAATCAGGAGGCACTCATCCCCCTGACCCCGGGCCCCTGTGTCCTCTTTCTGCAGCTTTCCATCCTTCCCCAGGGAGAAGGTCAAGGGAAAGGGGAGATCGAGGGTGAGCTTAGTGGTCTATACTGGCCCCTGGGCGGACACCGCAGGGACCCACCTCTGGCTGAACCATGCTGGAAATTTGTGTCAACCATGGTATGAGCCCCTGGATCTCTTGTTTGGACCTTGTGTCCACCTGCAAATCCTCCTCCAAAACTAAACTTAAGAATCTGAGCGTTTGGCTCACCCATTAAAGGTTCTCCTGACTAGTAAATCTGGACACGCACTGAATCTCCTAAGTGCCCCGAAAAGTGCCGTCCCCAACCTTTTTGGCACCAGAGACCGGTTTCGTGGAAGACAGTTTTTCCATGGTCCCTAGGGGGTGGGGATGGTTTCAGTTTCACCTACTGCTCACCCCCTGCTAGGGCACCCTGGTTTCCAACAGGCCACGTACTGGTACCCACCCATGACCCAGAGCTTGGGGACCCCTACTCCAAAATGTGTAAGCCTACTATCTCCTTCAGGGACAGGAAGGGTTCTAAGTCTCCCTCCCCAATATCTTTCCTACCCTATCCAGGGACCTTAGCAGCCCAAAGCCACTGAGGCAGTCACAGCACAGCCAGAAATTCTATCTACGGTGAGGGCAGCCCCAAGACAGCCCAACACACACACCCGGGTTGACTGCATGACCCAACCTCAGCATCAGGCAACATGCTGGGCACACAGAGGCAGCCAGAAATGTACTCACTGAAGGAGTGGATGCTGAACCCAACGTGGCAGTGAAGAGTGAAGGAGGAAAGGCCAGCATTCCTATGCCACTGCCAACTCCATGCTGTCCAGGTGCCCATAGACAGTGCCAGGCACTAAATTCTGCCCAGGGGATACACAGACAAACAAGACAATTACCCCTGCCCTCAAGATACTCAGAGTGCATCCAGGGAAGGGGGACAGAGAGGTGTGGAAATAAACAGTGTTGGACCACGTCTTACTTCTGGTCTCCCCAGGAACTACACTTTGGCACCTGCAAATGCCTGTGGATGAACATGGAGATGGCAGAATGGCAGGCACCTGCCCTGGGAGAAGCATCAAGTGTTCAAAGGAGCCCTGAGTTGGGAAGATTCATTCCGGTCTAGGACAACATCCCACAGGCTGATGAAACTCTCCAAGTTCACCGGTGACTCAGGCCTTTCTTTCCATTAGGCATTTCAAACACGTTCCAAATACTCGGGCTGCCACTACCCTGAGCTGTTGGTTTGCATTTCATTTGAAGCTGTGTCTACTTTTAAATATATATCTAAGAGTCAAACAGAATGTCTAAATGCGTCCCAGTCCATTCCGCTGGAAACTGTGTGCTGAACATTGCGACCGATGGGAGGGGCCGAGTCCTATAGACGGGGGCGGGGGCTGGGGGAGCACCTCCACCCTCAAGGGAGGCAGGCACCACAGGTATCAGCAAATTCTCCGCCCCACCCTCTCACATCTTCTACTTGGTTAAAATAAAGGTGGGTTTGCAGCATCCGTGAGTCAACAATTGGCCAAATTTTACATGACGGGCCAGTCAGGGAAAAAATGAGCCAAATTTTCCAGCAGATATTGGTTATTCTAAACCGGGGATGGGCACTGTGGTTACAGGTTATCTGTTTGTTTAAAAGACCTCTCAGCCATCACTAAGCAAAGAGTTCCGGGGTCCCACGGAGCACACGACGCATTGTTGCTCTGCTGTGTGTTGAAAATGCTTCTCTTTGTTTCACTCACTTTAACTCAAGTGTGATGTTTTTAATTCTGTCTGTGGTGTGATTTTGAAATTAAGCAGTTTGTGTGCTGACAGCTGGTGTTACAACTGGCCTATTCCCTCCCACCCCCACACAGAGCCAACTCGGTGGGTGTGCAGCCTCAGAGGAGCTCATGATCATCCCAGTACCCACCTCCTCTCTCGGGCTGGGGGTGAGGGCACCGTGGGACCAAGATGCCAACAACCTCACACAGCCCTGGGTGCATCCTGGCGTGGCACAAGAAACACCCATAACACATTACCTCCAATTTCCAACACACCCTCAGGACTCTGCTAGGGTTCAAGACAAGCTCTTTGTTATCAGAGACCTCACAGCATCTCACAGGTCAAACTACAGGTTCAGGCTAAGTGTCATGCCCCTAAAGTGTAGGAGGGTATGTCCCCAGGATTTTACAAGTGACACCTCTGGGCACATGGTAACCTCCAGAGCTCTTTATATTCTTTACTCTTGTCCTTTCGTCTCAACACAGCCCTAGAGTGCTATTAGCCTGGTACCCTAGTTTGGGGGGTGGGGGTGGAAGCAATTTCCCAGGGGGCTGGCATTTCCAGAATTTTGCTTAGTTCAGGGTGCAAAGAAATGGTCCCTAACACAGAAGTCAATTCAAAAAGGTGAAACCTCAGACCTCTGGCCATCCTTGATGTCATCTAACTTACATCAGAAGTTGCCAGAGCTGTTTTTCTTTAATCAATTAATTAATTGAGCTGCTGTGTTGGGTCTTAGTTGTGGCCCAACACAACATGTGGGACATGGCGTGCAGCACATGGGTTCTCCAGCTGTGGTGCTCCGACTTAGTTGCTCTGCAGCACGTGGGACCCTAGTTCTCTGACCAGGGGTTGAACCCACATCTGCTGCACTGCAAGGCAGAATCTTAACCAGGAGACCACTAGGGAAGACCCCAAAGCCGTTCTTTTTTCCTCTAGGTATTGGTATCTTCCTCATGAGTAGACCATTTGGCATAACCTCGACAGAAAGTGAAATTTCTAGAGTGATGTTTTTGAGGATGGAGTATTCTAGAACTCAGGATCTGTAATGAAGTCAACAGCTCATCTAAGTATCCAACCTCCCCTTCACATGAATGCAAGGTTGAGATTTCCGTAAAACAAAGAAGATGATGCTGTTTGTTGCAAAGCTCAGTAAGTGGTTCACAAAGGTCCTTCATCCTGCGAAACCTTTCACTGCCTCCCGCGGGTCTCACAGTGAAGTCCCGGCTGCCGCCAAGGCCACGATGCCACTTGATCCATGCCCCACGGCAGCCATGTCAGACCTGCCCCCTGCACAGACTGTCTTATTCCTCGAACACGCCAACTCCTCCACTCCAAGGCTGGTCCCTATGCCCACGCTTCTTTCTCTCTCTGGCCAGCTCTTCCTCATTCTGTGTAAATGATGCTTTTCCAGGGAAGCAGGCCTTTTCAGACTCTGTTTCATCCTCTTAGAATCCCTACTCTTTTTCTTGAGACCGTTTTTCACCAGGACAATTATATAAGTACTTCTGAAATTATATTTTTACTATCTAACTCCATAAGCAAGAACAGTACCTTCTTCTCTCTGCAGAGTCTCCCACCCTAAACAAGCATGTGGGGCTTAGTAGGTCCTCAGGAAATACGTATTTTTAATGCAGCATTGGTTCTCATTATTAAGGCAGGTATTCAATTAAGCTTAAAAGTATATGAAATTGACACAACGGACCTTATCAAAAGTAAAAACTTTGGAGTGTGCAAATGCCATGTGATTAGGATAAAAAGAGAAGCTACCCATTAGGAGAAAAGAGTTGCAAATCACATATCCATCAGAGGACTTGCATCTAGAATATACAAAGAAGCCTAAAAACTCAACAGTTAAAGAACACAAGACAATTTGAAAATGGGCGGAAAAAAAAAAAGAAACATTAGCAGACATTATGTGTGACAAATGTTACTGACGTCCCTTTGGGGCGATGACAGAGATTCTCTGTCATTCTCTGTCCATGTGATTTCCCAGGCAAGAATACTGGGAGATCTTCCTGACCCAGAGAAGGTGGATTCTTTACCACTGAGCCACCAAGGAAGCACCCGTTTATGTTTACATGCTGAAAGACAAAGGGAAATAAAGCAAGACATTGGTAATGGCTATCTCAGGCAAACGGGCTCTTAGGGGACTTTCCACTTCCTTCCTTTTCTCTTCTTTTATTTCCTTTGCTTTCTGAGTGTGTGTTTTCTATATATCCCAAATTTTCTACGAAGAACATTGATACCCTTTTCAAACAGAAAATAAGACAGTGGTATTTTTTAAGTAGTTTTGAATCTGTGCTGAGATACGGTGAATTCCGTGCAATGATAGAGTTCCAGGGGACATGCCCTGCCCTCTTGCCACCAACACCTCACAGCAATCTGGCAGTTTCCCAGACTACAACCATCCACATGGCACCTTGAAGATCATCCCCATAAACCAGCATCACAATACTATTCTTAAATAGACTCTTCGTATTTAAAGGAACTTATTTAGAAGGAATCTTTGTCATTACCACAAAGGAAAATTAGTATCATTTGTCACAATAAAATGTAACTACAAAATAAATACCTTTTTAAAAAGTGGATTTTTTTTTTTTTTTTTTTTTTTTTTTGGCTGCAGCTGGATACTGTCCCGTGAAGAAGAATCTGAGTCCAAGGCCTGTCCTCTGTTTTTTTCATAAAAGAAGGTTAGCAAATACAAGAGTTCAGGTACGAAAAACACTTTCACACCGAAGAATTTCTCTTTGACATAATCAGAAACCTTGAAAATGGACTGAAGGAAAAATGATATTTGACTCAGTGTCGGTTACAGCCATGGCTCTGTAGCAACCTAAATACATCACATGCCATGAGTGGTACCCATCCTATTGCAGAGGGCACTGGGCTTCGTGATTGAGCCCAAACAAAGCCCTGGAGGAGCCCAGCTTCTGGAAGCACTTTGGGTTCTGAGCCGGCCCTTCCCAGAGGCAGGACAGAGGAAGGACAGCAGCAGAGACCCAGAGCCTGAGGAGGGACCCTGACCATTGTCAGGCCCTTGGAGGCTCCGCAGGTCACTCTTTGACTGCAGGGAGGGTTTTCTCCCACCCCGGGAGGAGCACCTCTCTCCAAGTAAGGTGTGAGATGTGCTCTTCTGGGATACCAGACAGGAAGAACGGGAGTGAATGATCTGCCGTCATGTTTGCATGGTTACAGAACTAGGAAAAATGATCCTTTTCTGCTCAGAGCGTTATCAAGTGAACTGCACCAGCTCCATTAGTGTTGGAAGCATCCATATGAAATTATGGAACTCATGATGGCTTTGTCTGGGAAACTGCTCATTTCTGATCGGAAGTTCTATTACACATGAATTTAATTCTAAACAGTGTTACCAACAGATCCAAATGATTTACATTTTAAGCAGTCTTCCTTCATTATCTCATACCTTGTCAGACAGCAAAAGATGGATTTTATGAGCTTCTATGATGAGAAATGATGAATGTCTCTAAATGGGAGTCTTTCTGTACTCCAGCTCTTCTGGGGTGGGGGTCACATCCCTCAGGCCTGCTTCGGTGGGCACACCTGAGATCTGAGATCAAAGACAGGGCGTGCAGAGACAGCCTCCCAAACTTTCCTGAAGTTGGATCTAAACAAGGTAAATGTTTCCAGCTGGGGCATTGAACATTACTTGGTACCAAACTTTCCTTCCATCTAGAGAGAGAAAGGGAGAGGGAGGTTATCTACTAATAATGTCCCAAACTGTTACACAAGCTTGAACAATTGTAGGAGAAATAACTTGGATTTTTTTGCCTATGCATTTTTTTAAACTGGAGGATAATTGCTTTACAATGTTGTGTTGATTTCTGCCACACGACAAAGTGAATCAGCCACAAATATGCATATGTCTCCTCTCTTCCACTCCCCACCCCATCCCACCCCTCTGGGTTGTCACAGAGCACGCGGATGAGTTCCTTGTGTTACACAGCAACTTCCCACTATCTATTTTGCATATGGTAATGTACATATTTCAACACTATTCTCTCCATTCGTCCCACCCTCTGCTTCACCCACTGTGTCCCCAAGTCTGTTCTCTATGTCTGCACTTCTGTTCCTGCCCTGCAAATATTTTCCCTGCATTTTTATTTGTGGAACTTACATAAAACAATGTGTTGATAATCAATTTCACATTTTCAATTACTTTCTCACTTAATAAAGACTGTTACTGACAATTTTCCAAACCAGCATAATATGTAATCATTGAACCTTTTCAAAGACAAAATATAACAATGACAAATAATGCTTATAGAATTCTAGCTATGTGCCACAAACTATTTTAAGCACACTTCATACATTTGAATTACTTGGCCCTCACAAACAACATATGCAGCTACAGTATAATTCTCATTTTACAGATGAGGAAGTTAAGGCATAGGAAGTCTAACTTGCTCAAGAACATCCAGCTTATGTGGGGCAGAGCAGTATTTGAACCTCAGCAGGATGGTTTTCGGGCACTGGTTTATCAAACATTTTCTATAAATCTTCAGAGAGTTAATATTTTAGGCTTTGAGTGCACTGTGGTCTCTGTTGCGGCTACTAAACTCAACAGCCGCAGTGCAAAAGCAGCCCCAGACAATGCATACATGAAAGCATGTGGCCATGCTCCAATAAATTGGAGAAGTAACCTGGTTTTAACCTTGGGCCAGGACAGGGGTACGTGAGTAGGGGAAGTGGCCATTGATTCGCAAACAGAAGTAAATCAGTAATTTTGAAGATTATTGGTACGTTGAGTCATCTTAATGCTAGAAGGTAAATACAAGGCAAGCTGGGTCTCTTGCTTGCTTTGCATTTGTCTTTGGGTTCACTCTATCCGGGGGAGACCTGGAAGACCAGCCCAGAGATACCAGGAAGAAGGGATGAAGATGAGGCTGCTGCGTGAACTTTTCTGGAAACCACTGCCCACACACCAGAGTCAGATGAGACATTCCTTGAAAGGCAGATTCTCTTCCCCAGTTTCCTACAGTTAATTGCTTCCCCACCATCGGCCCAAGGAAGAATCCTCTGACTCAGAATGGCTGGGGTGAGCCCTTTGGATTGAATGGTTCAGTTAGAGGCTGAGTCACTGGGAAGGAAAACACAATGAAACATTCTTGGGGCTGCCCCACAGCTAAGTGGCAACTCTAGACTTCACCCAGACCATAGTACGTGGTAAAATCCAAAAGTTTAAAAAGTGAACAAAATAAAATGCTAGCAACTCCGTGCTCTGATTTCCAAATTTTAGAAAATGGCAAAAATAGCCTCTGAGAAATCATCTTTGCATCTTCCAGAATCCTGCTGCCCTCTAGGTTTGGGGAACCCCAGAAGGCTTCTTCAAAGTGACCAAGAGCAAATAGAGGGGCAAGAAAGCAAAGCATGCCGCAGAACATAAACTGCCTTCCACTCAGGAAAGGGGTCACGTCCTTGACGCAGGGCCCACGGTTACCCAGAGTCCCCGAGAAAGTCTCCCCCTCCCCCTTCTGTTCATGGTATCTTTAGAATCAAGGCTACAAACTGCATGAATAGCGAGTAATTCAATTAACTCTATAGTCTGAGATGAAAAAAGGGCCATTTTGCTAGCTCGAGTGGAGCACGAGTTTAACCCTGGTGCTCAAGAAATTCCCAGGCCAGACAGCATATTAAACCAGCTCTTCAACTTAAGAACAATTACTGTCATTTATCAGCCTGAATAGCAATAATGCACAAATCGACAGCTTTCAGGAGGCAAAAAGCTAGCTAGGTGTAATGATATGCAAAGCCACAGCACTCTACATTTTGAACTGTCTCCATCCCATCAATACATCTCCTACCACCTACAATTTATCAATACAAATGTGGTGCCCAATGAAGGCAAGACCAAGAAGATAAATATGAACGGGGTGAGGGGAAAAAAGGCTCAGGAATGTTTGAATTTTAAAATGATGAAGTACAGATCACATTCTTAAAGCATTTTACACGCAATGACCCGATCACACCAAGTTCTCTTCTGAAAGAGGTAAGAGAATAAGGGGACTTTTCTACTCCAAGGTTGCAGGTAGATGCAGCTTTTATTTCTTTTTCTGCTCCCAGATCATGTCTTTAACTGAAAAGTGTGATCATTTAGGGACCTAATATTAAAAGGAATAGCAAGAATGCTAATCACAGTGGTGAATTTGCATAGGGCCTTTCTCCTAATTCCTCTCACATCTATCATTTTAATTTCATAATATCTCTAAGCGATAAAAAGATAAATATTACAATAGCTTCTTTGAAAGAAGGGGAAACTGAGGCATGGTGTGAGTTTGAGATACCCTCCACATCACTCACTTGGGGCTAGAACCAGGTTATGAACACCCAGCCCACCCTTGTGAAGTCACAGTACACCCAGAAGTGATGGGGAGAGTATGAGAATTCTAGTACACAAAGAGATCAGATGCCAGTAGAAGTGGGAGCCATGGAGGTGGGGCAGGGTAAAGATAAACAGATGTCAGAACCGGACAAATGGAATCCCACGGTTGCAGCACAGTGATGAGCCCTACTGTGTGTCAGGCGCTGGGGGATGGAGGGGGGGGGGATACGGCCACTGCTCACCTAGGCCCTGCTCACGGTCCCCATGCCCCCACACCCACCACACAGTGACTCTTTTTTCTGAACAGCATCACTTAGCCTGATAGAATGAATTTATGCTGAGGGAAGCTGAGGAGGGTGGTACCCAAGATGGAAAACATGCCTGGAAAGGTGATGAGGACCATTTCCCCCCGCCCCCAGAGTTTTGGATGCAAATCAGGCAAACAAGGCCTGCTCAGCCCGGTGCTGGGAGAGTTCTGGGGGTCGTTTTTCTCTCTAGCCACTTTGATCCTTCACCTTCCAATTATTCCTATTCAGGCCCCCTAAGGGGGCTCCATCATAGGCGTTCATCATCTCAGCCCTAACATTGTGCAATGGTGTCTAACTCTGACATGCAAACTCCTGGCCTTTAGGTAATATTTTTAACCAACTTAAAAGGGAAAATAGTGATTGGTGATAAGATTTAAGGGATTTCTAGGACTTCCCTGGCAGTTCATTGGTTAAGACTCCACACTTCCACTGCAGGGGGCATGGGTTCAGTCCCTGGTCAGAGAACTAAGATACTGCAAGCCACACGGCACAGCAAAAAGAAAAAGAAAAAAAGGCATTAAAAGAAAAAGATTTAAGGGATTTTCTTGCTTCCTTGTTTGTTTGAAAGGTCGGAGTTTTTTATTCTGGGTGTCTTTGTTTCCTAACATAATACCTACCTAATTTAAAATCCCATTCACAAATAAAATGATCATCTCTTATAAAACACCGAACTAATCATTTGGTGGAACCACATCTTATGTCTTAATTTTCAGATGGGTGGGAGAAGTCTTGAGCAGTCTTATTTTCTGACATCAAATAAGAATGTAGGTGCCTTTCTCTCCCTTTATAAGAAATTACACCTTGCTCTTACTATTAAATTAGAATCTCCTCTCCTCTCTCTGAAATTTGGCTGCTTTACAATAAATACATAAATCAAAGAGGCACGGGATCCAGACGCCAATTGGCAGACGGCACTGTGAAATAAGCACCGGGACATGGGCGTGCGGAAGTGTTACAACCTGTTCCAATCTGCTCCCTGTTCTCCTTCATAACAAAAGAGGAAGAGAATCCAAACCCTCCTACACGTGCATGTACACACACACACACACATACACACACACACACACACACACACACACACACACACACACACACACAGAGCAAAGTTTGGGAGGTTTAAATAGAGCTAAGCCTGCTGAGCAGAGCCACCCAACTGCTCGGGACATGGGCTTCTCACTCTTACCGCTGAGCTGCAATATTTGCCACGTCTTGCCAACAGAAGATGGTGTGAACCTGCCATGCAACTGCTGAGAAGTTTGGAAAAGTCTGGGGTTTTGCCAGTATTGTTATCACTGTTGTCGCTGTTGTCTTCAGGCCAAAGAAATTTTCCCTGCACTTGAGCTTAGGTTTTTTTTTCCCTCAACAGCCATGAGAGGGTGGTCATGAGAATTATTGTTACGATTCTTGTGACAAAACCCACCCAGAGAAAATAAGGTGGGCATAACAATTAGAACACTTTTGGAGGCCAGTGACAGAAAATCCAAGCCAGATAGACTTGAAATGAAAGAGACTGCTTTGAGAAAGCAGAACCCTTGTACACTGTTGGCGAAAATGTGAATTGGTATGGCCACTATGGAGAAAAGTAATGGAGGCGCCTCAAAAAACTAAAAAGAGCTGCCGCATGACCCAGCAATCCCACTCCTAGGCATATATCCAGAGAAAATCATAATTTGAAAAGATATATGCATCCCAATGTTCACTGCAGCAATATTTACAACAGCCAGGATATGAAAACAACCTAAATGTCCATCCACAGAGAAACAAGGAAGATACAGTACAGACATACAATGAAATACTACGCAAGCATAAAAAGGAATGAAACAGTGCGATTTGCAGAGATGCTGGTGGACCTAGAGACTACCATACAAAATGAAGCAAGTCAGACAGAGAAAAACAAATATCATATAACAGCACTTGGATCCTAGATACATGGATTCTAGGAAACTGGTACAGATGAACTTATGTGCGAAGCCAAAACAGAGACACAGATGTAGAGAACAAACTTATGGATGCCAAGCAGCGGGGAAAAGGTGAGGTTGAACTGGAAGATTGGGACTGACATACAGACATTCCTATGTATGAAATAGATAACTAATGAGAACCTACTGTATGGCACAGGGAACTCTACTGAACACTATGTGGTGACCTAAAAATGGGAAGGAAACCTACAAAAGAGGGGATATGTGTATACGTATAACTGATTCACTTTACTGTATAGAAAAAACCGACAGAACACTGCAAAGCAACTATACTCCAATAAAAAATTTATAAAAAAGAAAGAGAATGCATTTGCTCACTTAAGCGACAAATCCAAAGGGTGAGTTGGCTTTGGGCAGGAAGGAATCAGAAACCTACCACTCCCAATCTCTGCCTCTGCTTCTTGGGGTAACCTTCTTTCTCAGCTCAGTGGGGTACACTGGCAGCCTAAGGCTCATGTCTACATAACATGTAGGCCTATAGCTGAGCCCAAACCAAAGCCCAGAACTGAAACTGATTGGACCAGATTGACTTGGGTCATGTGCACATGACTGAACCAATCACTGCAGCCAGAGGGATAGAGTACACTGATTGGCTTAGAAAGGGTCACAGGCTTCACCTCGGCAAAAACTTCCCCAAACCATGGGGACTCAGAGAAGTGAAGTGAGAGCCCCACTCAGTAAAACCAGGGGAAGCAGACATTGAGAGGTAAAATGCAGCAATTGTCCACTTCAAAGCATCATGAGATCTAATCTTTGGTTGGACCAGAAGTCTCCAATTCCAATAATCAAGATACTATGCCCAGAGTTCATTTCACAGCTTGAGTAGAGAGTATAGCCACTTACATTGAATGCCATGTATCTTTCAGCATCCAGACTACAGATGACCACTGAATCTCCAGAGCCTGATAGGTTCACAAAAATGATTCCTAGAGGTGAGCTTTTGATCCACTAGTGTTCAGAATTTTAATAACTGCCACTCTCAAGTTATAAAGCTCACATCAGATGATTAAACTCCCCCTAGTTAAGAACTAGTGCAATGAGGTGAACTGCAGGGCCAAGTTACTTGTGCTTTATATATTTTCTAAAATTTTAATTAAGATTACAAGTCAGATTAAGTAATTGCTTTCTAAAAGATAGATAAACCCAGAAAGACAGATACAATCAAGATTTTTTTAAAGAAACCATTTGGCCTCAAATTTGATATCATCTTTACTTTTGTGTTCATTGAACTTTCTTTGTTGAAATACAACTTCAGTTAAATTCAGTCACTCAGTCGTGTCCAACTCTTTGCGACCCCATGGACCACAGCATGCCAGGTTTCCCTGTCCATCATCAATTCCTGGAGTTTACTCAAACTCGTGTCCATAGAGTCAGTGATGCCATCCAAGCATCTCATCCTCTGTCGTCCCCTTCTCCTCCTGCCTTCAATCTTTCCCAGCATCAGAGTCTTCACATCAGGTGGCCAAAGTATTAGAGTTTCAGCTTCAGCATCAGTCCTTCCAATGAATATTCAGGACTGATTTCCTTTGGACAGACTGGTTGGATCTCCTTGCAGTCCAAAGGACTCTCAAGAGTCTTCTCCAACACCACAGTTCAAAGGCATCAATTCTTTGGTGCTTAGTTCTCTTTATAGTCCAACTCTCACATCCATACAACATACATGTGGACAAATACACAAGTCGTAAGTGTACACCTCAGTTCATTAGCCTAAAGTTAACTTACACTGAAGCAAATATATTAAGATCAAGAAAGCACCAGAAGCACCTTTGGGACCCTCTGTTGTTGTTGTTGTTATTGTTTAGCCGCTAAGTTGTATCCAACTCTTTTTGCGACCCCATGGACTACAACCCACCATGCTCCTCTGTCTATGGAATTATCCAGGCAAGACTATAGGAGAGGGTTGCCATTTCCTTCCCCAAGGGAGCTTCCCTACCCAAGGATCAAACCTATATCATCTGCATTGGCAGGCAAGTTCTTCACCACTGAGCTACTAGGGAAGCCCTTTGGGCCCCCTAAAGATCAATATCTCACCATTCCACCAAAAGGAAACTACTGTCTGATCTCTAACAACATAGATAATATTTGCCTATGTCTTGAACTTTATATAGATAGAGTCATACAGTGTGGACTCCTTTGTGTCTGGATTCTTTCTTTCAAAAGAGATTCACCGCAGAGACAGACAAATATTGTATAGTATCACTTATATGTGGACTCTAAAACATACAACAAACTAGTGAATAAAACAAACAAGAAGCAGACTCACAGAGAACAAATTAGTGGTTACCAGTGGGGAGAGGAAAGGGGGAAGGGCAATGTTGGAGTGGGGAATTTAAAAAAGGTTATTACAGGATTACATGAAATGTATGTGAAACTTCTGAAAATTGTAAAGCACTGTAGAATTTTTTTAATAAAATAAAATAAAAATTTTAATTAAAAAAAGTCACCCAAGGTGTTACAAGTACTGTAATGGTAGTTTATTCACTTTTCTTCCTGTTTAATAATGCATTATATGAATATTGTACAGTCTATATGCAATGGACTAAAGGTTTATAATCCCCCCAAATTCCTATGTTGAAATCCTAACCCTCAAAGGGGTGGTATTAGGAAGTGGGGCCTTTTGAAAGTAATTAGATCATGAGGATGGAACTCTCATGCAAGAAGTCAGTGGCTTTGTAAAAGGGACTCCAGAGAGTTTCTTTGCCTTCTCTTTCACCATGTATGGACACAGCTGGAAGTGGATAGTCTGCAGCCTGGAATAGGCACGAACTGGAACCTGACCATATTCACACTCTGATCTCAGAGTTCCAGCCTCCAGAACTGTGAGAAATAAATTTTTGTTGCTTCTGAGGCACTCAGTCTATGGTGTTTGGTTATAGAGGTCTGAAGTGACACGCTATGTTTTCCGTCTATTCATGGTGGTCATTTTGGTTACTGTTGTGCACATTCTTATGCATAGGCAGACATTTCTGTTGGGTTTACATCTAGGAGAGGAACTGTTAGAATACATATTCGCTTTTAGTAGATAAAGGCAGTCTTCCAAAGTGGATGCACCAGTTTACTCTCCCAGCAGCAGTAACTCTCTCAGCAGTTATTCTCTGAACACCTTCGACCAGTCATTATTACTGCTTTGATCAGTTCAGCTCTGTTCCTAGTGAGTGCTAAGTTACTTCAATTGTGTCCAACTTTTTCTGACTCTATGGACTATAGCCTGCCAGGCTCCTCTGACCTTGGGATTCTCCAGGCAAGCATACTGGAGTGGGTTGCCATGCCCTCCTCCAGGGGAACTTGCCAACCCAGGGATCAAACCTGCAGCTCCTCCATTGCATTGCAGGCAGATTCTTTACTGCTGAGCTACCAGGGAAGCCCTTGTTCCTAACCATGACCCAACTAATGGAGATCATGTGTAGAGCCTGGGAGGTAGCCAGAGCTCAATGTAAATCTTGGCTTCACCACTTACTGAACAATGAGTGTTTCTTTGGATAATTTCACTTAGCCTCAGATTCCTGATCTGTGAAGGGACCATAATCTTAATGTTCTTGAAAGAATCGAATTGCATTTATACACAAAAGTGCTTTGCAAGCTGTAAAACTATATACCCATGTTAGAGATTAGAAAGAAGCTGTGGGTTCTTTCAGACAACACTACAGTTACCTGGTGTTAAAAATAGAAATCTCCCAGTAGTATTAGGAGTGCACTGGATAGCAAGTTAGAAAACCTTGGGTTAAAATATTGTCCACAGCACTTACCACCTGACTTTCAAGGAGTTGCTCAATCCCCATGATCCTCAGGTTTTCTATCCATGAAATAAGAATAGTAAGACTTCCCTGATAGTTGTTATGAGGGAAAAAAAGAACATAATGTATCCAAAAAAAAAAAGTGAGAGCAATACTGAAAGAAAGAATCTAAGTGTTGATTCCAGCTCTTGGAACACAACAGGTGCTCAAAAAAATGACAACCATCATTCGTTAAAGGTTTAGAAAATATGGTAGACATCTGGTTCCATGAACCCTTTTATTGATACTCTTATCTTTCATAATGAAGGTTGGTATATGCAAAATTGTCAATTGATAAAATTTGGCTTTTCTGCTTCAAGAGTCGCTTTTTTCATTTTCTGCCTGTTCCAACCATTCAGGGGCTCAGCATACCCAGGATCTCTGCCATCCACCACTCTAAGAAAAGCTTGCTATCAGGGAAGAGTGAAATTTCAGAATTCTATATGACAGTCCCAAAATGTCAGAGCTAGAAGGGACCTGAAGGCATACAACTCATTCAATTCATTTTACAGATGGTGGAGCTGAGGCTAGAAATCCAAGGTAACACTTCTGGTTAGTGGCAGAGTCAGGGAAAGGGCCCGGCTTTCCTGACATCCCGCCCAGGGCTCATTCTCTCTTAGCTGAGAATAAGTGTTAATCTGTATCTCTAGTTGTAAATAAAAGAGTTGGTTCTTCATTAAGGACCTTTCAAGTATCAGAGAAAGAGTTAAATCACATCTAATCTACTCATAAATTAAACAGGCACTGCTAAAATTTAAAGCACCAATATAGACAAAAACCAGCAGTATTTATATTTTAAATAATCTTCTCTTTAAAAAAAAATTGGAGAACTTTTGCTTGCAGCCATGACAGAATAACTGATATGAGACTTGCTCTCCTGCCAAAAACAACTGTAAAACTAGACAAATATATGAGGCAACTGTCTTCAGACATTGTGCAACAGGCAGTGCAGGACTGTAATTTTGAGAGAAGGCATACACATGAGGTGACCCCCTTATTTCTCTGGCTTTCTGCCAGGGAGTACCTTTCTACCATGGCCCAAGAATGAGTGGTACAAATGGAACAGTAGTTTCACTAAGCTAATGAGACAGTGATCAGAGTTCTGGGCCACTGAAGTGTCTGAATTGTGTAGAGCAGAACAGAAAAGAGGGGGGTTCACAAAGACAGCTGTTGTAAATCTCATTGAGGGTTCACCATGGGACCTTGGCTGAGGGCTGGACTGTGCACGCACAAGGTTACAGTCCAGGAAGCCAAGCAAATGTCTCCTGCTACAGAGCTGAGAGTGGTATGGTGATATGAGAAGTTGTACACTGCTGTAGGACATTAAAGTTACAGTCAAGTCATTGTAGCAAAACTTCACTGAATACTCCAAACCTCCAGGTGAGATCTTTAAAAGGTCATGCGTTTGGATTAAGGAACACAATGCAAAGGGAAGGCAAGTTCAAAACTAAAATAGATCCTAACAAGTTAAACTTGACTCTAATGGACGGAAAGGATCCACTAGTAATGAAAGTGTTAGTCACTCAATCATGTCCGACTCTTTCCAACTCCACGGACTGTATCCCACCAGGCTCCTCTGTCCATGGGATTATCACAGCAAGGATACTGGAGTGGGTAGCCACTTCCTCCTCCAGGGGATCTTCCAGGGATCGAAACTGGGTCTCCTGCATTGCAGGCAGATTCTTTTCCTTCTGAGCCATCAGGGAAGCCCAAAATAATAATAGCAATCATTCAATAGAAGCTGACCCCAGGTTGACCCACATGTTGAAATTAATAGGAAAAAGTCTTTCAAGAAACTTTATAAGTGTCTGTTCAAGAACTTAAAAGAAAAGAGAATCATAATGAGTTAACAGTAGACATAGCCCCCAAAATTGTGTGTGTGTGTGTGTGTGTATACACCAAAACAAGCCAAGTGAAAATTCTGGAAATAAAAAATACAATGAATGAAATGAATGCTTGGTATGTATAGTCTTAACAGAAAATTGGAGGTTGCAGATAAGTTAATAAATTTGCTCATTTGCTCAGTCATGTCCGACTCTTTTTGACTCCATGGAATGTATGACTCCATGGATTGTACCCCATCAGGCTCCTCTGTCCATGAAATTTTTCAGGCAAGAATACTGGAGTGGATTGCCATTTACTACTCCAGGGGAAGTTCTTTACTCAGGGATTGAACTTGGTGTCTACTGCATCTCCTGCATTAGCTGGTGGATTCTTTACAACTGCGCCACCTGGCCAAAGAAGACATTTAGTAAACTTGAAGACAGGTCAATAGAAAGTTTTCAATCTGAGAACAGAGAGAAAAATATTGGGGGGAAATGAACAAAGTCTCAGGGATTTGTGGCGAAAATGTCAAGCAGTCTAACATATATATAATTAGAGCTCAAGATGGAAAGGAAAAAGAAGAAATAGAAAACTTCATGAACGAATAACAACCAATTTTTTTCACAAAATGTGTGGAATGTGTGAGCTTATAGAGATGAGAAGTCCAGTGAATCCCAAATGGCATAAATATAAGAACTATACCTAGTTCAGGACAAAGTCAAACTGCTAAAAACTAAAGATGAAGAAGCAATCTTAAAACTAGTCAACTAAAAAAAGCTCACAGCATGCAGAGGAACAATGATAAATATGAATGACAGCAAACTTCTCATCAGATGGGAATTCAGATCTACAAGAAGGAATAAACAACATCAGAATGGTAAATATGTGGGTAAATATAAAAGACTTTTTCTTCTACTTTTAATTTATTTGTAAGACAACTCTCTAACTAAAAAAAAGAATAGTAACACCATGTTGGGTAGTTATTGAGTATTATTAAAAATATGACACTAATAGCACAAAGGATGGTGGGCTAAGTGGCTTTTACTGTTGTAAAAGTCTTACACTTCACATGAAGAGGTATAAGATTAATTTAAAATAGACTGTGGTGGCTTAAGAATGCACAGTGTAATCCCTAGTGTGGTCAACTAAAGCAAAACAAAACAAAGAAAGAGATAGGATTCTTTGTATTGAAATATACAAAAAGAAGAATTAAAATGGGAATGCTAAAAAAGAGTACAATAATGCAAAGGTATTCAGGAAAGGAAAAACAAATAAATACAAATTAGATGGAACAACCAGATGACAAATTGCAAGATGGCAGACTTGTAGACTATCAATCATTAAATTAAGTATAATGGACTAAACTCGCTAATCAAAAAGAACAGATGGGATTTAAAAATCAAGACCCAACTGTATGCTATGTATAAGAGACATTTTCAATGGAAAGAAATAGCTAAGTTAAATGTAAAAGGATGAGAAATGGCAATAAATCAACTGGAAAGGTAATTTGACTATATTAATATCAAATAGACCTCAAAACAAAGAATATAACCATGATATATTTCATAGTGATAAAGAGACAACTTATCAGAAAAAAATAAAAATCCAAAACTTGAGGGGATTCCCCGGCAATCCAGTGATTAAAACTCAGCACTTTTACTGCCATGGCCAGGACTCTAGCAGCATGACACAAAAAGAAAGAAAGAAAGAAAGAAAGAGAGAGTGTAGTAATTAGGAGGGCTTCCAAACACATGAAGCAAAACTTAACTAAAAGGAAAGTACCCAAATCCATAATCAATGCCAGAGGTTTTAACATCCATTTCTTGGTAACTAATGAAACAGCTAGACAAAAAAAAAAAAAAAAATCAACAAATACATAGAATATTTGAAAAGCAATTGTAAACAAACTTAACTTAATTAACATTTTTAGAACATGGTGCCCAACAACTATAGGATGCATATAGTTTTCAAGTGTACCTGAAATGTTCACCAAGATTAATCATATGTTACATCAAAGTCAAGTGTCAGTACATTTCAAAATATTGAAATTTTAAACAGTATATTCTCTGACCACAATGGAAAAGCTGCAAATATTTGGAAATTCACAACACACATCTAAATAAAACATGAGTAAAAGAAAAAATTACAACAGAAATTGCAAACTATGTCAAACTAAATGATAATAAAAGTACAATGTATCAGAATTTGTGGGATGCAGCCAGAACAGTGATTTGAGAGAATTCATGCCTGGACAATTCCCATGGACAGAGGAGCCTGGTAAGCTACAGTCCATGGGTTCGCAAAGAGTCAGATACAACTGAACAACTAATACTTCCACTACTTTCACTTTTTCATAGCTTTTAATGGATATGTTAGAAGGAAATTTTAAAATGATAAAATTTTAAATCAATGATAAAAATTTTAAATCAACGACTAAAGTGTCCATCTTAGGAGGCTATAAAAATTAAATCAAATTTAACCTACTATAATTAAAAGGAAGGTAGTAATAAAGATAAAAGGAGACATCAATGAAATAAAAAACAAATAATTGGGAAATTAATAAAACCAAAATTTAGATTTTAAAAAGACTAACAAAATTGATGTAGAAAGACTAAGAAAGAAAAAAACAGAGTAAACACAAGTTAAAAATATCAGAAGTGAAAAGGGGGCCATCCCTAGAGTTTCTACAGACAAAGGATAAAGAGGCAATATTAAGAATGATTTTATTGCAAATAAATTTGACAGCTTATATGAAATGGAAACATTTCTTGAAAACTTCTATTTACCAAAACTGATATTAGAAGAAATAGAAAATCTGGATAGTCTTAAGTCCATTAAAGAAACTGAATTCATAATCAAAAGCAAACCCGACACCCAAACAAATCATTGTGAACTCTATTTTAAGAAAAGGACAATGATCAACCTTACATAAACTCTCTCAGAAAATAGAGGATGAGAGAATATTTCATAACTAGTTTTTTTTAATATTTTTTTTATTAGTTGGAGGTATAACTAGTTTTATAAAGACAGAACAGCGATTCTCAACCTAACAAGAAAGGGTGGAAAATTACCAATCAATATGCTCCATGAACACTGCACAAAAATTGTTCATAAAATATTTGCAAATAAAATCCAGTAATATACCAAAATACATACATATATAATGACCAAGTAGAGCTTTACACAGAATGCAGTTTGGTTCAATAATCATAAACAAAACAGCATAATGTATATTAACAGGTAAAAAAGAACCAAAAAAATCATGCAAGTACATATGCAAAAAACATTTATCAAAATTCTACACCCATTTGTAGAAGAAAAAATTTTAACCCAAAAATAAAAAGGAGCTTCATCAATCTGGTAAAAGGTCACTCTATAAAAATTTCTACAGCTAACATCATACTTTTTGGTACAATATTAAATGCTTGCCCTAATCCTTGGAACAAAGAAAGGAAGTCTTCTCTTGGCATATCCATTCAACATCATTCTGGAGATGCTAGCCAATACAATAAGATGATAAAAGAAAAAAGGAACAATCAAAAAAGAAGAAATAAAACTGGATGCATTTACAGATAGTATGGGGGTTTATATTTAAAAACTAAGAAATCTACAGAAAAATTGCTAAAATACAAGTAAATTTAGCAAGGTTGTAGTAAGAGTCAGTATACAAAAATAAATGGTATTTCTGTACCCTGGCAGCAGCAAAAAAAAAAAAAAAAAAAAGAAAGGAAATAAAAAATTTTATGCTATTTATAATAGCATCAACATATAAAACACTTAGAAATACATTAGCAAAGTACACACAAGATCCTTTCTCTGAAAACCTCTACAACAGAAATTAAAGAAGTCCTAAGTAAATGGATAATCATGATGGTGTGGTCACTCACCTAGAGCCAGACATTCTGGAATGTAAAGTCAAGTGGGCCTTAGAAAGCATCAGTATGAACAAAGCTAGTGGAGGTGATGGAATTCCAGTTGAGCTATTTCAAATTCTGAAAGATGATGCTGTGAAAGTGCTGCACTCAACATGCCAGCAAATTTGGAAAACTCAGCAGTGGCCACAGGACTGGAAAAGGTCACTTTTCATTCCAATTCCACAGAAAGGCAATGCCAAAGAAGCTCAAACTAATGCATAACTGTACTCATCTCACACGCTAGTAAAGTAATGCTCAAAATTCTCCAAGCCAGGCTTCAGCAATATGTGAACTGTGAACTTCCAGATAATCAAGCTGGTTTTAGAAAAGGAAGAGGAACCAGAGATCAAATTGCCAACATTCGCTGGATCATCGAAAAAGCAAGAGAGTTCCAGAAAAACATCTATTTCTGCCAAAGCCTTCAACTGTGTGGATCACAATAAACTGTGGAAAATTCTGAAAGAGATGGGAATACCAGACCACCTGACCTGCCTCTTGAGAAACCTATATGCAGCTCAGGAAGCAACAGTTAGAACTGGACATGAAACAACAGACTGGTTCCAAATAGGAAAAGGAGTATGTCAAGGCTGTATATTGTCACCCTGGTTATGCTGGGCTGGAAGAAGCAGAAGTTGGAATCAAGATTGCTGGGAGAAATATCAATAACCTCAGATATACAGATGACACCATCCTTATGGCAGAAAGTGAAGAGGAACTAAAGGGCCTCTTGATGAAAGTGAAAAAGGAGAATGAAAAGGTTGGCTTAAAGCTCAACATTCAGAGAAACTAAGACCATGGCATCTGGTCCCATCACCTCATGGGAAATAGATGGGGAAACAGTGGAAACAGTGTTGGACTTTATTTTGGGGGGCTCCAAAATCACTGCAGACAGTGATTGCAGCCATGAATTTAAAAGATGCTTAATCCTTGGAAGGAAAGTTATGACCAACCTAGACAGCATATTAAAAAGCAGAGATATTACTTTGCCAATAAAGGTCCATCTAGTCAAGGCTATGGTTCCAGTAGTCATGTATGGATGTGAGTGTTGGACTGTGAAGAAAGCTGAACGCCGAAGAATTGATGCTTTTGAACTGTGGTGTTGAAGAAGACTCGAGAATCCCTTGGACTGCAAGGAGATCCAACCAGTCCATCCTAAAGGAGATCAGTTCTGAGTGTTCATTGGAAGGACTGATCCTGAAGCTGAAACTCTAATACTTTGGCCACCTCATGTGAAGAGTTGACTCATTGGAAAAGACCCTGATGCTGGGAGGGATTGGGGGCAGGAGGAGAAGGGGACAACAGAGGATAAGATGGCTGGATGGCATCACCAACTCAATGGATATGAGTTTGAGTAAACTCCGGGAGTTGGTGATGGACAGGGAGGCCTGACATGCTGTGATTCATGGGGTTGCAAAGAGTTGGACATGACTGAGTGACTGAACTGAACTGAACTGAAGTAAATGGATAGGTATATCATGTTCACACATTGAAAGATTCAATATTGATTGATTTCTAATATTGGAAGACTCAATATTAATCTAGATTGAATATAGTCACAACCAAAATTCAGACCTTTTATAAGAATTTCTTCCCTGGTAGCTCAGCTGGTAAAGAATCCACCTGCAATGCAGGAGACCTGGGTTTGATACCTGGGTTGGGAAGATCTCCTGGAGAAGGGAGGGGCTACTCACTGCATATTCTGGCCTGGAGAATTCCATGGACTAGTTGCAAAGGGTCAGACAAGACTGAGTGTTTCACTTTCACTTTTTCATAAATTCTAAAAATTTTATGGGAATGAAAAGAACCTACAAAACCCAAAACAATATTGAAAAAGAACAATGTTGGAAGATTCGTGTTATCTAACTAATTGGTAAACAGAATAATTAGGATCTAGTTTGATATTAATTAGGATCATAATATTCTGGTTTGGAGAATTCTATGGGGTCCATGGGGTCCCAAAGAGTTGGACACAACCAAGTGACTTTCCCTAACAGATAAATAGACCAATTAAATGGAGTAGAGTCCAAAAATAAACCCACACATATTGATTTTCAACAAAGATACCAATGTATTCATTTGGGGAAATAAAAGCCTTTTCAACAAATAGTGCTGCAAGAAATGAATAAACATATAGGGGGAGATGAACCTCAACTCCTATAGCATACTACACACAAAATTAACTTGACATAGATCATACACCTAACTATCAAGTCAATGCTATAAAACTTCCAGAAGAAAATATAGAAAAATATCTGACCTCTGGTAGGTAAAAGTCTCTGAGAGAAGATACAAAAAGCACTCCCTCTGAAAGAAAAATGGCTGATAAATTGGGTTTCATCAAAGTTAAAATTTCCCATTCATCAAGAGTCACTGTTTAAAAAAATGAAAAGACAAGCCACACACTGGAAGAAATATTTACAATTCATATATCTGACAAAGTATTTGTATACAAAACACATAAATAACTCATAAAAATCAACAATGAAAAGTTAATTCCATTTTTAGAATGACAAAAAACTTGAATATACTTTCACAAAAGACTGGCCAAAAGGAAAATAAAACATGAGAGGTACTCAACATCATGACCCATCAGGAAAAACAAATTAAAATCACAATAAGATACCACTTTACAACCCAAGAATGGCTACAATTTTAAAAACCAACAACACCAAATGCTGGTTAGAATGTAAAACAACACGCATTGCTTGTTGGGGTTTAAAAGGTACAACCACTTCTGAAAACTAGCAGTTTCATAGGAATTTAAACATACACTTATCAGATGACCCAACAACTCCACTTTCAGATATTTACCCAAGGGAAATGAAATTTTTGTCCACACGAAATTTGTCCACAAATGTGTACAGCAACTTTCCTCATAATAGCTAAAAATTAAGTACAACCCCAAATATTCATCAGTGGAAGAACGGATAAACAAACTATCTATGCAGTATTATACAATGGAATACTAATTCACTGACACATAAAATGAACGAATTTCAAAAACATATTGAGTGAAAGATGCTAGATACAAAAGAGTTCATTGTATATGATTTCATTTTTTTTTTTACATGCCAGACAGATCAAACTAATCTACAGTGATAGAAATCAGAGCAAGATTTATCTATGAATGGTGAGCATTCACTGCAATGGGACACAAGAGAACTTTCTAGAGTTATGGACATGTTTCATATCTTGACTGTGGTGTTGGTTCCAGGTGTGTATTTCTGTCAAAAGTTACAGAATTGTACACTGAATACCTGTGCATTTTACTGAACGCAAGTCTTATCCCAATTTTTTATTTTTGATATAATTTATTTATTTTAATTGGAGGCTAATTACTTTACAATATTGTATTGGTTTTGCCATACATTGACATGAATCCACCACGGGTGTACATGTGTTCCCCATCCTGAACCCCTCTCCCACCTCCCTCCCCATCCCATCCCTCTGGGTCATCCCAGTGCACCAGCCCTGAGCACCCTGTATCATGCATCGAACCTGGACTGACGATTCATTTCACATATGGTAATATACATGTTTCAGTGCCATTCTCCCAAACCATCCCACCCTCACCCTCTCCCACAGAGTCCAAAAGACTGTTCTATACATCTGTGTCTCTTTTGCTGTCTTGCATACAGGGTTATCATTACCATCTTTCTAAATTCCATATATATGCATTAGTATACTGTATTGGTGTTTTTCTTTCTGGCTTACTTCACTCGGTATAATAGGCACCAGTTTCATCCACTTCATTAGAACTGATTCAAATGTATTCTTTTTAATGGCACATATTCAATACACATATTGCATTGCATATATGTACCACAACTTTCTTATCCATTCGTCTGCTGATGGACATCTAGGTTGCTTCCATGTCCTGGCTATTATAAACAGTGCTGTAATGAATATTGAGGTACATGTGTTTCTTTCAATTCTGGTTTCCTCAGTGTGTATGCCCAGGAGTGGGATTGCTGGGTCATATGGCAGTTCTATTTCCAGTTTTTGAAGGAATCTCCACACTGTTCTCTGTAGTGGCTGTACTAGTTTGCATTCCCACCAACAGTGTAAGAGGGTTCCCTTTTCTCCACACCCTCTCCAGCATTTATTGCTTGTAGTCTTTTGGATAGCAGCCATTCTGACTGGCGTGAAATGGTAACTCATTGTGGTTTTGATTTGCATTTCTCTAATAATGAGTGATGTTGAGCATCTTTTCATGTGTTTGTTAGCCATCTGTATGTCTTCTTTGGAGAAATGTCTGTTTAGTTCTTTGGTCCATTTTTTGATTGGGTCATTTATCTTTCTAGAATTGAGTTGCAGGAGTTGCTTGTATATTTTTGAGATTAATTCTTTGTCAGTTGCTTCATTTGCTTTTATTTTCTCCCATTCTGAAGGCTATCTTTCCACCTTGCTTATAGTTTCCTTTGTTGTACAAAAGCTTTTAATTTTAATTAGGTCCTATTTGTTTATTTTTGCTTTTATTTCCAATATTCTGGGAGGTGGGTCATAGAGGATCCTGCTGTGACTTATGTCGGAGAGTGTTTTGCCTATGCTTTCCTCTAGGAGTTTTATAGTTTCTGGTCTTATGTTTAGATCTTTAATCCATTTTGAATTTATTTTTGTATATGGTGTTAGAAAGTGTTCTAGCTTCATTCTTTTACAAGTGGTTGACCAGTTTTCCCAGAACCACTTGTTAAAGAGACTGTCTTTTTTCCATTGTATATTCTTGCCTCCTTTGTCAAAGATAAGGTGTCCATAGGTCCATGGATTTATCTCTGGGCTTTCTATTTTGTTCCACAGTACCATACTGTCTTGATGACTGTGGCTTTGTAGTAGACCCTGAAGTCAAGCAGGTTGATTCCTCCAGTTCCATTCTTCTTTCTCAAGATTGCTTTGGCTATTCAGGGTTTTTTGTATTTCCATACAAATTGTGAAATTATTTGTTCTAGTTCTGTGAAAAATACTGTTGGTAGCTTGATAGGGATTGCATTGAATCTATAGATCACTTTGGGTAGTATACACATTTTCACAATATTGATTCTTCTGATCAATGAACACTGTATATTTCTCTATTTGTGTCCTCTTTGATTTCTTTCAGCAGTGTTTTATAGTTTTTTATATATAGGCCTTTTGTTTCTTTAGGTAGATATATTCCTAAGTATTTTATTCTTTTCACTGCAATGGTGAATGCTTATCCCAATTTTTTAAAGTGTAAACACATAACATTTTCACTGAATCTTGCTAATGTAGGACTCCAGAATTTTAATAAGTCTATTC
Source organism: Muntiacus reevesi (assembly GCF_963930625.1). Classification (NCBI taxonomy): domain Eukaryota; kingdom Metazoa; phylum Chordata; class Mammalia; order Artiodactyla; family Cervidae; genus Muntiacus; species Muntiacus reevesi. The sequence goes on from NC_089250.1 coordinate 254,942,919, forward strand.
TGAAGTTCCCATGGAATACATGTGTATTCATCAAGTCTGTTGGTTTCCTTGTAGCATCCACTAACTGTCATTGTACCTTTTGCAGGCTCTGGGGCTCCCCAAGCATCCCTGCTTGTCCTGGGTTTGCTCTCTTTCCCTGCCTCCCACATGAGTCTCCCACTATGTGTTGGATCCCTACGCATTGCCTAACCCCTAGTGCTGTAAATAAACACTATGGTTATCTGTGATGGTGGCCTTTATCTGGTATCTCATCAGTAGCAGGCTCCAGAGTAGTGCTGCCTGGGGAGTGCTACCATAGTGTTCTATGAGGTTTCTTTGTTGTTGGGCCCCAGTGATTTTGCTGCTTTACAGGTTTTGCTATTGCTAATACTGTTTGCTGGAAAAACTGTCCTTTTAGCCTTTACTTAGATCCACATTCCTCCCTATGATGGTTAGGAGCTGGACCAGGACCAGATCTGAGAAGAAGAAAATCTACTGTTCTTGAGAGCTCAGCCTTCTGAGGTCTTCCCTTCGCTATGACTTTCATACCCTGCTCCCATTTCATGAGAAGTCAGGCAACCCTGGATCCTCCCTTCCTCCCACATTGGGCTGTAGCCATCCAGGGAAAGCTGACATGTCCTTACCACGTGCTTGCTGCCTTTCCCACTGACCATTGCCATGAGCTTCTCTGTTCTTGCCCAAGGAACTCTTATATTCCCTCCTATTATCTCCAGTTTTTAGTAAAGTTGAGGGCTTCAGGAAATGAGGGGATGGCTGGAGTTCCTTCATTTGTAGTCTACTTTGCTCCAGGTGTGAACTCCAGCCCCCTCCTCATTCTCAAAGCCCTACTCACCTGAACTGAGTCAAACAAACTTTACTAAAGACTGGAGATAACAGGAGGAGATGTAAGGAAGAAAAGAAAACATTTAACACTGGAACCTCTTAATTCCATCAACCAAATCCTTTCCCTAGGAGCCCTGGTTCCCAGACTGATGGCACATTGCTAGGACCCTCTGTTCTCTCCTCTCTCCCCTCCTCTATCCCCAGGTCCTGTCAGAGAGATCAGAGAGCGATGATTTTATCAATCAACCAATCAATCCTTATTCTCACAGTAATCTCAGTAAGAGAGGGCCCAGTCTGAAATCTGTGCATCTCAATTACACCCAGTGCTTAGGACCACCTCCAGGACAAGACTCTGCCTTGGCATCACAGATGCAAGATGCTGGGAGGTGTAAATAGACACCCCCCCCCCAATGAGTCTCCTCCCTACTTCTCTAAATCCTCACCTTCAGCCATCAGGTGGCTGGGGAATCCAGGTCCTCTCAGATCCCACCCCCAGCCTACCTTCTGCTCTTAGTTCCCCAAGTCAGACAAACAGGCAGGGCTTCACCCCCACCCCTTGCAGTGAGTATTCTCCAGGGAAGGCCCTCACTCTCTGGTGCCCTTCAGTTCAACCTTGGACACCCGGTGCCCAATTACAATAACCAGTGGGCTGGTATTTGGGTTGCTCTTGCTGTTTTTGTTCCACCTCTTCAGTCCACTGAAGATATTAATAATTGCAGCACCAGAACCAAAGCAGATGACTTGCTAAACTTTTTTATTTATTTATTTTTGCTCATGCTGCAGGGCATCTGGGATCTTAGTTCCCCCAGGGATCGAACCCATGCCCTCTACAGTGGAAGCACAGAGTCCTAACCTCTGGACTGCCAGGGAAATCCCCAGGGCAAGTGATCTGAACTACAGTCAGAGTTAGAAACCTGGTTTGGGTTCTGGAATTATCATCAATAGTTGGGTTGGGTTTCCACTTAAAAGCTCTGTGACCTTGGGCAAGCTACTACAAGTTACCTTGATGTTACTTGGACAGGTTACCTTTCTGTGTCTCATTTTCCTTCTTGAAAAACTGAGCTAAAAACAGGACCTACATGAGAAGGACTTAGAACAGTGCCTAGATCAAAGTAAATGGAATCAAAATGTTAAACCAATTATAAACATTATATGAAATTGTCTTCATGGATTCAAAAGGAACAGATTACCTAGGGAGAGAGAAATTAGTTGAAGAAGCCAAAACTCATGCATGTTTAAGTTTACTACTCGTGTGAACATTTTTAATTCAGCCAAGGGAGAAACTACATACATACATACAGAGGTTGGTTTCAGCTTAATCAACAAGGGCAGGATCTTAAACAGGGCAACATAAAATAACACCAAAGACAATACTGAAAGAAAGGTGGATGATAAAGTTGGGGTCAAGCAGTCTTAAATTGAGGGCAATTTTTTGGCTCTACTTCCCTCACAGTAAGACATACAGTTGGAGGACACTGGCCCAGGAACTGCCTGAGAGGTCTGCACAAAGATATTGCCAACGTGGCTTGTGGGCAGCTGCTCTGTGGTCTGCACGGGGCAGGGCAGGGGAGGGACCTTCCTTGGTGTCATCTTATGAGGCAGAGGGGACAAGACTCTCCATCACAGAATCACAACGCTTAAGCAGCAAGAAGTCATAAAGTCAGCTGCTGCTGCTAGCTCACACTCTCTCTTTCTCCACGTCCCCCAGCCCGATGGTGGGATGGTTCTTCAGCTCTTTACTCTTCAGCTCTGTCACTGGCAGGAGGGATCTCCTAAGGATGGACTCTCTGTCCTGACTGCCTGGCAAGGTTACGAGGGGCAGAGCAAGGCAGTATTATTCATTCATTCATTCAGCAAACATCGAGTACCTACCAAGTGTTTAATTTAATTTAAAAATTAAAGGTTTAATGTAAAAATTTAAAAATTACCCTATGGTCCAGCAATTCCATGTGTATGATTCCACTAACATGAGATACTTGCAGTAGTCAAATTCATAGAGACAGAATGTAGAATGGAGGTTATCAGGGCTCAAGGAAGGGTATGGGGAATTGCTGTTTGACGGGTATGGAGTTTCCTTTTAGCAAGATGAAAAGAGTTCTGGAGACGGTGGTGCTGATGGCTGCACAGCAATATGAATGTGCTTAATGCCACTGAACTGTAGACTTAAAACCGGTTAAAATGGTAAATTTTATGTTGCATATAATTTACCATTAAAATTAATCACAGGGACTTCCCTGGTGGACCAATGGTAAAGAATCCAGCCGCCTTCCAATGCAGAGGATATGGGTTCAATCCCTGGTCAGGGAACAAAGATCCCACACACTGCAGGGCAACTAAGCCTATACATCACAGCTAGAGAAGCCCCATGCTGCAACGAAGCTCCAGCACAGCCAACCAAAAATTACAGGAAAGGTGAGATTTGAGCATGGTTGGAAGTTGGAGAGGAGTTTAGCCAAGAGAACACCTTACAGGAGAGGGGACCTGAAAGAGGACAGCACAGAAGCAACAGACCCAGAGGGAGAGCGTGCTTGATGTGGTTGAATCACAACCACTCCCCCACCCCATGCTCACAGGTGACGTTGCACGTGGCCAGTGATGTCTTCAACCTTCCTGCCTTGCAAGCAGGATTCGATTCACTGTCTGTGTGTTTAAGCCCCTGCCAGTCAGGCTTTGGGGCATAAGCATCTTGTAAAGTGCTTTCTTCTGGGCAGCACATGTGTCTGCAGATGACACCGCAGACCACAAGCCCCACAAGGGGCCCCAGGAGCGCCGAGCTGGCCCTGAATTGAGACACCACAGCTGCCCGTGACGAGTTCCGCACTGGAGACAAGCACACAGAGGAAGGGGAGAGAGAATGGCATTTCATGCTCCACAGAGGAATAAGGTCCTCGAGATATCAGACCCCGGAGGCTTAATGGGCTATGTTGATTCACCCACTTGGCAATAAATAAACTTCATCATTCCCCAGTCTGCTGATAATTAGCTCTCAGACAAATCAGTGATCAAACTTAAAAAGATGGTCTGTGAACCACTAATCTCACAGAAGAACAATTGCACAAAAGTTTACTGTAGTCCTCTGAAGGGAATTTTTATGAACCTTTTAAATCTGCTGATATACTTGGGGAGTGAGTGCATCAGCGGTGCATTTAAAAGACTACGTGGAAGTAAACATTTTACTGCATGTTTGGGAAGAAGGGAAAAGTTCGCCAAGATTCATATTTTTCTAGGGCAAACGAGGTCATGCACTGGTTTGCAGCTGGTTTTCCCGCCCCCAGTGGGTCCATAAAGATGCGAGAAGGCCCCAAACTGCTGCTCTGTTACTCCTGGAGATTTATGCAGTCTTAATTAAATGCAATAGTAAACATTCTACCCAAGACAGACCAGGAGGCAGCAGCTAGAAGATGGCATGGTGGCCCCCCACCAGCCAAGACAACAGTGCCCACCCTTGCCCTCCCACAGCCTGAGGGCTGGGACCGAGGAGCTGGGGCAGATGTGTCCACGACAAGACTGGGCCTTCACCCCGACCTAGGCCCCAGGGTGGACAAACAGAGGCGCCTTCTTCTTCTGTTCCCAGGCCCTTCTGGAGCCCACAGCAGCAGTGTGATGGAGGAGGGCCTGGGAGCCTGGGTTCCCACGTGGTCTCAGCAGGGCGGGGCCCCTGTTCAAGGGCACGTTTGCCGCTGCAGCTTCTGAGCCTCCAGAGCCCATCCTTTCAGGTCCCCAGGCTCCTCTTTCCCTTCAGTGTCTGCCCTCGCAGTCAAGAGGTGACCCATTTCCTGGTCAGTCAATCAGCTGCTTGACCCAGGCCCCAAGTCTCAAGGAAGTGATGCAGCAAGCGAGCCCTTCACTCCAGCTCTGGGGCCTGGGTCTGCAGAAGCTGTTACACTATACAGCTATCTTGGGCCACCTGACTTCCGCCTCTTTGCTAAGCCTTGTTCTCCAGCCTTCCCTTCCTCTCTGGAGCTTTCTGAGAGCCTTCCAGGAAATTCCTAATGTGCTGATAATCACCAGAGTTAGTTCCAGGAGCCTGTTAGCAAGGAATTCTGATGGGTACAGATGAACATAGTCCCCCTGGCACACTGCTAAGACAACTCAAAAAAGTGTTTGTACCTCACATCTCTGGGAAAATGCTCACTTTGCCTCCAAAGACACTACCTTAGCAGGACCAGTGTGTCTCTCTGTTGTTCAGTGGCTAAGTTGTGTCCAGCTCTTTTTGACCCCATGAACTGCAGCATGCCAGGCTTCTCTGTCCTCCACTGTTTCCCACACTTTGCTCAAACTCACGTCCATTGAGTCGGTGAGGCCATCCAACCACCTCATTCTCTGTTGCCCCTTCTTCTCCTGCCCTCAATCTTTCCCATCATCAGGGTCTTTTCCAATGAGTCAGTTCTTTGCATCAGGTGGCCAAAGTATTGGAGCTTCAGCTTCCGCATCATTCCTTACAATGAATATTCAGGGTTGATTTCCTTTAGGATTGACTGGTTTGATCTCCCTGCTGTCCAAAAGACTCTCCATAGTCTTCTTCAGCACCACAGTTCGAAAGCATCAGTTCTACAGCACTCAGCTTTCTTTATGATCCAACTCTCACATCCATACATGACTAATGGAAAAATCATAGCTTTGACTAGACGGACCTTTGTCAGCAAAGTGATGTCTCTGCTTTTTAATATGCTGTGCCTCTCTAGGGGTTCAAATGAAGGCCCAAGTAGCTATGAATTCATTAAGTCAACAGCCAGAAATAAGCCTTGGAATTCATAGTCTTTATGGAGGCAGGGCTGGGCTCACTCTCTCAAGCACCCTTTCCTAAGCAGGATTCTCAGGTTGTAAGAGTCAGGAGCCATCACAAACCAGGATGCCTGAGTGCAGAACCCGGAGTTTACTTTTTTCGTATGGTAAAATGTTCCATTCTAACCATTTTTTAAAACATATCAGTCTTTTTAAACTTTTTTAATGTTTATTTATTTATTATTTTTATTTATCTTAGTTGCAACATGTAGGCTTAATTGCTCCACGGTGTGTGGGATCTCAATTCCCAGACCAGGGATCAACCTGTGACCCCTGCACTGGAAGGCGGATTCTTTTGTTTGTATGTTTGTTGGGTTTTGTTGATTTTTTCTTTTGCAGTGGAGTTGTTGATTTGCTGGGTTTTTTTAATGGAGAATAATAATTTTTTATTTATTTTTAATGAGAGAATAATTGATTTACAATGTTGTGTTGGTTTCTGCCATATAACATTGCAAATCAGTCGCCACTAGACCATCAAAGATGTCCCTTAAGCAGCATTGAATATATTCATTGTTTGGCAACAACAACCATCACCATCATCTACTTCCAGAAGGTTTTCATCTTCCCACACTACAACTCTGTAGCCATTAAATAATAACTCCTCATCACCCTCTTCTTCAGCCTCTGGATACCACCATTCCACCTTCTGTCTCCATGAATTTGCCTACTCTAGGTATCTCATATAAATGGAATCATACAGTACTTGTCTTTTTGTGACTGGCTTTTTTCAATAGGTTCAACCATGCTGTAGTTTGTGTCAGAATTTTCTTCCCTCTTAAGGCTGAATAATATTCCAGTTGTAAATTTATACCACATTTTGTTTATCCATTCATCCATTGATGGACACTTGGGTTGCTTCCACCTTTGGGCTATTGTCAATAATGCTGCTATGCACACAGGTGTATAAATAACTGTTCAAGTCCCTGCTTTCAAATCTTTTGGCTGAATTTACTTTTGAAGACTGCCAAATGTGGAATGCATGGCCTGGTCTTTTTATACAGGTGATTTACATAAATAATGTCTTTCTGAGTGCTTGCTCTATGTAGGACTTTGTGCCAGATTCAAGAGAAACAAAGATGGATAAGCTGAGGGCCTTCTACAGCACCCACCAGGAAGACAAGAGGCTCCAGGGCAGAAATTTTAGAAATAACAGCTATATCACTCCCACAATGTGCAGACAGGAATGCCAATAACTCCTCTGGGAGGCCTGGGAGGAAAAGGCCAGTGTGGAATGGTGGGGCACTGGTGGGCCATCAAGGGTACCACAACGTGGAGCAGCAGCAGGGACCACCATGACTGGGTCCACACATCTTGTGGTCACAGTCTGTTGGTGCCTCATTAAAAAAGGTTCAGGGGAATTCCCTGGTATTCCAGCAGTTAGGACCCAGCACTCTCACTGCCAGGGTCCTGGGTTCAATCCCTACTTGGGGATCTAACACCCCACAAGCCACATAGTGCAGCCAAAAAAAGAGTCCAAGAGAGGCCTTTCAAAGGCTCCTCCCTTTGGGTGGCAAACAAGAGAGTTGCCCACACCCACACAGCAAGGACCTTTTTGCATCAATTTACAAAGGACGGCAGTGACCTTCTCAGTGCATGTGATCTTGGATAAGCTCCCTGAACCCCTGTTACTTCATTTGAAAACTCATTGAGTTGTTGCCAGAACTAAATGGGATGATCCATGTAGACCTGGGCTCAGTCCCTAGCCAGAAACACCCTCGAAATGTTGACTATTTCTCCCCCAGCCATGAGATCCATCTGAGCAGGAATCCTCATCACTGCATCTCCAGGGCTTAGCACAGGCCTGACACTGAGTAGGTGTATAGTAAACATTTTTTTAATTCTCTTACTTTCAAATTTTAAGCCACAAAGAAAAACAAGATGGGCATAGGTGAATGGGTAGCACAGTGAATACTGTCTCTCGGTAAAAGTCACCCTTCTGGCTCACCTCCCCAGCACTGGGGCTAGAGCTCTGCAAACTGCTTTTTCCACACTCCTGTGCTGGCTGACCCACTTCAAATGAGGCCCAGCTATAGGAAGTTCTAGAAGAAAACTGGCTTTCCAGGTGGCTCAGTGGTAAGGAATCCGCCTACCAATGCAGGAGATGCAGGAGACATGGGTTCAACCCCTGGATCAAGAAGATCCCCTAGAGAAGGGAATGGCAACCCACTCCAGTACTCCTCCCTGGAGAATCCCATAAACAGAGGAGCCTGGTGGGCTACAGTCCATGGGGTCACAAAGAGTTGAACGCAACTGAGCGACTGAGCATGCATTAGGAGAAAAGTGAAAGGCACAAGGTGGGAGGAGCCATTGGCCCAGCTTCGAAGCCTCCTCCAGCAGAAGCAGCAGTCCCCATAGCAGAGGAGGGCCAGCAGGGAAGGGGGCAGCAGCTAAGGCAGTGAAAGTGGCAGCGGCTGCAACCCAGAAACTGCAGACCTGGCTTCTGGCTCAAGCCACTTGTTTGCAACTGCACCCATGGCTCCAGACTATGGGTGCTGCTTTTGATATACCCAGGAGTGGATATCTGATTGGACTCCAACTGATACCGTCAGGTGATTCTAGAACCAGCGTCTAGGGGCTCAGGGTGGCCTTCTCCCAGGGCCACTCTAGATGTAGTGATTCCTCTTCACCTCTGCACAGTCAAGGTGGTTGTGAAGAAGCTCCATCTAAGACACAGGACCCTTCATACAGTTGTGCTGGTTATTCACTGCACAAAAGCACCCCGCTAAGGACTTATATGCAGTTGAGCTCTGCACTCCAAGTCCTGTATCTCGAATGCTGCACTTCAATACATATTGCACAACACCGGGAATATAGGCAATAACTTTAAATGAAGCATAATCTATGAAAAATTAGTCACTGTGTTCTATACCTGAAACCAATATAATGTTATAAATCCACCACACTTAAATCTAAAAATTTTTTAAAATCAAGTTATATATGTGTTTACATATACTGGAGTGGGTAGCCATTCCTTTCTCCAGGGGATCTTCCCAACCCAGAAACTGAACCCAGGTCTCCCGCATTACAGGCAGATTACCATCTGAGCCACCACAGAAGCTGATATATAGAATATTCAAAGAGATAAAAGAAGAAATAGAAACTTCCCAGTAAATTATTTTTACAACTAGAACATCTATAAATGAAGACCATGAGCTTTGAAAATTAAAAAATAAACACTCAATGTATATTGTAGAATGCTGCACTCCCCCAGTTTTTTTAACTTAAACCTGAGCTGGTGGTGATCCTGCTGAGATGCTTCTAGGCCCAAGCGGACTTGGTGGGGCAAGATCTTTCTCCAAAACCCCAAAGGTCCTAGCTTCCGCCCAAATAGTCCCCAGGGCTATTTTCTGAACTGCCTGGAGCGTTTCAGAGGAGAAGAATTTCAGCTAGGATTGATGGGCATTTCCACTCTAGTGGAGACCATGTGAGATAGACTCAGGACTCAGCAGACCTCCAGACGCTGCCTCAAACCTGGCCTTCTGCTCCGTAGCCCATCCCAGGCCTCCTCCTTTCCACTGCATGTGGCTCTGAGCTGGCTGCAGAGAGAAAACGGGAAGTAGCAGCTGCTCTCTTGGGGCTCCTGGACATGGGGGCCCCAGCAAAGCCACAAACCTCTCTCCATGCCTTCTCTCACAACATGAAGAACCCAGGCAGCTACTCCAAGCCCTCCCCAAAACACGTGTTCTCCAGGCCAGGCCTCGATGCTACCGAGCATCTGTGCCCAAATGACATTTTTGAAGGGCTTCAGGTACTCTGATGACTGCAATAAAATGAAACAAACCCTCCTCCACCCCCGTCTCTGGGTTCCCTAACCCTTGCAGAGTTAATCACTTCTTTTCCTGTTGTTCAGGAAAAGCAGGGGAGCTGGGAGACCACACCACGCACCAGGTTCACTGGAACTGAGGCATCCTATTCCTGCGGGAGATGAGCGCACGTATATGCTTGAAACCCTCCAACAATCCCTCGCCATATGTGTCGATTTAAATGGAAACCGAACGGGAGAGGATTCTGACGACAGTCTGTCACTGACAGCGCTACTTCCTCCAGTTAATTTATGTCTTCCGTAATCAAGCTGATGCTTTTTAAAAGGCTCCACCTGTGATGGCACTTTTTTGCCCATACGTTCACATTCAAAGGTCCCCAGCCTGGGCGCTAATAGTCATTTGAAGACACCGCACTCTGCTAGTACTTTATCTTCCTGGCTCTTTACCTGTATTAATTAATTAGTGCTATAAATACAACCAGCACATGACTCTTCGAGAGCTAATCAGTCACTGACTCAGCTCAGGACCTGGAGGGAAATTAGGAAAATTGAATCTCTCAAAAGTTGGACCCATACAAGGTAACTTAGTCGATTCTGGCCCGAGGGTCAGTGGGGACAGGCTTGATTTAGGCTCCAACTGGGTATAAAAGCAATTTCCTTAACCACAAGCCAGCAACCCCGGTTAAGGTGATACAGACCCACTCCGAGTAAAGCACAGATGATGTTTTCTTGCAGGGTGAGTGTCTTGGCATTTATTGAGGGCCTACTGTATGCCTCATCCTGGGCTACATGGTAAGTGTCAGGGGACAGGCTTAGGCCTTTCCTATGACATTGTTTTGGTGGGGTTAGCAAAGCCAGAATACAGTCTACAGTCAAAAACATTCTATCCTACACTGCCCAGCTCACCTGGTCATTGGCTGGTCTAGGAAGAAGATTAAAGAAGAAAACCTGTTGACTCAACCACAGGCCTTGAGGACTACTCTAACTGCTGATCCAGAACTACCTCTATTTAGTTTGGACCTCACCACTGAGTTTCTGGGTCCAAATTTGCTTCTGATTCCACGGTTGGCCCCCTGGGTTCTATAAACAAACTCTAGGCCCCACCCTGAAGACCTCTGCCCTGAATCTGGTCTGAATCTGGGTCTCAGGTAAATAGGGCCACCTGAGGTGAGCTGAGGAAGGGGACCTGAAATCCCTATGGCCAACCCCGGGACAGTTTTCTTCTATTAACTGGAGAATAAAGAACTCATCTCATCCAGGGTCTTTCCTGAGCCTGTAGCCACGGGCTGATACTTATATCCGTGAGTGGAAGCATTGCTTTTATCTCTCCCTGGTGGCTCAGTGGTAAAGAATCTGCCTGCCAATACAGGAGACAGAAGAGATGCAGGTTTGATCCCTGGGTTGGGAAGATCACCTGGAGGAGGAAATGGCAACCCACTCGTGTATTCTTGCCTGGAGATTTCCATGGACAGAGGAGCCTGGTGGGCTATAGTCCATGGGGTCGCAAAGAGTCGGACATGATTTAGTGACTAAACAACAAACAAATTTGCTTTTAATTTTGCCCACCTTGCCAATTAAATCCAGTGATGCTATTACATGCAGACTCTGGGTTGGACATTGGGGGATCAGGGATATAAGAGCCTGAGACATGACCCTAACAAAGGGGACAGGCTCCCTGGGACTCTGGTTAGGAGTTTCAGCCTTGGGAAGATGCATGAACTTGACAACAGTGTCAAGTTCACAAGAAGCCTTGAAGGTACAGGATGGGAGAGATGGACTCTGCCGGCTTCTTTGTGTGGGGAGTGGAGAAAGTGGGGAGGAGGTCAGGAGGCATTATGGAAGAGGGCCCCTCCCAAGAGGGAGGATTTAGCAGCAACAGAGAAGAAAAGCAGGCTCCCCAGGTGGTGTTAGTGGTAAAGAACCCACCTGCCAATGCAGGAGACATAAGAGACTCGGTTTCGAGCCCTGGGTCAGGAAGATGCCCTGGAGGAGGGCGTGGCAACCCACTCCAGTATCCTTGCCTGGAGAATCCCGTGTACAGAGGAGCCTGGCGGGCTACAATCCATAGAGTCACAGAGAATCAGACACGACCGGAGTGACTTAGCACACACATGCACACACACACGAGGAGAAAAGCATCACAGGGCAAGGGAAACTTGTGGGCGAGGACAAGAATACAGGGGCCATGCTCAGGATACCTCATTAAAAATGCATCCTTAAAACTCTCTTGGGCTTCCACACTTGGTAGATTTTACTTCCTCCTTCCCTGACCAAATCCTTCACCCTCAGCCTGTTGGGCATCTTCTGACAGTAGTGAAAGCAGAGCCAGTTCCCCTCAGAGCCAGTATGGACTGGAAATGCTCTCTTTGTGCCTCTGCCTTCCCACCATTTCCTGCAACCCCACAGACCAGGTCTATTTTAGGCAGCCCCTCTGCACAGAAGGAGGTGATTTTTCCTCTAGCTTCTTTGCAGCAACAAACCACCCCCAGATATTTTGCTTTCACTCCTCCCTGAAGGGTCCAAAAGGTCCAAACACAGATGCTTCCCTGCCCACGTAGAAATGGGAAAGTCCTACGATGGGACAAAGTCAGTCTGGGTAGCTACAGGTTGAAGACTATAGCTACAGGTTGAAATTGACAAAGGAAAATACCAATTCTTATTTCCTTAAGATTTTCACTCAATACTCACAATGAACTCTCAGGCTGGAGGGGGCCCAGGACACCCTCGGGAACCCATGAGAGGTTCCTACTGAGGCTTTCCAGGGACACATGTCACCACCTGATGATGGTCACTTGCTCATATTTTACCTGCCTGGTAAAAGCCACAGTTTTGCTGGTGCCCAGTCAAAGCCACCTCTGCTTTCAGGAAGGTGACAGACCCTCTGTCAAGGATCTTCAGGAATACCAAGCGACTGCCTGCTACCAGGCATGGAGCCCTACCTCTGCCAACAGACAGAAAACCTTCTACCTCCTAGTCACTTCCTCTCCTGGCTAATGTCTTTGATGCCTTCCAGGGGTGTCTCTCAAGGCCATCAGTGCCCTTCTCCCAACTTCCTGAGCAGAGGGGCTTCCCCCAAGATCACCCATGAAATACTATAAAATACTATGAAAAGCTCCCCAGATAAATGAATACATGAGTGAATGAATTATTAACTATTGTCCTCTCAAAATACCTAGAAGAGTTTGACAGAAAACAGCAAAGTTCTGTAATGTAATTACCCTTCAATGAAAAAAATAAATTAAAAAAAAAGACCTGGAAGAATAATAGATGTACAAGATTTAAGCCCAGGATCCTGTACCACTTAGTAGCATTCAGATCTTCCAACTTAGGAAAGCTAACTATCTGCACCAACTCTCTCGGGAAACAGCAACCTGCAAAAAGGAGTGAACAGCTCGTCTCCAAATGTGTCTAAGGAGAGGTGCAGGGGCTATCTGTTCTGAGCCAGAGATATTCTAGCCTTGTGTTACCACCTGAGTGATCCATGGATCAGCTGCATCAGCCTCATCTGGGACCAGTTAGAAACACAGAACCTTGCTAGAAACGCCCACCCCTGTAGACAGTGTACTTTAGAGCAAGGGCCCAGGTAATCCACATGCACATTAAACTTTGAGAAGTGGAGGGTCCCAGCCCCAGATGCATGTTAGAATCACCTGGACAAGCTTCATTCTTAAACACCAGTCCCCAGGTCCACCTGCATGCATGTGTGCTAAGTCGCTTCAGTCGTGTCTGGCTCTTTGCAACACTGTGGACTGTAGCCCGCCAGGCTCCTCTGTCCATGGGATTCTCCAGGCAAAAATACTGGAGTGGGTTGCCATTTCTTCCTCCAGGGAATCTTCCCAACCCAGGGATCAAACCCCTGTCTCTTACATCTCCTGCACTGGCAGGTAGGTTCTTTACCAGTAGAACTACCTGGGAAGAACCCAGGTCCATCTACAAGCAAGTAAATCAGAATCTCTGAGGGTAGGGTCCAGTCGCTTGTTTTGTTTTTAATTTCTCCAAGGGATTCTAAATTAGAACTGCTGCCATAGAAGATTCTGGCACTTCATATTGGGCTAGACTTGAGATATTTTCTTTCTCTTCTCTATTGTTATTTTTAACAGCATTTTTACACAGCTTTTTAAAAATCAACACACATAGGAACTTCCCTGATGCTCCAGTGGTTAAGACTCTATGCTTCCAACACAGGGGACATGGGTTTGATCCCTAATTAGGGAACTAAGATTCCACATGCCACACAGCATGCTCAAAAAATAAAATAAAAATCAACAAATACAAACTAATTTTACAGGGAGGAGCAAGTCTTCCTCCATCTCTAATCTGTAGTGTCCCAATTTCCCTCCCCAAATGCAACCACTGTTACCAGATTTTCATGTTCTTTCAGAACCTTTCTGTGCCTGATCATGTATATACCATATATATATATATATGGTATATGACCATGTATATACCATATGTATACCATATATATATGCCCTTCATATACACAGTGGTGTCAAACTACACACACTGTTCCTCCATCTTGCTCTTTTCACTTAGGATATCTTAGCGATGATTCCATAGAAGCAAACATAATTCCACCTCACTCTTTTCGGCAGTGACGTAGTATTCTAGTGCGTGCATGTTACAATAAATAAGTCTCCAATTGATGGACATTCAGGTTGCTTCTAATTTTTGGCTTCTACAAACTATCTGCAATAAGACATAAACTAGCAGGGCTTCCCAGGTGGCTCAGGGGTAAAGAATCTGCCTGCTTATGCAAGAGACTCTGGTTCAATTCCTGGGTCGGGAAGATCCCCTGGAGGAAGAAATGGCAAGACATAAACTAGCACCCACTGAAGTCACTCCTTCCCTGTTTTTCTACCGTAATTTTTTTTCACAGCACGTTTCAGTACCCCCTCAGGGTGCACGTTTACTGTGCAGACTGGGACACTTCCAAGAGCAGAAGGGGATTTCACTGACAGTTACAATGAGGATGTAAATGTGACCAGCCCAGGCAACCGGGATGCATCGTCATCCTACCTAACTTGCTGCATACATGTTTCCTTATGTGCTTTGTTTATCATCCACCTCCTCCACCAGAAATATAAGTTCCTAGAGGATAAGAGCTAGTTTTTTCTTCACTGCCTAGAACAGTGCCTGCAATGCAACAGGAGCTCATTAAATATGTGGTGGGTGAACAAACAAACAAGAATGAATAGATATCTTTGAATGTTCATCACTGGGACATGAGTCTATCTTTAGGAAAAATTCCTAGAAGGTGAGTAACTGCATCTTATAAATGGATGGATGTGACTGTCTTGTAGTCCATATATATTAGTGCATATACTAATAACACTCCCACCACCATTGAGAGTGGAACCTCTCTGCCCCTCTTGACCCTCAGGGCCGCATCTGGGTGGGCATGTGGGTGCACAAATAGAGGTGCACAGGCACATCGTATAGTAAGTCCCCTACATACGAACCTTCAAGTTGAGAAGTTTCAAAGCTGCGAACGTGCGTCTGCATGTCCAACCGTGTAAGTTAGTTCACGTGTCTGGCGTACACTCTCACTTGCGTGCATCCTCTACAAGTGGTTGTGCTTCTGGGTACCTTATTGTGCAGCACTTATAGAGTTCAGTAGGGCAGCATCTTTACTTCAAGCCCAGGATGTCCTGAAGCAAGCATAAAAGCAGAGATGATGCAGTGGTACTCTACTGTACCACTGCACTTTTCAAGGTACTGTACTGTAAGATTAAAAATGTTTTCTTTGTTTTTTGTGTTGGTGTTTTAGGTGTTCTTTGTGTGAAAAGTATTGTAAGCCTATCATAGTACCGTACTACACAGTCGATTGTATTAGTTGGGTACCTAGGCTAATTTTGTTGGAGGTACAAACAAATTAGACTTGATGAACATGCTCTCAGAAAGGAACTTATTCATATGTAGAGGACTTTCTGAACTCAGTAACTTCCCACACAGAGACCCATTGCTACAGGGCAGCCAGGGCCGCAGCCAAGCCCTGGACATTCTGACTTCCCAAAGGCATGCGTTTGGTGCAGAGGCAGGTGAGGAAGAGGCCCTCCTCTCATCAGCTGATGACAGTGTTTGGGGTATCCTCTCTTCTCCCTGGTACCCCTCATAGGCAGGATCAACTTTTGCAAATTGCCTTCCAGACCCCTGACTATCAGATACAGCATGGAAACATCTGGTTCAGGCCTGGCTCAATAAATGTTTAATTAATTAATCAATCAAGCCAAATCAAAGATTAGGTTGATTATCTAGATCTTTTTATCTATACAATCCTAGGCAACTGGTTAATTGCTTTTTCTTTTTTTCCTTCAAGTTTTACCCTGAAATGACAATATGTTTTGGAATTACGTAGAAAAAGCCTCAGAGGTCAAAAATCTGATAAGTAGGAAATATTCCCAGGGTGTCCTTAAGAGCAGATTGCCACAGAAGCAATAGTCATTATCCTGGAAGTCGATGCCTTAATGTTACCATTATGCTGAGGCATAGAATACCCTGGCTTATGATAGGATAACTAAAATCCGCAAATAAGGTTCTATGAAAATAAAAAAGCCAAATTCAGAAAACCGACATCAGCACTCTTTTCCCCTCTGAGGATGTCCATACATATGCTGATCATAAAGACAAAGGAATGTGCCAGTGCATAAGATTCTTAATTGTGCCTCTCCCTGTAGGATCCCATCGGAAGCTCGGCATGGCGTAGCTTTGTAAGAAAACAATGTGTTGGGTAAAGTGTAGGAAAGTGAAAACCTGGTATTCAAATTACCACAATAAGGAGAAATGCTGCATGGTCCCTGTGTTTAGTAAACTTCCCATGGATCGTGGACGTTTCTAGGAAACCCCATCCAATAGCCTCATGGAGCCCCATGTTGCCCCATGAATATATGAATTGAGTCATATATTCAATTAAGAGGCTCAAATTGTCTGCCTTAGTTTCACTTACAGATCACAGGATGCTGAGATTTTTGTGCTGTTTATTTTTAGCTATATACATATCAGATTAGGCCTTTCTGGCTATCCATCTCATTGGAATTGTATTCTTGGTGGATTTGGGGCAGAATAACGTAACGTGTTCCAAGGGCCCTCTCTGCCCTTGCCACAACCAGGCACCCAAGGCAGCAGTCACATCCAGAACCTGCCACTTCTCTGTCACTGGCAGCAGGTTGCCCCATACAGGCCCAGGACAACAGGAAGGGGCAGAACATGGAGCAGGATATCCTAGCAATTCAACTGGAAACTTCGAATCACTTTCAGCAGCTGAAAAAATAATTTTCAAAGGCATCATTCCCTGACTTTCTAAAGATCTGCCTTTGATTTTTTTCAAAAGCTCTTTTGCGTTGAGTTAGAGCACTCACTCACACATTCGTCTGGGAGCGGTGCTCTGGCAGCAGCCCATGCCTCAGAGACTGCCAGGAGGACTCCAGTGGCTGGTGGAGGCCTCCGATTCCTTGCAGTCTGAGCCCGAGCGCAGAGACGCGTGATCCCGACCATAAGCGCTGCCTTCACAGGCTGTCGGGGAGTGTGAACCTGGGACAGCGGAGCTGGCAGGCAGCCCTGCAGTAGCCACTTCCTCCTCCACCCGCAGTGATGCAAACACGCAGAAAGATCGATGGCTGTGGCTTCAGAACTTCCCTCTTCTCAACGCTGTGAACACATGCACAGCCACACATGGTGTACATGGACGTAGACATCTTAACACTCACTTCTGTCCCGTGTGGATCTTCATGGTCAACTCAATATCTTTAAATGAAGCAACTCAGCATTCAGGAGAGCCAACCTGGACCTGGCTGAAGACTGATGCCCACTGGTTCTCAAGGGGTCCAGGCTCCAATCAAGGTCCACCAAGGCTTCAGGGACTGTGGTCTGGGGGCCTGACAACAATGCAGGACGTTTGTGCCTTCCTCAAGCCTGAATCACCTGTGAGGGGACATGTGTCCAGCGTCTGAATGCTAGACTATGTATCAGAAAGCACAGAAGGGGTGTCCAGAGGGGCAGCACCTTGAGGCGTAGACCCCAGAGCTGGCACTAGTCCTCCTGGGGTACCCACGTTTCCTCCCACAATTCATCTTTCAATAAGAGCCACAGTACGACCTCTTAACAGATGGCAGCTCTGAACAGCTTGGTTCCAAATTGTCTGTGTCTGTCTGTTTTTAAAAGAAGAGGAAGAGCTGTCTTTCCTGGGGACTCAGTCACTGAGAGCCACATGAGTTGCTATGGAAAGAACGCGCCCTCGGCAGCAAGCAGCCTTGGATTCAGTCTTTGGCTCTGTCATCAGGGGCTGGGTGACCTCCAGCCAGTTTCAGAACCTCTTGGATCTTTGCTTTCTTCATCTTTCAAACAGGGATGATAGCATTCGCCCCCTGGAGTTCATTGTTGAGGATTAAAGATAAGATACAGGAAACGTTCTGCACCCCATGGGAGTGGTGGCATATGGAGGGGAGGTGGGCACTAGGGTTACCTCCTGAGTAGGAAAACTCAAACAACTTGTGGTCTTTCCTCTGCTGCAGGGTAACCTTCCCCAGGACCTTCAGGACACAGAGGTCAGACCAGCACCCTCCTATGAAGGGTCATAGCTGTGGGGTTGACCACAGAAAACAAGAGTTGGAGGTGTTTGGAGTAGGAGTGGGTGATAAAGTGGCATGTGGGCAGGAAGCAGAGGCCTGGCTTAAGAGAAAAAGGAGGAAAACCTTGTCCTAAGGGGGCCCTTCCACAGCCCTGATAGAACACAGAGGAGCCGACGGGTGACTGCCGGAGCAGCGCTACTGAAACACCTAGGAAAGTCACTAGAGTCTTCACCAGCAGGTCCCAACCCCATGATCTTTTACATTTAGTTATTTATTTATTTATATATCTATTTATTTGACTGTTTTGGGTCTTATTGTGTGGCACACGGGATCTTCGACCTTCCTTGCAACCCGTGGGATCTTTAGGTGTGCTGTACGAACTCTCAGTTGCGCCCTGTGGGTTCTAGTTTACTGACCAGGGATTGAACTGGAGTCCCCTGCATTGGGAGCATGGGGACTTAGCCACTGGACCACCAGGGAAGTCCCCCTACCCCATGATCTTATATCTTATCTTTGATATATATTATCCTTAATTCTCAACAATAAACTCCAGGGAGCGAATGCTATCATCCCTATTTTAAAGATGAAGAAAGCAAAGATCATGCCCACACGATGGGCCTTCAGTAGCAGACCCCACACATGTACATAGTCATCCAAAGCAAGGGGACAAGCCCTATGCAAGTTACCAGTCAGTCCCACTTAAAGAACAACTCCCTGCAGGATCATCTAAGACTCCCGTAAAGTCAAAAATGACCCCTGGGCACCTAGCAGGGTCATGGGGAGGACCTCCTCCCCCGTATGCATGGGGATGAACTGAGAGGACTTTGGCATCCCACCGTGGGGCAGTCACACCTCGTCACAAAGGAAGTAGAGAATGTTGTTCATCATTCCATCATTCTCGTCCAGGAAGTCAGATACACAACTGGGAGGTTGCCAATAAGGTTCCCTGAGCAGCAGAGAGAGACAGAAAGAACCCCTGGGAAGCCAGTTTAGGAGTCTACATGATGTGGTGGGACATAGGAGAAGGGGGAAATATTTCATTTCAGACTTCTTCCTGGAGACAAACTATATCTGTTTGGAGGAAATACTCTGATAAGCTGCCTGTGGTTTGGGGGTAAGACTCCAGGAGAAGTTTCAAGTAATAAAAATGGCAAGCACACTGCCTGCTAAAGAGGGCCCTGTGTAATCATCTATATGCACAGTGAACAAAAAACAAGGTCCTACTTTATAGCACAGAGAACTATATTCAATATCCTATGACAAACCATAGTGGAAAAGAGTATTTTTAAAAAGAATATATATATACACACAAACCTATCACTGAATAACTTTGCTGTGTAGTAGAAATTAATGCACTGTAAATCAACTATTCTTCAATAAAAAAATATTGATAAAGAGTGTCTTATCCACTGGAGGATGCTTTGTTTCATTGGTTTGGAGTTTATGAGTTTGAGGGTAGGACTGAAGAAAGGGCTGAGCAGTTTGGCATAAAGAGGAGATTTCGGATCCTGATATGATGAAGAGCCAGGGGCTGACAGTTGGGAATGCTCCACAGTGGTCATCGGTAACCAGAACTTCCTACTGAGGATGCTGTGCTATGCTTAGTCACTTAGTCGTGTCAGACTCTGTGTGACCCCATGGACTGTAGCCCACCAGGCTCCTCTGTCCATGGGGATTCTCTAGGCAAGAACACTGGAGTGGGTTGCCATGCCCTCCTTGAAGGGATCTTTCCAACCCAGGGATCAAACCCAGGTCTCCCACATCGCAAGCAGATACTTTACTGCCTGAGCCACCAGGGAAGCCCAAGAAGACTAGAGTGGGTAGCCTCTCCCTTCTCCAGGGGATCTTCCAGACCCAAGAATTGAACCAGGGTCTCCTGCATTGCCAGCAGATTCTTTACCAGGGAAGCCCACTGAGGATGCTAGAAGGTCATCATGCTATAACTCTCTCTGCCATCCCAGGGCTCATGAGTGCCTTCGGGAGTAAGGACTTGCAGAGTGCAAGGGCAATGTCTAAGCCGATACGTGCCAAAACACAAGCAGCATGCCTGGACACAGAGGCCAGGGGATGAGGGCGACTTGGGATCAGGACTGGAGAGAAAACACAGGGTGGGAGAAAGAGGCTTGGGTGCAGGCCCAGCTCTACCGTTCATGATTTTTGAGACCCTGGCAAAGCTCCTTTCCCCTCTGGGCTTTATTTACCCAACCCTAAAATGGACTCAGGGCCTTCCAGCTCTAACATTCTACAACTCTGATTTCAGTTCAACCCTCTCCACAACACAGCGTGGGATAGTGCTTGCTATTAGCAGAGCATTTGTGCATTTATATGGAATGTGTTTGCTGCCACTACAACATAATGAATTTTCTCACAAATTACATGTGCAAAGAACTGCTCAGATTGAACTGTAAGATCACTTCAGACGCGCTATTGATTTTCATTATTTTCGTTTTCTCCATCCCTGAGTTCCCTGCCACCATCCCCCAATTTGATTTTTACCCAGCAGAAAAATCTCTGCCATCTCTAATAATCAGTTCATGAAGTCACAGAACTTGGGAGTCTGAGGAAGTAGGCTGGTCTGGAATTTTATCCTTCCAGAGGGATGATGGTTTCTGACCTCCTGGAGCCAGAAGGAGTTTCTCTGGCTAGAGCAGTAGGTGTCCTTCAGTGGCAATGTGAAGGACCAATCATGCATGCATACCCAGTCTTCTCATATAATAAAGAAAAGCAACTTATGCTGTGAAAAAATTATCCTGCTAAAGCACACGTGCTTTTTTGCCCCTACCATGCAGGCTCTATCCCTGGGTCAGTAAGATCCCCTAGAGGAGGGCATGGCAACCCACTCCAGAATTCTTGCCTGGACAATCCTATGGTCAGAGGAGTCTGGCAGGCAATGGTCCATAGCATCGAAGAGCCGGACACAATTAAAGTGACTTAGCATGCATATGCATTCTGTACATCTGGGAGTGTACAGCCCTCCCCCATGGAAGCTCTTCCAGGGCCCAACTTTCCACACTTTTCACCTTGTTTCTTTGCACTGACTGGGCTTCTAGACAGCATCAGTTTCCCAGAAGGACAAGCAAGCTGGTTTCCAGCCTCTCCTGACTGCAAGGGCCATCCAGGGGACTGAGATCCCTTGAGTGCCCATTCCAGTATTTCCCCTCTGATTCACTGTCATCCCAGGACAGGTTAGGTCTGCATACAAACCCTGAGATACTAACACTGGACACTGCTCTGCTTCTGATATTGAGGAACAGTCATGGATGACTGCTTGGAATGACTGACTTCAATGCCAGAGCAACAAGATCCACAAATCCAAAGGTAATTTTTGTAAAGAATAGAAAGCAAAACTAGAAGGACTGACTCACCTAAAAACTTACAGGAGAGTGGGAAATAAGTCAAGGGACCATTATAGGAGAAAATACCACAAAGAAAGAGGACTCATCAGGTGTTTAAAGGCTCAGGCACTGTCCTAGGTGCTGAATTTCTACATAGCCAAGAACAGCCAAGATCCCTGTTCCTTAGGCACTTATATTCTAGTAAAGGAAGACCAACAATTAATTTGTAAACATATCACAGACAATTCAGAAAATGCTATGAGGAAACAAAACAGGATGGAGTGACTGAGAGATACTGGTAAGTCAGAAAGGCCTCTAGTATAGTCTGAGTGGTTAGTGAAGGCCTCTCTGTAGAGGTGACATTTAATACAGACCAGCAGGCTGAGACCAAGCCAGCATGCAAAGATCAGAAAAAGAGCATTCTGAGCATCCATAACAGCCCATGTGAAGGTCCATCAGTGACTATGGGGGCAGAAGGGAAGTCTGCATGGCTAAAGCACAGGTGGAGAAGGGTACCAGATGAAATTGGTAAGAGGAAGGAGCCCTGGTGAAAAATTTGGATTTTATTCTAAGGGCATCAGGAAACCCCAAAGGTTTTTAAGCGGAGCAGTGAAACAATCTGCTTTTTGCTCTTTAAAGATGACTCTAGCCACCGTCTGGAAAGACAATTCTAGGGGGCAGGTGTGGCCGCAGGGAGACTAAAGACAAGGGTCTGACAGTACCAGGTAAGTGATGATGGTGACCTGGGATGATGGCAGTGGAGGTGGAAAGAAGCAGTTGGAGTCGGGTTATTTTTTTACGATGGAGCCAACAAGACCTGCTAATGGGTTAAGTGGGAGGCATTGGTGTTGTTCAGTTGCTAAGTCATGTCTGAATCTTTGCAACCCCATGGACTGCGGCACACCTTGCTTCCTTGTCCTTCATTATCTCCTGGAGTTTTTTCAAACTCATGTCCATTGAGTCGGTGATGCCATCCAACCATCTCATCCATCCTCTGTTGCCCCCTTCTCCTCCTGCCCTCAATCTCTAAGTGGGAGGTATAGAAACAAATTCAGGGTGACTTCTGGAGTTTTTTGGCTTGATCAGCTCTTTGATGGAAATGAGTTATTGGTGTGTCAGCATTAATGATAAAATCTGTCCCAGGATTCTTGGGAGAGAGGCAAAGGGGTTTTTTTGTTTGTTTTTGTTATTTTGGGAGTTTAGGAGCCAACTCATAAGAAATATAAGTGCCAGTAGCACTCAACTCTGCAACATGAGAGGTGTTTTAGCTTTTTTGGATATGGTGATTTTGGTGATTTTGGATATGGTTTGCATATGGTGATTTTCCCCCTACTTTTTCAGAAAAACAAATGCTGAGAAGAGGTTAAGAAACAATCTTGGCATACATGTAAACATTCGCTCTGTGGAGACTCATCCAAAGGTAGGTCCTTTCTCCGCCAGAAATGTGTTTGTTTCTAATCTGCAAAGGGCAGGAGAGGCCTTAACTCAATCATTTGGTGGGGGATCCAGACTTTACATTTATCCTAGGGGGTCTTGAAGCCAACTTCATGGAGTGTCTTTGTTGAGGATTCTAGTGATTTGGTAGATGTGAATGAGCAAAAGCAAACTGAGGGTTCAGGGGAGGAATGAGGTTTTAAAAGAGGCAAAATATCTAAGAAGAGAAACTGTCAACAGATTTGAGGGAACTGATTGGCTGCCCAATAACAAAATAACTTCTGTGATTTCTGTGAAGGAATCATGTGACTATTTTCAAGTGCATTAGCTTGCTGTGTGGACGGCCTCTAATGAGACACAGTTTCTAGCCAGTTGGATTTCACGTTGCTCAGTGCCAGCCTGGTGATTTGTTTTGCATGAAACATTGCAGGCTGTTAACCTGGTGAGTTACAGGGCTGGGTGGACAGCTCAAATCCCTCACAGCACTTAAATGCTTTTTTCTTAAAATAAAATAAAATAAAATAAAAGATGGTCATGGTGATGATGATGATGATGATGATGATGATGATAAAGAAAATGAGTTCAGTCGGGTTACCATCTTGAAATCTTGAACTCATTTAGCTAAAATGACCCAGATAATGGGCCTTTATTTTTTAATCTTTTCTGGATCTTTCCAAGGAAGAGCTCAATCCATTTTTCAACCTTTCTCTGTCCTCTGCTCTTGTTGAGAAAACTAGGCCTGTCCATTTCCTTCCTTTCAGGCTCAAGATAATTTAGAGCCCTGAAAGAAGCAGGACACTTTGGGAGTTTGGCCTGGGGCAGACTGAGCCTGAACAGGTGGTGTTGGGGGAGACGGGGGTAAGAATTTAGAAGCAAAGGCAACAGACTTCATTCATTTCAACTGTAAATGGAAAAGTCCTCCTGTGTATGACACCACCAGGAAAGCAGGTATTTTCTTCTTTAGGGGACTGAAAAAGAAATGTCCCCAGCAGGAGTCTGTGCCTGGATTCTCTTGTTGATTCAAATGTACTTAAAACCTTAGGCTGAGCTAAGTCTGACCTCTGAGCATGCTCACTGAGCTACATTAGAGTCTGCCATTGACTTTGAAAAGTCTGTGGTGACCCTCTCCACCTTCTTTCTCCTCTTTGCAGAACAGAAGGGAAAAGAGCATACTAGCTTTGATACCAGGAAGTGTTCAGAAATGCATGTCCCTGCTCCCTTTACAAGGGGACATTTGATGGGTTAAATAGCTTGCTTCCATACTTCCTTCACACAAGGTCAGGGCAAGACAACTCTGGTGGTTACAGTCTCAGTGGAGGATGAACCTTGGTTTGCTGAGTTTTAGCTGCAACTGCTACTTCAATGAGAAAAGCTAATCAGAACACTGGGCTGCTGACAGGAGATGATGAAAGCTACCCTCCATCAATGCATGAAACTTAAATGACAATTATAAAAAGGTTTGGGTGGCAATAACATGGTTTGACTTATGATGAAAATGAAAGTTCTTCTTTGCTTGAAGAAGTCAGGAAGGAATGTGAGGGTATGCATATGCACATGCGTTTGTGAGCATTATGTACATAAGTGCACACGAGTGTGTGTGTGAGTATATTTGTGCATGCAAGAGACATTCCCTCAAAGTATTAGAAGCCAAACTGTCCACTGATTTTCTGACAAGCTGTGCAGTCCCTTTCAACTACCAAAACCAGAAAGATGACCACAAGCAGACAAATACTGTTAGGAGGTTCAGGAAATACACAGCAGACCACCCCAAGCACCTGATTCAGCTCACACTGGCAACTGATCACAAATGGAACTTGTGTGCTCCCAGCCCTGTGTCCCTGTGGGCCAGGCCCAGAAGTTGAGGGGCTCATTGGTTTAATGCCAACACGGGCACATTGAATGGTTGTGCCCTGGAGAACCACAAATTGCTTTTATGTGTTTTGTGATCTAATCTTTGTGGTTGAATATTTCAAGCAAATATAGTCATGTTCCCCAAAAAGGGTATTTGTCTTGTGCCCCTCTCAAAGAACCCAGTGAAACAAAGTCATGTGGGACTTGTATTTTGTTGGGTGATGTGTTTGTGAGGTGGTTCCATAACAAGTATGTGTGTTAGTCACTCAAATGTGTCCGACTCTGCAACCCCACGAACTGTAGCCCGCCAGGCTCCCCTGTCCGTGGAATTCTGCAGGCAAGAATACTGGAGTAGCTAGCCATTCCCTTCTCCAGGAGATCCTCCTGGACCAGGGATCAAACCCAGTCTCCTGCTCTGCAGGCAGATTCTTTACCATCTGAGCCACGAGGGAAGCCCCCCATAAAAAGTAAATAAGCTTTATCAAGGCAATATGTGACAAAGTAGATAAGAGTTGCTCTAGAATCCAATACAGAGAGGGCCTGATAAGGGTCAATTCTCTGGGTTATGCTCAAACTCAGCTTCAAGAGTTTGAAACACATGTCAGCACACAAAGGAGCAGTCAGGAGCCAGGTCCATTCTGAACTACATAAATACATGCAGTTGTTTGTGCGGTTCAAGAACTTGTCTTGTTAGACCATTTTACGCAAGCATTGCCAAACATATTCAATCAGCCCCCTCAAACTGACACTGTCACCAAAATTCAGTCAATACTTGTAAGATGAGAATAAGTATTTTATCTAATAATCAACTTATCTGAGATTCGCAGTGCTGGTTGCTATTACCAAAAGGCATTTCTAGATTATTTACATTTAACTATACATTACTTTGATCTTTGTATCAGTTGCATTGAGATAAAATATGAGCTTCTAATTTAATTTTGTTTCAGATTTCCTTTGACATGTCTATTGATGCCAATTGCCCAGGAGGAAAAGACCATCAAGAATAAGAACAGTTATGGAAAATACTTATTGAGCACTTTTACCATGCAGACTCTGGGCTCAAACCATCACCAGAATTGTCTAATCTTCAGGCAAGTCTACAAGGAAGTCATGATCGGTATTCCCATTTTAGGGTTGACGACCCAGGGCTGAGACATTATGTGTCTCATTCCTGGGATTTGACCCAGGCAGTCTGTCTTGAGAGGCCTGCTCCTAACCACTGCATGGCTCTACTTCTTAGTGGGCTGAGTCATTCCAAAAGGAGATGCCCAAGATTCTTTTCTACTGTGAGTAGTAATCAATAATCAGAGAGTCACATAGATGCCACACAACTAACAGACGACACAGGCCCTAGGTAAGGCCCAAGTCACTTGTTTACTGCTCTCTGTGCTGTGGTTTCCTTCTAAAGTATTTGCCCCTTCCCTAGGAGTGTCGTACAAGAGATGGAGCAACAGTCCATTACATTCTTTAGACAAAGGGCATTTTCTGAGTAAGAATAAAAGGGGAGGAAAGGAACATGTGGATATGTACAGTATGTGGATGAAGAGTGTCTGTGCAAAACTCCCAGCCCATCATCTGTTAACTGATAAAGGTCCTGGTAAGGGTCAGGTCTCTGTACCTCTGTTTTTCGTTTGTAATATGGGGATCAGAATACCGATCACAAAGAACTGACTCATTGGAAAAGACCCTGGTGCTGGAAAAGATTGAAGGCAGGAAGAGAAGGGGACGACAGAGGATAAGATGGTTGTATGGCATCACCGACTCAATGGACATGAGTTTGAGCAAGCTTCAGGAGTTGGTGATGGACAGGGAGGGCTGGCGTATTGCAGCCCATGGGATCGCAAAGAGTCGAACATGACTGAGTGACTAAACTGAACTGATATACGGGGATGGTCATCATTCCTCTGAAATATGAGGTTAGGGAGAGGGTTATAAGAAACAATGCATGTGAGGACTTCCCTGGTGGTCCAGTGGCTAAGATTCCATGCTCCCAGTGCAGGGGGCCCATGTTCGATCTCTGGTCAGAGAACTAGATCCCACATGCTGCAACTAAAAGTTCACACGCCTAAAAGACCCCACATGCCACAATGAAGACCTGGATAAGACAAATAAATACATAAATAATTTTTTAATAAATATTTTTTAAAAGTGCATATGAAGCACTTGCCACACACTTGGTACAGAGTATGTGTTCACTTCTGTTATATGAGTCATGATCAGCTGCCAGGACCCACACCACTACACCCTGCGTGGTGCCTGCTCTGAGACTTCTGTTTATACACACCTTCCTTCTCCACTGCATGGATTCCCTCATGCTCTGGGTTGTCTTTATTCAACTCAGGACCCCTAGCCCTCAACAGAGTTTCCAGCCCAAGGCTGGCACTCATGGATGTCTGCTGAGCGAGTGAATGATTGCATACACGCACTTCTTCCAAGGCCAGCTCACTGCAAAGACAAAAGAATTGAACGAAGCTCACAGTTGCAAAGCCCTAACTGAGGCCAGAGAACTGGATGGTGGCAGAGCTGGAAGAGGGATCCAAGTTTCCTGACTTCCAGTCCAACATCTGCACACCACAGCAGAGAGTCTTAACTTTGCATTTTCTTAAAAAGACCAAGGCCAGGGACTTCCCTGGTTGTCCAGTGGCTAATGCTCCCAATGACGGGGGCCTCGGTTCAAATCCTGATTGGGTAGAACTAGACCCCACATGCTGCAATTAAATATTTTGCATGCCACAATGAAGACTGAAGATCCTGCATGCCACAGTTAAGACTTGGTGCAGTCAAATGAAAAAGTAAATGTGCAAATAAATAAGTTTTTTTTTTTTTAAAGACCAAGGTCAAAGTGATCACCAGAACATCATTACTATTGTCAAACTAGGGACACGTTCAGAATCTATTTTTCCAACCTCCTATAACTTACATGTCAGCAATTCATCACACAAAATTTTTTAAAAAAACAGTTATAAAAACATAGGTCTAAACACTTTTTGTGTCTTGCATCTTAAGTAATTACACAGCAAGACTATGATAATCTAATAGCAATTGACAAGACAAATATGCATAGTAATCATGTATTGTACCTGACACAAGCAATATTACATCACCTAATATCCTGCCTTTTACACAACTATTTCATTACTTGGAAGCTCCCTAGTAATGAATATGCTATTAAGCAGGGTTTTTTAAATTTGCATGTTTCTCTTATAGTGATTCTTCAATAAATTTTTCTGACTTCCTTCACAAATATGTTTCATTATTTCTCATTATAAAAAAAAAAAAAACCACATTCTCCTTTTCTGAATGGATACCACATATTAGATGACCCTCCTATATAAAAGCATAAGTGTAAAAGGGCCAAATAACTTGCTGGAAAATAAGTTACCAGACAATAGGGCACTAAATACAATTGGGCAGATTATAAGGCATTATGGTATAGTTAAGTCTGCAAAAGAATATTTTACAAAGCAAAGAATCAAAAGAGAATCTAGTTTTACTACAGCGTGAGACAAACGTCAGCTTTTGCACAATTTATCACCAATTTCTTAATTTTGTTGTTTGAAACATGCTTTTAAGACAAACTGGCTAACTAGTAAAAATTGTATACAATGCAAATGACATTTCAGATAAGTTTTATTGACTTAATGCTCTGATAATAAAATTATAACAATCAGTATTATTCTGATTTATTGGAATTTTTACTTTCACTTGGTAATGGACTCGGTGCCTCAACAGAATTGAATGTAATGTTGCTGCCACCTCAAGGTCACTCACTGAAAATGAGATGGCTCACTTCCGTCTAATGCACTAAAGCGCCTGAGTAACTGAGGGCTTCTTGGATGAAAATATCACATTTGCGGTCACGTCACAGTAAATCTAAACTTTTACTTGCAGTGAAACAATGGGTTTTATATGCGACTGGCAACGAAAACATACTCCAGTAATGCTAGGACGGCATAGTGAGTGCCAGGTCTGCAAGAAGAAAGGCTCTTATTATCACAGTCCAGGGGAGGAAATGTCAATTCATCAAGCTGAAGAGCCATCTGTGTGTAACTGGCATATTGACAGGGCATAATCCAGATACAGTGGTTTCTTTAGGAGAAGAAATAGTCCTTGAGTTTATTTTTCTTCCATAAAGCTCACTTGGCTCTTTTCCTCTCCTTCTTAAATCTTTCCCAGTTGGTGACCTCTCTGAACCTGACTCTCTTCCAAATGGATTTATCAAAACTACCCTTAACATGAACGAACAGTTTACAGAAGAGGAAATGCCAAGGCGCCGACTCACTCAGAGAGATACATGTTTTGCCTAACAGATTGTCAAAGATCAACTTTTGATCCCACTGGTTTGGCAAGGTGGTACTGTAAATTAGAAAAGAGGGAAATGTGGTGATATTTTTCAAATTTTAAAATGCATATACCCTCTGACCAACAATCCCTTTTCTAAAGATTTGTTTTTCAGACATATACATACATGTGCACCAAGATGTCTGTACAAGGAAATTTATTACAGCCAAAGATTGGAAACAAACTAAATGTCCATCAACAGAAAACTTGTAAAGTAAATTACAGTAAATGCATAAAGTGGAATACTGTGCAGCCTTTGAAATCAACAAGGCAGCTCTTTACGTACCAATATGGCACAATTTCCAAGATCATGTGGGGAAGTAGGGAAAAAAAAAGCAATGTGCAAAAGAATGTATATAGTATGCTTTGTATGTATGCATTTGCATAGAATCTCTTTGCAAAAAAAAAAAAAACACAATGAATTTAACAATGGTTCCTTTGTAGAAGAACTGGGGGACTAGCAACAGATGTGGGGGAGACAGTTTTCCCTGTATACCCTTTTTTGTCTTGAATTTTATACTGTATATATGTGTTAACTACTTGAAGTATATAAATAAAAATAAAACATTAGGCTGTAATTCAAGGTGAAAGCCAAAATTATGAAGAGGAGATAAAGAAGGGCCTGAAGGGAAGAGGGAGGAAGGACAGAGGAAGGAGTAGGGTTCAGGGAAGGTGTGCTGGGGTCAGGGTCTGCTGGAGGTACCACCTTCCCCTGGACTCTTCCTCTGCTCTGATCCAGCCTGAACTGGCATTTCTTTTCTTTGTTGTTTTTGTTGTTTAGTTGCTAAGTCATGTCCCACTCTTTTGTGATCCCATGAACTGTAGCCTGTCAGGCTCCTCCATCCATGGGATTTCCCAGGCAAGAATACTGAAGTGGGTTGCCATTTCCTTCTCTAGGGGATCTTCCCAACCCAGGGATCAAAGCTGCATCTCCTGTATTAGCAGGCAGATTCTTCACCACCAGGGAAGCATTTCTTTTCTAATCTCCCCATTCTTTTCATTCTCCTCTGATTCTTCTCCCAGCTGTCAATTCTCATTTCAATTTCTCTGCACTTCCTTGTGTTTGGTCTCTCTCTCTCGGGATCCTCACTCCCTATAGCCCCCAGTGTGAGGAGGACAAGAGTCAGCGCTCCTGCTCATTGTGCCAGCATGTGGCCAGGCTTGCCAGCGACATGCCATGCGCACTCTGGACATACAAAACGTGAAGAGGCAGCATGGCAGTGGACAGCTCCATTGGCCATCTGCCCTCAACTGGAACTCAAAGCACAGAAGAGGCTGTGTGTATTTTGATTCTTCTCTAAGCCCAGACACCACGAGGATGAGCACTATGTCTGCCCACTGAACAGTACTGACCAGGATGCAGATGAAAAGCATTTGGAAAAGAATCTAGAAACTTGGGGACGTTTCGCAGTTTAGGAGGAGGCATGGGTAGGGAGTCCACCCAGCATTTCTTAAATACAGATCAGGGTCACTGGGCACTCATTGGCTGTCTGTGAAACATATCAGTCGAGGTGGTAAAGAGAACCCAGCAGACAGAAAAGAGAGGTGAAGAAAGGAAGTGAGTGCCTCCACCTGCTCAGCTCCATTCGTTTACTGGATTTCATTTGCCTTTCCCTTTTATTAAAGCAAATCTTGTGCTGTTTCTGTAGCTCCTTTCAATGACACATCATTAACAGCGAAGCCAAAATTCTGTTTGACATTGCTTAATAATTCAAATTACATCAAATATCTACCAAAATACTAAGCCACTGATATACTGATAGGCAGCATCTTAAAAGCACATACATTTTGAAACTTTTGAAAACTCTAGAATACTCTAGTTTTCAAAGAATCTTTCATTCAATTATAAAAAATTTAAGTAAATAAATAACTAGAAAATAAAAGTCCTTGCATTTCCCACTGAACCCACACTTGGGCTGTGAGATTTTCTTTCAGTTATTAATTTGAAGTGTCACGGTTCAAAAGATTAGGAGTGTTCCTGCACTGACCCATGAAATGTTACAAAATTTGTCCACTTTGAAAACACCGTTATTTTTATTATATTTGAAGGTTACTGAAAAAGTTAGAGACAAAACAATAAACTGGGACTATTTTATCTTAGAGGGACTACCTCTGTAGATTGTTGGTATAGATAAATTCCTCTCCCTTTTCCTCAGAGAGAGGTGACAAGGGAAGGTACCATACTAAACTCTGCCTCATCAAGTAAGGGGGATCCCTCAGAAAGGAGGGTGGTGTAGAAACGGGGTCCATGGCAGGACCAGTGAGACCCCGCCACTGCTCTCTGAGCCCCACGGTCACGTGACCTCACTACTCGTCCCATCTTGGAGATCCTTCCAGCCCTAAAATCCTATACCATTCTTTCTGAAATTAACAGTGGTGGAAGAGAAAGAAAACAGGGACTTCCCTGCTGGTCCAATGGGTAAGAATCCACCTGCCAACTCAGAGGACACAGGTCTGATCCCTGGTCTGGGAACGGCCTACATGCTATAGAGCAACTAAGCCAGCGTGCTACAAATACTGAAGCCCACACACCCCAGAGCCGGCGCTCCTCAACAAGAGAAGTAACTGCAATGAGAAGCCCCTGCACCACAACGAAAGAGCAGCCCCCGCTTGCTGCAACTAGAGAAAGCCTTTGCACAGCAGTGAAGACCCAGCGCAGCCAGAAATAAACAAACAAAAAAGAGAAAGAAAGCAAAAATCAGGAACAATGAAAACGGAGCTTTGAACATTTAAATCAAGACATACTTAAATCTGACTCCAGCCAGAGTCAGAAAATACCTTTCTTTTGTCTTTCCTTTCCCTCACCCAGGGTTTTTACACAGATAGGAATTAAGAGAGACTATTTTACTGAGTACTTTTGCCTCCAGTTCCCTTCTTTCACCTTCTGTGCAATCAACAGCAATCATCTCAAACATATAAATAGACACATTTAAAAATACCCCCACCTCATTAGGTGTTCCCAATTCAGTTTTGAGATGGTGCTCCAGAAATCCAAGATCTCCTGAAGACACCAGGAGTGCCATAAGTCAAAGAGGAAAAAGGACCAGATTTGGTCTCCGAAAGTAATGGCAGGAGCCTCAGAAATTCAAGCCCTTAGCCGAACAAGCCAACCCAGGAGGCTGCAGAATAATGGCCCACAGAAAGGGAAGGCTCCTGAAGATAGAACCTGAGGCTGGGGGGAGGAATTCTCTAGAAGAGAGGCCATGAAGACAAGGACTCCATGGCGGGGTGCTGACCTCAACGGCAGGGATGCTGAGGTGAGGGCCTGCCGTGAACAACACCGGTGATCACAGATCTGATGGGTGGTCTCCCACTAACTACATCCCAGCATTGTACAAAAGTGGGTCGGATGGCATTAATGACTACAGCTGTTGACGTTATAGGGTTTTGAAGATTTTTATTCTGCATTTAAGAGATTTACAGGAAATCTCCAGGCAGTTAAGGCAAGGGGCTGAGCTTGTCTCTCAGCTGGCCTGAAGCCAATCATTCGGCGGGTAACTTTAATTCCTGGGATATGGAGTCATACAGTCAGGAAGCAGACCTGACCCCTGTAAGGTCAGTGTCATGGCCAACTACCCTGGGCTCAATTTAGAGACATAACTATGGCAACGACTGTGCCCAATCGGTATTAGAGGAGATTTATTGACGGATATGCTTGAATAGCAGAGCCATTAATTGCAATTACCAGACAAGACACTTTGTTCATCTCAGGGAACTGGATGCCAAAATGCCCTAACAACTTTAAAATCCCATTTGCTCTTGGGCTCCCGGCTGGCGTCGCTGCACCTGCCTCAGCTTCCCAGTACTGGGAGGGAGAGGAGAAAGGGTTCAGATGGACCTGGCACCAGCCGCAGAAAATGGCAAGTGCTGGGCACTGGGGCATGAGCTCTAGGAACCTCAGAGTCCCAACAATGTCCTTCCCAGCAGGCAGGGAGGAATAAGCGGCAGTGCTCTGAGGGAGCCCCTTCTCTGGGTCCCACCAACAGGACACAGAAATGCCTTCCTCCTTCACTCTGCTGGTCCAGGCCTGTCATTTTCTTCAGGAGTGTCTGTGTCTCCTCTTGGCCTTCCTGGGCTTGGTGGAGCTCAGTCCAGGCTCTGTCCACCTTGTGGTCCCCCAAGCCCGAAACAATCAGTTGCCAGATTTTATCCCTCTGGTCGTCCTCTGGGCAGCCTCTTCCGAACACCTCATCTGTCTATAAGAGTGACTGACTCTCACCTCCTCTGTACTTTCTAACCTCTCATCCTGCTCTTATTTCTCCTGAGACTGCAGCCATGCTATGACTGGTCTGCCTGTTTACCTGTGTATTCACTGGAAGGACTGTTGCGGAAACTGAAGCTCCAATACTTTGGCCACCTTATGCGAAGAGTCGACTCACTGGAAAAGACCCTGATGCTGGGAAAGATTAAGGCAGAAGGAGAAGGGGGCGACAGAGGATGAGATGATTAGATAGCATCACTGACTCAATGGACATGAATTCGAGTAAACTCCAGGAGATAGTGCAGGACAGAGGATGCTGGTGTGCTGCAGTCCATGGGGTCGCAGAGTTGAACATCACTTAGAGACTGAACGATACTAGATGATAAGGTCCACAAAGGCAGAGACTTCATCAGTCCTTTCCACTGCCGTAATCCTCATGCCTCAAATAACACCTGGCACACAGTAGATGCTCAAGAAATATTTGTGTTTTATTTACTTTTTATTGGCTGTGTGAGATCTCAGTTGAAGTACAGGTGAACTTTGTTGCAGGATATTTCCTTGTGGAGTTCAGGCTTCCTCTAGTTGTGGCATGCGGGCTCTAGAGTGTGCAGGCTCAGTAATTGCAGCTTGCAGGTTTAGTTGCTCCAGAGCATGCGGGATCTTAGTTCCTTGACCAGGGATCAAACTTGTGTCTCCAGCACTGGAAGGCAGATCCTTAACCACTACACCACTAGGGAAGTCCCAAGAAATATTCATTGACTGAATAAATGGATTCAGTAACATTCTGCAATTGTGCTACAGGGCCCTTCTCTCTCCAATTAGGTGATAACTTCCCTGAAATAGCATCTTATTTAGCACCACGCATACCTTAGGTGCTTTAAAACAAAACAAGTGGGTGAGAAATTGCAAACCACAAATTCCATCCATGCATTGGAATAGGTAAAAGCACATCTCCCTCCACTTCTCATACAGAGTAGTAGCTAAGGCTGAAATAGGTTTTCTACAGGGGCATGTTTAAAGCACTCTCTAGGGTATTCAGTCATAAAACCCACATGATATGACTGTGAGACCTGGAATGTTGTTCTCTGAATGTTGAGAGCAAGGAATCAGGACACAATGAGTCAACGTGATGTGCTCAAGATTAGAGAGCTAGTGAGTGACGAAGCCAGGATATAGACCCAGGCAAGGCCCGAACTCTGTGCCCTTAAACTCTATGCATGCCATTTTTTCTTGACTTTGAAATCTAGGATAAATACACAAACAATTAGGAAAATACCCTGAGAAAAGCCTTTGGATGCTAACACTATGCCACCTTGAGTTTACTCTTACTTTTTCCAAAATAGATAACAAATGACAAATCTCTGCTCCAAATTAAGATGTTACCTGATCATCTTTCCCTTATAGATAAAACATTAAGACAATACCAACCCGAGGCTAGTGAGATTCCAACCTGAGGTTAGTGAGGCAAAAGAATTTTAGAAAATTCTTTCCAAGAGAGAGTGGAAGGAGTTCTTCCCTCAAGCTGTGAGAATGCAACTCCCATTCTTGGACTCCACCTGGGTTTGGATCACAAGAATTCTCAACTAACATCAGTGAGACTGATGCTGAAGCTGAAGTTCCAGTACTTTGGCCACTTGATAACAAAGATGGCATCACTGACTCAATGGACACGAATTTGAGCAAACTCCAGGAGACAGTGAAGGCCAGGGAAGCCTGATGTGCGACAGTCCACAGGGTTGCAAAAAGTTGGACACATCTTAGTGACTGAACAACAAAACATTGATGAACTTCATCAAAGCAAAACTAGTTATACCAGGTGCCTCTTTAAAAAAAGATTTTTTTTTTTTTATTTACGGCTCCACCAAGTCTTGATTGCTGCAAGGGCTTTCTCTAGCTGTAGTGAGCAGCGGTTCCTCTCTAGTTGCAGTGTGTAGGCGTCTCATTGTGATGGCTTCTCTTGTTGCAGATCACGGGCTCTAGAGCACACGCTCTGTAGTTGCAGCACTTGGGCTCAGCAGTTGGGCTATATGGGTTCAGTTGCTCCTTGGTATGTGGGTTCTTCCCAGACCACGGATCAAACATGTGTCCCCTGCATTGGCAAGTGGATTCTTAACCTCTAGACCACCAGGGAAGCCTAGGATGTCCCCTTTTAATATCTTTTTTTTTTAATGTGGACTATATTAAGTCTTTATTGAATTTGTTACAACATTGGTTCTATTTTACGTTTTGATTTTTTGGCCCAAGGCATGTGGGATCTTAACTCGCTGACAAGGGACTGAACCCACTCCCTCTACATTGGAAGGTAAAGTATTAACCCCTGGACCTCCAGGGAAGTCCTCAGTGCCTCTTTATTCTACAGCATCTCACTGATAATATTCAGGAGGACCTTTGATCAATGAGACTACGCAAGTGACTAGGATTTTCTATATCAGCGCTGAGACATGGTGAAATAGTCATTCAAATCAAATTTTCCTCACTGGGTCTTAGAACTCACATACATACAACCCACATTATCTTCCATCTAGTTTTCTATTTTGTACAATCAAATGGAGTGCTGTAGACTGAATGTTGTGTTCCCCCAAAATTCACATGTTGAAACCTATCCCCAGAGTGATGGTATTTGGAGGTGGGATTCTCGGGAGAAACTTAGATTATGTGGGTGGGACCCTTGTGGATGGAATTAGTGCCCTTATGAAAGAGATTCCAGAGAGCGTCCTTTGTCCTTCTGCCATGTGAGGACATAGCAAGAAGATAGCTGTCTATAAACTAGGAAGTGGGTCCTCCCTGGTCACCAAATCTGCTGGCACCTTGATCTTTGAGCTTCCAAATTCCAGAACTGTGAGAAATAAATTTCTGTTGTTTATAAGCCCCTAGTCTATAGCTTTCTGTTATAGCAGCTGGAATGGACTAAATCAGAGTGATTTGATATTGGACTGAAGAAACTGAAGCACTATAAGAATCCTAGTCATTTTCAATAAACTCCACCATATTCACCATTCATTCATTCACTGTTTATTTCTTCATTAGCATCTACTAGTGCCAGGCACTACACTAACACAACATGTTGACTGATGCCGCAGAATCCAATGTTTATGAAGGGGGATTGACACGGATGCAATAGACATACAGATAAACTACAGCAACACCAAGAGTTGTGATCAAAGGAAGAGCACAGGCTCTATGAGAGGGTAAAAGGATTTAACCTGGTTGTGAAGGTTAGGGAAGGCCTCCCTGAGAACATGGCTGTTTGCTGAGACCTAAGGAAGAGTAAGAGTAACCATGTGAAGAGCAGTGGGAAGAGGCTGGAGGATACCAGGTGTAGCTAGGAAACCAAAAAGTACACCCGAGGATGGGCAGGTGTGAGGGACCGTGCCTGGGGCAGTGGCCAGGGGCATCAGGCCGGGCCTCGAAGACAGGAGAAAGGTCTGGATCTCTGTTAGGAGCCACTGGAGATTTTGAGGCACCATCAGAGAGGGAAATATTCGAGGACTCTTGGGAAGGTGAAACTGACAGCCTAACAGTCAGTTCTATACATTCTGCTGGCTATGGCAGGAAACTGGACAAATAAGCTAAAGAGACAAAAGTTCAACAGCAAAGGTTGGTAAGAAAGGATTTCCTGGCCCATCTTAAGATAATCAGAAAGTTAAAACAATCAGGGTGTGCATGTCCAGGGTGGTACACTTGGGCCAGGTCTCCCAACCCTCAGCTCACCCTGTCCTTGCATCCTTGCATCTCAGTCGTGTCTGACTCTTTGAGACCCCATGGACTGTTGCCCACCAGGCTCCTCTGCTCATGCCAAGCAAGAATACTGGAGTGGGCTGCCATTTCCTCCTCAGGAGATCTTCCTAACCCAAGGACTAAATCCACATTTCTTGCGTCTCCTGCATTGGCAGGCAGATTCTTTACCACTGAGTCACCTGGGAAGCCTCAGTTCACTTTGTACAGGTCTGCAAATCAGAAGTGAGCCTCACAGCTTGATAATGATGAAGGTCAGCTCATATTCACCTACAGAGATGGATCCAATTTTGCATTGCTTTCACTAGAACATAAAAAGAAAAATCTATAATTCTTGTGTTGCTACCAACATTATTATGCATCAGTGTAACAGGGTACTAATTTTAATCTGTACAAAATCACAGAATTTTCAGGCTGAGAGGAACTTTAAACATCATCTGAATATTTGTGAATTTTTCCAGTATGTTCATAGATGTTTTCATGTATAATTTATTTCCTATTAACATGTATGCTTGGTGTCCTCTAAACAAACTATGTTTTTCATGGGCTTAATCTAGGAGGATTGCTTTTTGGGCCACTATCAGTCCCACATGAACCCCAGGGGACACACACACACACACACAGGTGTGCACACAGATAAGACCACCCAGAAGGTGCTCAATCAACAGTTAGTTGACCGACTCCCTGACAACAGACCAAAAGCTCACTCTGAGTCTGACAGTCAAAGCCCCAAAGTCAACAGACTGATGCATTAAAAAGAATCTGGTAAAATCATAGGGTAGAAACAGGTGAACAATCAAAGAATGAAAAAAACTGGAAGGAGCTAGAACCTGTGGTCCCAGCCCCTCTCCAACCAGGGAAAGCAGTTCTGTCACCCCCAGGAAGAGCGGTCAAGGCTCAAGCAGGAGAACTGAGAAGGATGCTATTATATCATTGGTTAAAAGGTCATGGGGGAAATGAGTATTTTCAGTAAGCCGAGAGGTGCTGCAGTTTTAGAAGGAAACTCGTTTTCTTAAATGAAGCAGAAGCCGCTTCTGGCTCTTTCCTCACTGATCCATCAGTGTCGCGCTGGCCACCAACCAAGTTCACACAGTCCAGACATTTTGGATGGAATCAGTGTGTGAGCACCCCTTTTTTTCAAAATGTTAGAGGACATATATCTAAGATTAAACCTGTACAAACCAACCCCTAGATGTCATTATTGCTGCTCAAATATCAAATCTTGAGTCTTTGAAATTCTAAATCTGAAGAGATAGCAGTGTTAATCTGAATAAGCCACTTAAATAATGCAAATTCAATTCACTTTCAATTTTTCAAAGCCAAGTCCAAAGTCTTCTGGACTTCTTAACCATAATGTAACTAAATCTTAGGGTGTCAGCACACATTCTGTTGCCAATAAAATCCGAGTGTAGGAAAACTAGGCTGGAAACCCATGTAGTCGTATGTGACATGACAAACAGGGCTAACGGCTGATGAGTTGATCGTGGAGCAGCTGGGTGATTCTGGCCTCTTTTCTGTGTGTCCTCTGACTTCTGTGCTTGCTTCTATCATTGGTCTTGGAGCCCAGAGCTGTCTGTCCTTCCCACTCAGGGCACAGTGAAAGAACAGAGCTGATCACCTGCCCACCACTTCATACCCTAGCTGCAATTAACCTCAAATGCTACATGTTCTCTGATCACAGGCCCACCTTCATCTCTTCCGTTCACTTCACATTATTCCAGTCTAAACCTTTGCAATAATAATACTTGTTCATCAATCAGTGGTTTCTATACATTAAATCCTTTAAAATTTTTCAACAACTTCGGCAGACAGGTGTCCCTATCCTCATTTTACAGATGAAGTAGCAGAGGAAGAGAAAAGTTAAGTTCCTTGCCCCAGATCACACAGCCAGTGAGTGTTAACAGGTTTGGAAGCTCAGGATGATACCCAGTCCACAGCCTGGATTCTTAGAACCTTGCTGAGGCCAACTCCCGGTCCCTCCCAAGCCCCTAGTTCTCAATTGAATGCTTGAGCGCCCCAAACACAGCTTTCAAGTAGCTCCTCAAATGAAGCTCAGGTCTGGGAGCACATCTGCTGAATGAAATCACTTTTTCATTCAATCAATGAGT
Organism: Muntiacus reevesi; assembly: GCF_963930625.1. NCBI lineage: Eukaryota > Metazoa > Chordata > Mammalia > Artiodactyla > Cervidae > Muntiacus > Muntiacus reevesi. Next base: position 254,981,861 of record NC_089250.1, read on the forward strand.
GTTTACTGAGTGTAACTACATTCAGGGTCTTATTCTAGGCCACAAGGAATATTGATACACAAGATTGGCAAGCTCCCTGGGCTCTTGGAACTCATTCCCTGCCAAAGTAGACAGATGCTGCGGCAGAGATTATGTAAGTAATTAATGATCGCTGAGCCAAGTCCACAAAGATGCGTGAAACAAGAGAAGCAGAGCCCCTAACGAAGGGCCCTACACCACGAGGTCCCCTGACCCCTCAACGAGGTCCCCTCGTCTTTGCCTAGGTCAGCCTCAACCCCAGTGTGCCTTTCAGACCAAAGGTCTCCCTACTCCCCACTCCACTCCCTCTAGGTCAGGCAGAGGTGTCTTCACAATGCAGACAGATGCCTGCTGTTCACCCTCACCTCATACTTCTATTCATTTGGTCTATGTTCTTCCACATACCAAGACCTTAGCTCAAGCTTCTCCTTTCCCATCATCTGGGCACAGGGATCCCCCTTCTCTGGGGCCCAGAGTAGTAAGCTGAGGGAGAGATGTTGGTGCAAGAGAGGTGGATGACATGGAAACCTGGCTCAAGAAGCTCATCTGTGCCCTGCATGAAGATGACATGGAAACTTATTCATGAAACTCACACAGGCCCTGCAATCTCACACATGCCTGACCCTGGATATACCCACTCCCATCTCACAATAAACTTCTGGTGGGTCCTCCCAATCTTACAGCTTGCTGGAGCCATTGATGACCAGTTCTGGCCTCATTGCCAGAAAAGCTATGACAGTTAGATTGTAGAACATCTCTGAGTGCTATATGTATTTTCCCTTCCCTTTCTCACTCGTGTCTTTTTCTCAAAAGATCTTCCCAGAAGATCAAATAACATTCCTTATGCCTGGTCTCCCATAGTATATGAAGAGCTCAGACTGGAGGACTGTAGAAGGTCATCTACTTACTGTCTGTGGTTATCCAGTTACTAATGTCTTAAGGAAGCAAGAGGTGGCACTCCCAGCTGGTTTCTCCCAGTCTATCACCTCGAGAAGACCTGTCAAAATAACAAATGACACATCTGGAGGTCATGGGATTATCCTTTAGCGAGGCCCTCTTGGTTTGATTAGCAGCTACTTTTCCTCTTACTGTCCTTCTTCATCTCCTTCTTTTCATTTTCTTCCTCTACCCCTCTCATCAATAAAGGTCACTGCGTTAAGGAAACCATTTCTGTGAGAAGAATTTAACAGCACCCTATTAAAATCACGCTGTCTCATTCAGAAGCAGGTGGTATTACCTGTCAACAGGGTTGTGGACACAGCGAATAGCTGCCACCCAACTCAGCTTAGGTTCCTGGGCAGATAAAGTGGCCAAAGGAGACAGCCCTCCAGAGGCCTCAAAAATCTCATTTTCATTCCCCTGGTGGAAAAGACTTTATTGACAAAGACGACTGAAAATTGCCTGAGCGGTCCAATAACCAGTCTGCACTGAAGCAGAGAGACAGTCTGGCGGAGACCAGCTCCCTGCTCCTCCACGCAGCTCCGCCCAGCCCACGGTCCAAGGTGTATGCAGACCAGACTGAAGGGAGCCTCTTGACACCCTCCTGAATAGCCCCGCTCCACCTCCACTCTCAGCCTGCCGGTGCCTCTCCGGGACCCCAACCATAAATCAACATGAATGCAGGGCAGCTCTGTCAGAAAGCAAACTCTTAGACTGATTCAGAGCCCCAGGGGTCAGGCCTGGGTGAGCTGGAGAAGGCAAACTCCCTGCTTCCCACTGGAGGGCTCTGTGGCTTGACTGCAACATCCCCGGTACGCCACTAGAGGTCACCACCATCGATGCCTGTCCTTACTCACAGATGCTGGTATAAGACAGTCCAGGGTTAAGGGCACTCCATAGAGAATTCCATCACCATTTGCACTACAGTGCTGCTTCAGACGCTGCGAGAGTCTGAGCTCCTCGGGGGCCTCTTCTAAACCAGTTAACAGCTCAGACCCAAAATCGCTGAGTTGAAAGTTAAGCAAGAACAAACCCTCACTCTCACAAACAGATGCCCCCTGATCCTCCTCAGTTTCTTCCTGGTCACGATCAGTTTGTGTATCCTTCTAGTTTAATCCAGTCCTCAGTAAGAAATAAATTAATATGTGTGCCTCGTAGCACCAGAGATTTTAGATGTCAGTCTGCTATTGAAATGATGTAGGTCTGTGGCTTTTAGGAGAGAATGAATGACAGATGGATAATTTATGATGATTCTTGAGACCTGAACTATAATTATGAAGTATTTCTAGGTGTACATTCAGGATGCAAAGTGTAAGGAACCTAGTGCTAATGTTAATTTATTACTGACAGCTGTATATATAATAATATATCATGTCTTTTAATCTTACATTCCTTCTGACTTACATCAAGCAATCTTTTCATTCATTAATAAAATCAAGCCTTGCCATTATTCTTAATGATGAAGTCCCATTTTGAACCCAGAGAATTCCTATAATTAAACTCTGTACTTCCATATACCAGACATTTGAAGCTAAAAAAGAGGATAAATTGCACTTCTTCTTTTACAGACAGGATGGAAACGCCAGAAAGACACAGCCCACCTGCTCACGGTCCCACAATGGCTAAATAGAAAGTCAAGGAAAAATTGTGTGTGTGCCTTCTCCACTCACACCATCACATCCTTTTCCCTTCACATTTAGTCCCCTGCCATCTCTGACCCTTCCACGATCTTCCCTTTTTTTATTGGAGTATAGTTGATTTACAGCGTCATGTTAGTTTTAGGTGTATAGCACAGCTATTCAATTAGATATACATGCATATGTATATTATTTTTTCAGAATCTTTCCCTTATAAGTTATTATAAAATATTCAGTATAGTTCCCTGTGCTATGCAGTAGGTCCTTGTTGGTTACCTGTTTTATATATAATAACATGTATATATTAATCTCATCCTCCTAATTTACCAGTCCCCCCACCTTCCCCTGATCTGGTGACTCAAATGGTAAAGAATCTGCCTGAAGTGCAGGACACCTGGGTTTGATCCCTGGGTTGGGAAGATCCCTCCAGAGAAGGGAACAGCAATCCATGCCAGTAATCTTGCCTAGAAAACTCCATGGACAGAGGAAACTGGCACAGACCATGGAGACGATTGAGTGATTTAACACTTTCACTTTTTCACACCCCACCTTTGGGAACCATAAGTTTGTTTTCTATGTCTGTGGGTCTATTAATCTTTCCTTTTTTTGAGGCAGTACATCCAAAGTATATTTTTTTAAAGGTGATGATAAAAATGACAACTAAAAGAAACGCAGGCTAACACGTCTCCTGTAACTCTCTGTGCTGTGCCAAAGACTTACATAATCATCCCTTCAAAAGAAATCTAACCTAATCCTATTACACCAAAGACAAGGTGTCCTTCATGAATATCATGGCCAGAAACAAGTTGGTCTTCTCCACAAGTTTCAACCGGTTCCCAGTCTCATTCAGTTTAAAACCAGTCATCACCTTGACAACTCGCTTGCTGCACTACTGTGAATGTTCCCCAAATTTAAACTGTGCTCTGGCTTAAGTTGTCAAGCACACACAACACATTATCAGACAAACTAGTCACTTTAAAAGACACAGACCGGTGACAATTGTAGAAGTGAAACCTTTAAGCTGATCAGCTAATTAATGACCCCAAAGTAGAATAATGAGATGTGTGGAGATAGGATTCAGTTATCTGGGTCATCTCTCATCTGCAGACAACATAGGATTCCACTGAGAAGGTACTAGATAACTGGGTAAGCAACTTTCCTATCTATAACCCTAAATCTTACTAGAATTGGTTAATTAAATCATGACAAATGATATTCTATGGCAAGCAGAAGATGCCTAAAAGAGATTTCAGTGAGATGTCCACAAGTTCAGTTGGACTACACCTGAATGTCTTTGTGTTCCTCGACCTAAAAATGTTTACTGCAATTTTCTGGAGAGCTTTTGGGTAGAAATGCAAAACATTGAATTTTGCTCCACTGAGTTTTTGAAGTTGCCTAGGTTTTTCTATTGGACTCTATGTCTCATACCTTCTCTGCATTCAGGAATTAAGGTCCTAATTCTTTTATTCACATTCCTATCTGCCTGCAATGGTTTCTTCTTATTGATTCTGTCTCTTCCAGTTGCTTCAGTGTAGGGAAGAGGAATGTCAATCAGCAGTGACCCTGTGGTGCTGTAGTAACAAACAGCTTCAAAACCTCAGTGACTTCTTCATTCTAAATATACGCTGTGGGTCAACTAGAAGCTTAGCTCATCACCACCACTCTAAAATGTGGGCTGGGGGACTTCAATGGCAGTCCCCCCAGTGGTTAAGACACCACATGTCCACTGCAGGGGGCACTGATTCTATCCCTGGTCAGGCAACTAAGATCCTGCATCCTGTGCAGCATGACCAAAAAACATAAAATGTGGGCTGACAGGGTGGCCACCATTTCAAACCATTTCATTATTTGGCTGGTCATAAAGTTAGCAGGGAACGGGAACCCTGGCAATAAATGCTCCAGCACAGAAGAGGTGGCCCTCACTTCTGCAACACAATTCATTAGCCAACACTAGTCACAGGCCACACCTCTGAGCCCGGAAGTGTACTTCGTGCTGGAAGGGGGACATTGGGAAATAGCTTGTGAATATGAGAAAAGACAACCACAGGAACTTTACCCTCTCGCTTGGTTTAGAATTCCCTTATTTTCCCTCGATTACAGTTTCTCCCCTTTTTTTCATACTCTGATAAAATAACTCTGATTTCTGTTCTGTCCATTTTTAGATTCATGGACATCACAGTTAAGACAGTACTGAAGAAAAGCTTCTATTCCAATAGTTACAAACAAGGATTCCTCGTGTCAGTAGCTCTAGAAGAAAAAAAGAAATTTGCCCGTTAATTGTTTGTTCTCGCTTTCTTCCTTTTATGCATTCTGGTTTTCCTCAATTATTTTTCCTTCCACACCCTTCCATGCTAGTCTCCTGCTCAATCTCTTTTATTGAAAAAAATTACTCACCCCTTTATCTTTCCATCTTCTTAGCTATTTAGTCCAACTAGCAAAGAATTCTGTGGAATAGAAGAATTCTAACTTTGCTGGTTTCCCAACCTCCCCCCACCCCACTGCCACCTCAATTCAGGTGAATTTGTATCCCCAGATACCTCATCTCAGAATCACTGATCTCTCTGAACAATGACTAGGTTTTTCTGGGCCTTTCTCCCACTTGATAATTGAGGGCCCAGCCTGTTGCAAATGTCTCTGTATACACCTGGAAGTCCCCAAGAGATACAGACATAACTCATTTTATTGCACTTCATTTATTTTTTCCTTTTAATGAGCTTTGCAGATACTGCATCTTTTGCTAATTGAAAGTTTATGGCAACCCTGCATCAAGTCAGTCTATCAGTGCCATTTATTCAACAGCATTTGCTCCATCCGCAATGAAGGAGATATGAGTTCCATCCCTGGCTCAGGAAGACTCTCCCTCTCCCGCCAGAAGGAACAAGCAACCCACTCCAGCATTCTTGCCTAGGAAATACTGTGGACAGAGGAACCTGGGGGGTGGGGGTGGGGGGGGATAGTGTCACAAAAGAATCAGACACAACTTAGCGACTAAACAACAACAATAAATAATGTTTTTTAGGTACAATGCTATTGCACACTTAACAGACCACAGTAGAGTGTGAATATAACTTCTACATACTCTGGGAAACCAATTCATGTCAAATTCATGTGACTCACTTTAGTGCAATGGTCAAATCCACACTGTCTTCCAGGTACACCTGTATCTCAATGAAAAAGTGCATTACTCTGACTGGAATCTTCAGTTTCACTCCCTTCCTGCTATTCATGGCCCTCCTTCTCAGTTTGGATCCAAGCACCCTGCTGTGCAGTTGCTAAAGACACTCAACCTGTCCAGCATTCCTGAAGTTGGGTGGAAAGCTTCACTCACACTGCATTTTACTCTGTTAGCCAGGGACAAAACGGGACTGCTTATAAAGCTGGTGACTATGCCATAAAACAGATCCAAATGACCAACACCATGTTGTCCTCAGAGGACTGCAGCTGTGCTACTGGGTCAAGCAAGCTACCAAGTCTGGTCCTACAACCCCGGGGATTTTCCTGAAAATCTTCAATCTCACCAGCAAATAGATTTCCCAAGGTCAACTCTGCGCCTCACCAGGCACACCTCAAGTTCAGCCATGAACCTAGGTATGACCTCTACATTTTAGCCAAGAACACCACAAAAAAGTATAGCCCAGCCAAAAGCACTAACAAACTCAGAAGTATAGGGTTGAAAAGAATGTCAAGGCCCACTGCTGAAAGCCAGTGAGGGAGAGGATGGGCTGATACAGCCCACAGAGGATTTGGGCGACGTGTGGAGACTCCAAAGTGAAGACTCACTGACTTCAAGAACCAAACACCGCTGACAAGGCCTCGCCATGGGACCTTAGGAGCCCGACAACTCGAGCCTTAAACCCACCCAAAAGCCGGGGATGGCAGTGAGTGGGAGTGGCTTCGCCTTCGCGCCCGCCCAGCCCCAAGACTTGGAATGCCCATGGGCGGGGCCTGAACATCGCCCCGCCCTCGTCGCCCGCCACTCGGGTCACCTGACCTGCCCGCAGCTCACGTGATCTGTCCCCAGCGCCGCCATTTTGGAGCTCCTGATGAGGATGGGGAAAGCGGGGTAAAAGAGGGAAAAGATCCGTGATAGAGGTGGGCGAGGACGAGGGCGAGGGCACGGCCGGCTTCTGGCCGGCAAAGGAGGCTCGCGGAAGCAGCAGCTGCCGCCCGACCGCAGGTACCGCGTCCCGGGGCCGTCCCTCCGCCCGCTGTTAGCGCCGCCGCCGGCCATGTGCGTCCTCCCCTCAGGCCTCTACCGGTGCCGGCTTCCTGCTCAGCCGGTCGACACTCTCCCGGTGTTCGCCACATGCCCCAAGTTCCGTGTCCCTTTTCAATCCTTTGTCCCGTCCACAGCAAGAACTGGGAGACCCCGGACTTGCCTTGCAGTTTCGGGTGGGGGGAACCTGCCGCTCCCGGCTTAACTCTCACCAGCCTGGCCCGCAGGCAGGCCCGCCGGCCGTCGCGTCCCTTCCTTTGCACAGGTGAAACCGCTTCGCCTAGACCGGATGGAGCGAAAACGGTGTCCTCCCCGCGTCTCTTGACTACTTTTTTCAACCCCTATCTCCCCTGCCCTTCAGCCACTGCTTGGTGTAGGAAGAGCTAGTAGAAAAGCAATTCTGGTCTCTGCACCTATTTCGAACCACTTCGGTGAAGTAAGTGGTCTCCCTAATGATCAACCACTGAAATCACTGGGAAAAGCTGGGGGGCATCCGGAGTGAACGGTTTGTGTGTGGAAGCCCAGGATGATTAATTAGGCCGAGGCCACCATCCCAACCCGCAGGCGATCTTTTTAGTTACCGCAGTGGGCTGTAATTTGCTTTCGGTCTGCATCTCTCTTATCCGGCAATTACTGGATTTATCACCTCTTTCAGTCTGTACTTTCTTCTCTGCTGTGACTCAGTGTATGGGTTGCATTATTGATTAAAAGAGAAAGTCTGGCCCTGCGTTCTTTACCCCACTAACTCGTTTAAAATTAATTTCAGGGGAGAGCCAAATATGTGCTTTCTGCCCTGGCAATGAACTGTTTACTTAACCATAGTCGATAAAGTTGCATTATAGGTGAAATGAACACCATTCTTTGATCTTTTAAATTCATTCTTGCTAGTATAAAAAATAGCAAAGAAATGTAGAACTGGAGCAGGAAAGTGCCTTAGATGATATACGTAGGTCATTTGACTGTGACTTATCAGTTCATGCTGCCTTTCAGTTGTAGAACTGTTGGAAGTTTGCAGAATCAACCATTTAGACCTTATTTGTAATTAAGATTAAAATGGCGGTATACAGCTTATTACTTTTTATTCATTAGAAAGTTATATCAGTAAAGCCAAAAGTATTTTGAGTCAATTAGATAAATTTTGAGCTAAAACATGAAATATACGATTATTGGAGAAATTTCCAGAGCTGTTTTTTTCCAACTTGTGCCAAATCCTGAAGTCTGCTTGTTAGGTAAATTGTGTAAATTTGCATCACATAATTGGGTTCAATGAACATTCCTCTGAATTAGTTTCGACAGGACATATTGGGTAATTTTTCACTGTCCTCTCCCCCCCTCCCCCCCAAAAAAAATTACTACTTGGTTTCACCAAGAAAGAGAAATGTTTGATACTATATACTTTCATTCTTGGCTACAGCTGGATTTTGAAGATTGATCCAAGGGACTGTATTAATTTCAGGAATTGATTTGAAAGACACTGGCTCTGCCACTTAACAGCCATGTAACCTTGGGTAAGTCACTTAAACTGCACTGAGTGTTCCCTTATTTGTACAATTATGTACAAATAATATGTTACAATTGTGTAACACCCAGGTAACCTGCCCCAAAGATTTAATGAAGTTCAAACATGCGTTTGATACTGCCTAGCTGTAAGGGGCTATTGCTGTTTTCAGTATTTATTCTTTATACATTTTTTGTTCACGCTGAGAATTAAGAGGAAAATTGGTGTGTTAGAGGCCTGGCATGCTGCAATCCATGGGTCGCAAAGAGTCGGACACGACTGAGCGGCTGAACTGAGAAAGGATGGATTTAGAATAAGATAGACCTGTATTCTAATTCTTAAGCTAGCTATTACTTTACCTCTGTGAGCCTCAGTTTCCTCATCTGCAAATAAAGAGGCCAGTATTACCAGGTTCATTAGCAATACAAGAATCTGTACTGACATTGTTCTCTGGTCTGTGAGCACCTCAAGGGCACAGATTCCCTCTTATTTTGGTAGTCTCCAGCACATTGCTTGGCACGTTATAGGTGCTCATAGAATGTTAAATCTCTGGTTAACATTAGTTTCACCTTATGTCTTAATTGCAACTGCCAACTTCGAATATTCTCACAGGCTAGATGCCAGCTAAGAAATATTAGACATACTGTAATATTTACACTCATTTTTTTTCTTGGTGGACAGTTAATTACATTAAGCTAAGGAGATTTTAACTCAAGTATGTTAAAGCTGGCATTAGTAAGTTAAATCTACAAATAACATGTAAGCATTTTCAAAGTAACTTTCAGTTTATATCCCAGAAACATGAAAATTTGTCCAGCACAACTCTGGAGTTTTATAACTACAGAATGTAAAACGCTCAGAAACAGTGACTTGCTTAAGGTCACACAACTGAGGTTCCTCTAGCAGAGGAACCCATGAGCTATGCCCCCTGCCACCTTTTGGCTAGAGCAAAATAAATATTTTTCTCTTTCAGAATTACAATGATGTGGAAGAATGAGGAATTGACCATTACTTCTGTAACACAATTTTTTTTTCTAATTGGAAGAACAATCTTAGTCTGAAAGAAAAGATGCTTTATATAACATACTGAACCGTCTTCTTCCACAGAAAATTACAGCTTTTATGCAGTCCCACCCAGGCCCGCATGAATTGTTCAACTTGATTTTACTTATGATAACCATACTGCTATAAGTGAAAGGAACTAATTAGATGTACAAATAAGCCAAATAGCAAATTTTAAGGAAATAAAGACAGCTGATATAAGTTGGCTCTTTTCTTGGGAAAGACATTAATTACAAGCTTTTGCCTGTGGGCGTCTGTTGTGTAGGAAAGTGGAGAAGGTTGTAGAACATTTCTGGTTTGGGATACAACATTTATTTACTTATAGCAATTTGATATATTTGGTCGAATGTTACGTCTAAAGATTTCAAATGAGAAACACTCTGTTTTGCTGATGTCTGTAGTCTTTCCTCATTCTAGTAAACCTTACTGTTCAGCCATACTGGTCTTTTCTCTAATCTCTAGATAGCATGCTTATTCTCTCTTCTGAAAATCTATTGATGTTATGGTTGCTTTCTTGTCACCAGATTCCAAGAAAGCAAATGGCAGGCGCACTCAGATTAGCACAATTCAGGGAGGATATATTTTAAAAGATACTTATAAAGATGTAGGACCTATATAGTCACGCCCCAGGAATCATTCAGTTACAAGGAACGCAGCATCAGGAGAAAGGAAAGGCCTGTAGAACAGCCTGCCTGGAGAGAATGGCCTTCTGTTGAGGATCACAGCCGGTTCAAGGTGACCTCTCGGGAGGGAACCAAGAAAATGAGTGTCTTGATCTCCCTTTGCTGCCTCCTCCTGATTTCCTGTTATGGCTCCCGGTTGGTATAACTCAACCAGAGGGCATGGGAGCCTAATGATGTAATTCCTCCTGGAACAGAGAGCAGAGTGGAGAATCAGTCATTGAGCCCACAGGGGCAGATGGATGACATCCAGAAGGCTCTTCTTTCGGAATGCAGTATGCATCTTACCTCTTCAGGAAGCCTTTGTTTCCCTTCCTGACCGAAATTAGCTTTTCAGTCTCTGTTAGGATTTGGTCATTGACTGTTGCCTTCTAACTGTTTCACCTTGGGTGATTGTTGTTCAGTCACTAAGTCGTGTCCGACTCTGCGACCCCATGGGCTGCAGCACGTCAGGCTTCTCTGTCCTCCACTGTCTCCTGGAGTTTGCTCAGATTCATGTCCATTGAGTTGGTGATATTGTCTAACCATCTCATCCTCTGCCACCTCCTTCTCTTTTTGCCTTCAGTCTTTCCCAGCATCAGGGTCTTTTCTAATGAATTGGTTCCTCGAATAAGGTGGCCAAAGTATTGGAGCTTCAGCTTCTGCTCCAGTCCTTCTAATGAATATTCAGGACTGATTTCCTTTAGGATTGACTGGTTGGATCTCCTTGCAATCCAAGGGATTCTCAAGAGTCTTCTCCAACACCACAGTTCAGAAGCATCAATTCTTCCGCGCTCAGCTTTCTTTATGCTTCAACTCTCACATCCATTCATGACCACAGGAAAAACCATAGCTTTGACTGTATGGACCTTTATCAGGAAAATGATGTCTCTGCTTTTTAATATACTGTCTAGGTTTGTCATAGCTTTTCCTTTCAAGGAGCAAGTGTCTTTTAACTTCATGGCTGTGGTCACTGTCCATAGTGATTTTGGAGCCCAGGAAAATAAAATCTGTCACTGCTTCCACTTTTCCCCTTCTGTTTACTATGAAGTGATGGGACTGGATACCATGATCTTAGTGTTTTGAATATTAAGTTTCAAGCCAGCTTTGTCACTCTCTTCTTTCTCCCTCATAAAGAGGCTCTTTAGTTCCTCTTTACTTTCTGCCATTAGAGTACTATCATCTGCATATCTGAGGTTTTTGGTATTTTTCCCAGCGGACTTAATTCCAGCTTGTCATTCATCCAGCCCAGTATTTTGCATAATGTACTCTGCATAGAAGTTAAATAAGCAGGGTGACAATATACAGCCTTGTATTGCTTTCCCAATTGTAAACAGTTACTGCATGTATAGTTGTAAATGTTGCTTATTAACCCACACACAGGTTTCTCAGGAGACAGGTAAGGTGGTCTGGTACTCCCGTCTCTAAGAGTTTTTCAGTTTGTTGTGATCCATACAGTTAAAGGCTTTACTGTAGTCAGTGAGGCAAAAGTAGATGTTTTTCTGGAATTCTCTTACTTTCTCCAGATTCAAGGAATGTTGGCAATTTGATCTCCTGTTCCTCTGCCTTTTCTCAACCCAGCTTGTGCATATGGGAGTTCTCAGTACACCTACTGCTGAAGCCTATCTTGAAGAATGTTTAACATGGCTTTGCTAACATGTGAAATGAGCACAGTTGTACAGTCGTTTGAGCTTTCTTTGGGATTGGAATGAAAACTGACCTTCTCAGCTTGGGTACTGCTGGATTATTTAAAAGTGGTTAATTCTTTTTAACTTCTAAGTATGAGTCTTTCCCACTCAACTCAGTTTTAAACCGTGTGAGTAAAATTTTTTTCCATTTTTCTTTATACCTAGCTTCATGCCTTGTACATACTTTTTGGTTTTTTTTTAGCTTTTTAGTTTTAAAATTCTTTATAGTTTACACAAGTAGAAAGAATACTATAATGAACTCTAAGGTACTCATCATTCCAGTTAGAAAATTTGCTGTTCTTGCTTGATTTGTCACCCCCTCTGAGGTCCCCTGCTCCTCCACCCTTGGTAATGTTTTTTTTTTTAAGTTGCATTTACCTTGATCTCTTGGAGGCCATGGATAGTATGCAGATTATCTTAATCCAGGTTGTCAGCATTCTTGAGCCACTAGGATTGTATTTGTACTCCTTATTTTTAATCTCCTTTATTATGCAGATTTTACCTCAGCACATGTGATCTCAAACGCACATGCACGTTGGTGGCCCAAGTGAAATTTCTGTGAAAATTTTAAGAGTTGGCCAATATTCAACTTAACTTCCTCTCTTAGTATACTTTATTATGAGCTGTTTATCTAACCTTTTTTAACCGAGGCTTTTGTCATAATGAGGCTTGTGCGTTGACTTTGCCATGTGGACCCAAACTGGTTTTTCAGGTGTTTCTTGATGTACTTTATGTTGTGATATCTGTTTTATAGGTGCCATTTCTGTACTTATCCCCAAATGTATGCAGTCTCTAAAATGAGATACTTGCATAAATGTTCACAGAAAATTGGAGCATCTGCTGCAAATTTCCATTAGCTCTTAATGCCTGAGCAGACAGCTTTAAAATCTGAATGTGTTGTCAGATTCTTTTGTATTAGTCTTTTTCTTGCAGTGAGATGAGCTCCTCCTCTTCTTCATTTCACTTTCTTTTAAGGTACATGCTGAACTATCCTCAGGGAGCAATTTGCACTGCTCTGTCTCCCTCCTATTATGTCATTAAATAGTAGAAGGATAATACAAGTCACCTTTGTAACCCTGTGGGTGTGTAGAGTCTGTGAGCAAATATTCACTTGTTAACCTCCAGATTATCAATCAGCCTACATAGCTGTCTCATTTCTTGGGAAGGAGACCTTCCATCTGTAGTAGGGCACCAAATCTTATGTAAGAAATTGAATGTTCAAGGAGTCCTAGTAACTATTTAACTAAGAAATTTGCATTAATCAATTGAACTGAAAGAAATAAAGCCTTAAGTGAATGACCCTATAGGGAAATCAGTAATCACTTGAAGAGCCAAAGCTTCCCTTGGCCTACAAATGTGGAATTCTCAGGCAGTGTGGGCTTCCCAGGTGGTGCTAGTGGTAAAGAACCCACCTGCCAATGCAAGAGACAAGAGATTCGGGATGGGGAAGATCCCCTGGCGGAGGGCATGGCAACCCACTCCAGTATTCCTGCCGAGAGAATCCCATGGACAGAGGAGCCTGGTGGGCTGCAGTCCATAGGATCACAAAAAAGTTGGACACGACTAAGCGACCAACACTTTCATTTTCACTGTGAAGCCACAAGGGATTTTTTTAAAGAAACAAATTGTTCTCCCCACTGGCCCCTTCTTTAGTGACTTAAGATTGACTGTAGAGATTTAAAAACACTTCTGTTCTTCCTGCTTGAGAGAGATATAAAGGAAATAGTCTTTTGAGAGGTAATGCCCTCAGTTTGTTTAGGGGGGACAGTGACCCAAGGGCCACTGGCCTTGGGGAGCTGGCAGAGCTGTCTTTGCTGTAATGGCTGTGGAATGCATTCCCTGCTGGGAGTACAGCTAGAAGTAGAAGAGAGAAAAACCGCAAGGCAGTGTGTCAGGACGGAGGGGAGAAGTGGTACTGAAGAAACCGAGAGTAAAATGCTTGCCTTTTTGCACGATGTGGATCTGGCTATGGAAAGTTAGGGTGCCACAAAGAGTAGAAAATAAGAGCAGGAGCGCCGTAACTGCTGTCAGCTGATGGGGGAGAAAAGGGCCTGAAACTGATCAGAGGACTGGGGAGGCCCTATAGGAGTTCAGGTACCATCTTGGTAGCAGCTTATGGGCCCCTAAAAGGTGATTCAGCCACTTGCAAGAAGAGGAGCCTTGCTTCACCTCCTGAAATGAATTCAGAACCTGTACTGAGGTTTAAGAATATGATCTTTGGCCTATAGCTAGTTCTACTAGTAATTTTGCTGGCATTTACTGAATGTTGTGAGTAAGATTCCAGAATGCACCTAAAATGTGGAAAAACAAAACTTGGTGCTGGAAAAAAGCCTAAACTTAAAAATGTGTTCCAAGTCAACAAGTTAATCTCACTTTAAGCCAAAGGAAATGCTTGAAAGTTCTGCCAGAAAATGAAGTATTCAAGATTTAGGCTAAAAGATAAAGCATTTCATATTAATGCCTTCCTTGGCCATGACACATTACTTGAACCTACAGATAACCCCTTTTAAGGCCTCTGTGCTTTTTTAGACCTGAAACACAACTAGGATATCAATTTTTACCTTCTCTGCTGCCCCTTTCCCTTTCAGAAAAAAAAAATATATATATATATGTACATGAGTGTGTGTGTGTATGAGTAATAGTTGACCACTAATATGACCTCTGAAAAACCACAGCGTAGTTTGTGGTTTATTGTCAGGAGAATAAATAAAAGGAGGAACTGGATCATTGCTTTTATTTAGTTTCATTTGTATAATACTTCTCAAAATTCTCTATGCCCTTTACATAAAGTTACATGCCCCTATTTTCACAATTCTAAAGATATGGGGAGGGAAAAAAAGTTTATGATTTTAGTAATAAATCACAATTTCACTTGGTGCAAGAAATTGTCTCCTGAGAACTGCATCAATCATATGTTGAATTTACAGAATAGTGTTTCATAATCCTTGAGGTGATTCCACGTGCCCTGAGAATGACGATAGCCCTTTAATAATGGAATAGCAGTCTTTTTTTTTTCCCTTTCTGGCATTGTACAAAAGAGGAGTACTGATTAGGTCCAGCTAGATGTTTAGGGGAAAGTCAAGAAAAAAGGAGATGTAGTTAACTCATTTCCAAAGAAAGAAATGAAGCATTGAAAGACCTTGATCATCAGTCTCAATAGGGGAGAGCACTCCAAAGAAAAATTCTAAGCAATTTAAGTCTCTACTGAGGATAGCCAGGTATATCAATATGGAGCCTCCAGGTTAGAAAATACTTAGATCAGTTTAAAGAGTAGTTTAGATTTCCTGAATTATATGCCTATAATGATCCTGTAACCTGGTGTTTCTTTCTGTCATATATTGTTTTTTTAGATATGGAAGAAAGCAGCAGTGTCGCCATGTTGGTGCCAGATATTGGGGAACAGGAAGCTATGTTGGCTGCCAAAACTGTCATCAGTTCATCATTAGAAATTGATGAACAAAGAAAAGCTAAAACAGATCCATTAATCCATGTTATCCAAAAGTTAAGCAAGATAGTGGAACATGAAAAGTCACAAAAATGTCTTTTGATTGGCAAAAAACGGTCACGTTCCAGTGCTGCATCACACTCTCTTGAAAGTCAAGAATCTTGTGAGATTCCAGCTAAAGTAACCCAGTCACCTGCTACTGATATTAGAAGGGCTGAGATGTCTCAAATACATTTTACCCCTGACTCTCCTGCCCAGAGTGATGGGAAGGCTATGTCTTACCAGTGTAGCCTTTGTAAGTTTCTGTCACCATCTTTTTCTGTGTTAAAAGATCATATCAAGCAGCATGGTCAGCAGAACGAAGTGATATTAATGTGCGCAGAGTGCCATATTACATCAAAAAGCCAAGAGGAACTTGAAGCTCACGTGATAAATGACCATGAAAATGATGCCAACAGTCACACTCAATCCAAAGGCCAACAGTGCGTAAGCCCCACCAACCCCTTGTGTCACCGAACCTCAGAAAGAAACAGTGAAACCATTCCTGACATCCCAGCAAGTGTGGACAACCCACAGACTCATACTGTCCAAACAGCGTCCGTGGCAGAAATAGGAAAGAGGAAATGGTATGCCTATGAACAGTATGGCATGTATCGATGCTTGTTTTGTAGTTACACTTGTGGCCAGCAGAGAATGTTGAAAACACATGCTTGGAAACATGCCGGGGAGGTCGACTGCTCCTATCCAATCTTTGAAAATGAGAATGAGCCCCTAGGCCTGCTGGATTCTTCCGTGACTGCTGCACCCAGCGGTGTCCACGCAGTAGTCATTGCGATTGGAGACAATGAACTGAGTATCCACAACGGGCCGTCAGTGCAGGTGCAGATTTGCAGCTCAGAGCCGTTATCCTCTTCCTCTCCGTTAGAACAGAGTGCAGAAGGTGGGGTTCATCTCAGTCAGTCAGTTACCCTTGACCCTAACGAGGAAGAAATGCTCGAGGTGATTTCTGATGCCGAGGAGAACCTGGTTGCTGATAGTCTCCTTTCATCAGCACAGAAAATCATTAGCAGCAGCCCAAATAAAAAGGGTCACGTTAACGTGATAGTGGAGCGTCTGCCGAGTGCTGAAGAAACGCTTTCACAGAAACATTTCCTTATGAATGCCGAGATCGAAGAGGGGAAAAGCCTGAGCCCAACAGAAGCCAAGATTGGGTGCGAAGGAAGAGAGGAAGTCTATCATGCTGATAAATGCACTGTTGATATCGGGGGGCTGATCATAGGCTGGGGCAACTCAGAGAAGAAAGACAGCGAGTTAATAAACAAAGGACTGGCTACTGATGAGAATGCCCCACCGGGCCGAAGAAGGACAAATTCTGAGTCTCTTAGACTACACTCACTAGCTGCAGAAGCCCTGGTTACAATGCCCATAAGAGCTGCAGAACTAACACGAACCAACCTTGGGCACTATGGGAACGTAAACCTTTTAGACCCGGACACCGGACAAAGGCAAGTAGATGGGACAGTGGCAGCATATTCTAAAATGATGTCCCCACTGAAAAACTCTCCTGAGGGGTTAGCTAGTTTCAACCAAAGCAACTCTACCTTAGTAGCACTCCCAGAGGGTAGGCAGGAGCTGGCAGACGGGCAGGTTAAGACGGGCATCAGCATGTCCCTCCTCACTGTGATTGAAAAGTTACGGGAAAGGACAGACCAAAATGCTTCCGATGATGATATTTTGAAAGAGTTGCAGGATAACGCCCAATGCCAACCCAACAGCGACGCGAGTCTGTCGGGCAGCAGCGTGGTGGAGTACATCC
Source organism: Muntiacus reevesi (assembly GCF_963930625.1). Lineage (NCBI taxonomy): Eukaryota > Metazoa > Chordata > Mammalia > Artiodactyla > Cervidae > Muntiacus > Muntiacus reevesi. Next base: position 254,998,839 of record NC_089250.1, read on the forward strand.
CTAACGCCGAGCGGCCCTACCGCTGCCGGCTATGCCACTACAGCAGCGGTAACAAGGGTTACATCAAGCAGCACCTGCGAGTCCATCGGCAGAGACAGCCCTACCAGTGTCCCATCTGCGAGCACATTGCTGACGACAGCAAAGACCTGGAGAGCCACATGATCAACCACTGCAAAACAAGAATATACCAGTGCAAGCAGTGTGAGGACTCCTTCCATTATAAGGTGAGCATGGGCTCATGAAGTCCTTCAGAAAGCTGTAGGGTTTTAGAGCAAAGAGGGAGCTTTCTAGATACAGTCCACCCACCTCATTTTATAGGTGTGGAAACTGAGGCCCAGAATAGTTGGGTAATGTGCCCAGGGGACCCCTATTACTTGGTGTTAAAGTTGGGACTGGAATCTGGGTCGTCAGGATGTCTGGCATAGGATTCTTTTCCCCCGCATGCCCCATCTTTGACAGACCCTGTGTTTATTGCTTTAGTGTTTTCATGTGTATTATCTTTTTTAAATTGTGTTGATTTTAAAGTGCAAGGAAGTTGCAAGGGGATGTACTGTGGAGGGACATCATGCGCGCATCTGACTCACATTTAGCCTTATGTCATGAATGCACAAAAATACCTATTTTTAATCTTACGTGGCCCCTAAATGCAAGTCATTCACTTAAGATGCTACACAACGAGCCACGGGTGATTTATACCTTTGCACAGGGAGAAATGGGCTGTATGAGATATAATGAAAGATAGTGCAGTGTAGACAGAGCCATGTGTGTTATATTTCATGGGAAGTTCGCAGGACTTCCAAGGATTACCTTGGCTGATTTTCATTTTGTGTGCTACCTAAAACCAGCAACCCGTATGAAACACAGTTTTTGTAAAGGAAATTCTCATTCATTGAATCACGGGTTTAGAACTTTTCTTCATTGTGCCAGTTGACTGTGGCGGGGGTGGGGGAGGGAGTGTATCCCTAAACAGGTAACTGAGGTGTAGATTTTTGCTCTTAGATTAGCCAGTGTTGGGGTCCAGGTCCACTGAATAAATAGGTAATCAAGAGTTTTTAAAAAAGCCTCTGAGTCAAAAAGATTTTCGCTGTCACTTGGATTGCTCTCATGTAATTCTGAAACGGCCTCTGGCCTTGGACAAGCAGTCCATACGGATGATCTGCAGAGGCAAGTTCCAGGAGTTTCTTCTGTTGATACACTTGATTCATGGGGCTAGGGGTGAGGAGGAAGAGGTCCTTGGAGTCACAGTTCCAGTTAAGTCTCTTTTACACATTTAGTTGATATTTAAAAGCAGAAGTGCAGAAGTTAACTAATTGGGTTGATTTTCGTGAAGGTATTGAGTTACTCTGAGCACTCTGCTTGTTCCTCCTCTGGGCTCAGCAGTGGTTCAGGAAGCGTACACACACTCTGCACAAGCGCCACTAAGACAGCCGTGGCTTCCTTTCAGAGAACGTGGAAAGAGGAACTAACTGCCTTTTTGATAAGATTGTGTTTTCTCTAGTGTATTTCTTCCTGTAAGTTGTCAAATGTGTCAAGTTATCTTTTAGCACATTTGGTTTTTAAATACTGGTAGTGTGTTCTAGGTACTAGGCCATGAAAGCAGTTCATTCCTTTCTGTAGCCTGCTAGTAACTGTTCTCTCAATTTTTTAGAGTCAACTGAGGAACCATGAGAGGGAGCAACACAGTCTTCCAGATACCTTGTCAATAGCAACTTCTAATGAGTCCAGAATTTCCAGTGATAAAACTGATGGAAAATGTGTTCAGGAAGGTATCTGTGCATTTTTTTAAATTATATATAAATGAGATTGACTAGCATACAAAGTGAAAAAATGCCCTTTGTTGTCATGTGGGTTACTTTCAAGACTAAGGCTGTGTCTCTTCTCCTCTGTTTTTATACTATGTGAGTGAATCTTATCTCTTGAGTACTAAGTGAATATTGTTGGTAAGTACTCAGGCTCAACCGTCTTAGGTAGGTGTGCTCTGAAATTTATGCTGTCCTGTAAGAGCCAGGTTCAGCAGAAGCCCTGAGGTGACACGCCAGCAAGCCGGGGGAGCTGCAGCGTGGAAGGAAAGCCTCTCCCTCTCTCAGTGCCGGCTGACCCACTGAGAACGGAGCTTTTGCAGATGGTAGGCCCCCACCTCAAACTTTAGCTGAGGCTTCCTGCTGTGATCTTACTCTTATCCAAGTGTGACTGCCAGATTTCATCTGCATTATTTAAAAAAAAAAACAACACAGGCTCTTTTTATGTACCAGTTAGGTGCCAGTCGGCCGAGTTTCTGCTAATAGGAATATTAGAATCAAAAGATTTAATTAGAGTTCCATGAAAAGGCGGATGCCACATCCGGAGAATTAGGGATAAAGTGTAATAAGCTGTGCTTCCTTGCATCAGCTCACTTAAATTGATATACTTTAAATGTCTCAATTGTGGTACATAGCGTTTATGGGAAATAAAACATATTGGGGTGACTTTCCTTTTTAGATTCCCTCAGAATTAAAGTTAGAAACAACTGCAGAGTAAAATGTTTTGCCATAATGTTTCATTAAATTATACCCCAGAAAGCATAACTGATCCTAGAATGTTTCTGAAAGAACTGATTTTGACACCACTGTAGCACCAAAATTCCCTTGTCAAACAGATGTCATCCCTGTAAAACTATCCAAAACAAAAGGAGTTTATGACATAGCATCTGTTCCTGCGATAGATGGCTGAGCTAAAACTGTTTTGTTTCCTTTATACAAAATAGCCCTAACTGCCTCCTTTTATTTTAATTCATTATGTTTCCATATCCCCTTTAAAGGAGACATTAGAACATTTGATATCTTTGGACCATAAATCCCTAATGAAGGAATAAAGTAAGTACTACTCACTGGTACCACCTGCGGTTACTACCAGCGGTGGAATATGTCTTTTCTAGCACCATCTCCAAAAGCAATAATTTAAAACTGTCCAAATGGGTTAACAAATTAAAACCTACAATTTGAATTAAAAAGATTGAAATGTCAACTCAAAATTAAAGTAACCAGTTTGGGCTTCATAGCATTACATCTCTCCACCATATTCCGTTTTCAAGCATCTTTCTTTTGTGACTCAAACTCTTGTTTCTTAGGGTGACGTATATAGATTTTAAATTGCTTCTCATGCCTACTCCCCCCATTCAATTCTGTTTACTGGTAGGATAACAGTTCAGATGACTGAGAATTCCTGCTTGCTTAATCTGCACTGATACTTTATTGATTCAGTATTAGATATTTTAGAATCTGGTGGTTGGATTGAACGAGTTTTTAGCTCACAAAGAAGGTGAAAATGATTCACATTTTTAACCATTTAATAAACTTATTAAACAAAAGGGGGAGATGTATACTTCTGTGGCTTCGAGTCTCTGTCACGATAGCCCAGGTAACTTGTAACTCATTTTTGACTCAGAGGCCCAGGGTAATAGCACCACAGACATTTGTTCTGCCAGAAGGTATGGAGTGCCCATCGTGAGCTGGATACTCTGCAGAGTGCTTGGAATGCAGTAGAGCTGTCAGTGCCCTTGAGGGGCCCAGCCCAGTGAGGAACACATAACAGTATTAACGAGTACATTAACAAACCCCACAGGTGGCTCAGAGAGCTGTAGACAGAGCACTTTCATATGGAGTTTCTTAATGAAACTTAATTAATTGTTCTTTATTGTAAACCTACAATTTGCCAAGCCCTGGGGATTTTATGTAAGCAGAACAAGCAGATCCCTGCCCGCAGGGAGGCTCCAGCTAGTGACGGGTCAGACTTGACACCAGCACACAGGTAACATACAGACTGGGGTGAGGTACAGCATGCTCCTGGGCTTACAAACCATGCTGGGAAGTTCCAGCATTTCCATTTTGTAGATGAGGAAACCAGGTCCTCAAGAGGGGAAATAATTTGCCCATGATCACACTCATACGAAGTGGCAGAGCAGGGACTGAGCCCAGGTTTTTGAAATTTAAATCCAGTATTCTTTCCGTTGGAAACAGTTGCTTGAAGTAGCACAGCCTCTCATTCTGTGCTATATTAAGTTTTCCCATCTGTCATTTTTATTAGTTGTCATTGATCTGTAATATTTCTCACACAGAACCATTATACAATATTTCACACTTCTTTTTTTCAGAGTTTTTTTTTTTAAACTCTTATCTGGAGTAGTGCCACTTATAATCAAGTCCAAGTTTTTAACCCACCAATTAAGAGCAGTACTTAGATTATAATTATGATTAGTGTGTATATTAATGTTACAGATTTATACTACGAAATTAGGACATTTTGTTCTGCCTGGCAAAAGTAATTATTAGCCAAAGAAAATTGCAATTTTAGAAAGCTTAAATTTAACCTAAGGATTTTCTTTGTTTTGTTAAAATTTCCGTATGGGAGTTCTTTTGTATCACCAATTTTACTTTTCTGCAGCGTGTGCTGGTGTTCTACCTAAGCTTTCTTCCTGTTCTGCCTTGTTCTGCAATTTCTATGCTCGCTCTGTTTCTGAATATAAAGCATTCAGGCTATGACTGGCCTGTGAACTCTGTGCTGACAGAAGAGTAAATAAATTGTTCAGTATCTTCAGGAACAAGCAGTTTTCTATGATCAAGTCATTTTGCTTGTATTGCCTCAAGCTTACCCCGATTTGAATCCTGCCCACCCCCCACACCTCGCCCCTTGTTGCGGTGTGAGTTTAGTAACAGGGCCTAATTCCATGGGTCTGTGTTTCCTGGATTTCAGAGAGCTGCATGTTCACCTTAGTCCTTGTAAACTGTCAGCTTACGGGGTATAGTTATATTGCATTACATAGCACTTAATAATTTGCCTTTGCTTTTCCCTCTGTTGTCAGTTATAAACAAAGGAGACCTACAGAGTGAAAAAGCTCTGACCTTTGTATACTGAGTTTGTCATAGATGCTTTGTAGCTGTACTCTCTAGTACTGGATTATAGTATTAAATTACAACTGGTTAGCAAATCAGTGTTTCCTGACGACTATATCCTATATGGATGAAACCAACACCTTTCAGATTCACAGTTTATCTCTGGTTAAATCAGTTTCAACTCAGTCAGCAGGGCAGCTGGCATCAGGTTCATTATAGTTTAGAATTTTATACAAGGTTATGTAGAAGCTAACCCAATATATTTTTACAGGTCAGATGATACTCACTTTATATCCACAGAAAGTGCAGATGCAGGAGAACCCGTAAAGCTAGATTTGAGCCTATTGACTTTATTAACCAGTGAGAAAGCCTACATTGAAATGTTAACACTGTGTGGTATAAATTCTCATTTACAGTGGAATGTAAATATTGTTGTTTTAATCTAATCCAACCACATCACTAAAACTGAAATGCTTTGTCCAGGGAATAAGTCTTCAGTCCAGAAACAGTATAGATGTGATGTATGTGATTATACAAGTACAACATATGTTGGTGTCAGAAACCACAGACGGATCCATAACTCTGATAAGCCTTACAGGTAAGTGTGATAATCCTGGCATTTTAATACTTGTATTTACAATACTGTAAAGAAAAAAATGGAAGTAATTAAAAATTCGTAGTTGTTTAAGCATAGGTTAAGCACTAGGAAACTTTCACTTCCTGGTTTCACGAGTATTGTGTAGTTTGTTAAAGAACTTGACTATTAAGCTTTAGTCTCAGGATGATAGGCTTATTTTTTACTAGATTTTGCCTAGGAGCAACAAAAGAAGATGCCTATATCTGTCAGTTTCATGTGGGTATAAATTAGCATAGCAATTTTCACTGCTTAGAGTACATTTCAATAATTTGGTAGTTAAGTATTCAATATTCCAGCAGAAGACTCTTAAAACTTAAAAGCAATAAAATTCCCCATGAAAGATTCTATTTTTGAAAATAAATCTTACCATGTGTAGAGTAAGATCATTTAATTTTGTTACTTGATTTTTTACAAAAGCTCATTCTAATGTGTATTCAGAAAATATAGGTGTTCTCAGTTGATTAAGATAGGCTGATAAATAGAAATAATTACTTCTTAAATAAACTTTGCCTCTGGAGAATAAACTACTTGTTGTTTATGTATAGTAAAGATACAGATATTTTTGCAAAGGTTGTCCAGCTGTCACAGAGCAGTGTGTTCTACTGGTAGCCATCAGGGAACATCGGGTTTCCAGTCGGAGCTAAGCCAGTCACCGTGACTGATCGTGCTCGGCAGTGCCCTGGGCTTCTCTGTCCCCTTGACAAAACTTGGTTCCTGTTTTAACTCTCTCCCCAGGTTTTATAGGTGTGACACAGGTCACTGTGGGAAAGTTACTATATTAATATCCAAATGAGAACCTGGCAGACTGTACCTTAAATTGCCATTGCTTGATCCCATACTGTGGCACACTCACTCTCGCTCTCTTTATATATATATATATGGTTTTAATATAGAGAGTATATATATATATATATATATATATATATATATATATATATATGGTTTTAATATAGAGAGTATATATATGTGGTTTTAAATAATTGTATATGGTTTTAAATAATTAATAAATGCAGTGAGACTCTTCTTCCTATTACATCAGAGAAGTCTTAGTAGGTTATCTTCCACACTTCCACACTTGTTCACATAGTACTCTTTCACTGGGTTTGACCTGAGTGCCTTAGAAAAAATGTTGTCACGCCATCCCCTCCATGTAATTATTACCTTTCACGTAACACTTGTTTTCCAACTTTCAAATCCTGTGACTCTTCTTTTAACCTTCTTTAAATACTTCCCCTTTGTCTTCATGAGATTTGCACTCTACAGAGCATTATGGGTTACCATATTCTTTTCCAGTATGTTTCTAGGACTTTCTGTTAGAAAGCATAGTCTTCTTGATATCTAATTTAATATTGAGTTATAGTTTTCCTGGCTTATTTCATGTATACTTCATTCAGTTTTGCTGCCTAGCACACTTATGGTCAGAGTTAAGGCTTGCTTTTTCAGAGCGCATACACCATGCATTTCTGGTAGCATGTTACTTGGAGCGCTGAAGGGTCTGGCTTATGAGGTCATCTCAGAAACCCTGTCCTCACTGCAGAAAGAAGAGAGCTATTTTCCATTCCCATGTTAGGACAGGGAAAGATGAAAAAGGCCTCATCCTGTCCCAGACCTACCAAATGTAGCAAACTTTGTTCTTTTCAGTGCTTTATTAAGGAACATTCTAAGTAAACCACATACCAGTTATGATAATTATAACATTGACCCCAAAATTAGTAAAAGGTGTATTCACATTTTTCAGACATTAGATTGTCTCTGGCTTAGCTTAATATTGGGGTACTAGAGTTACTGCTGCTTTCCTTCCTCCCACTTTCATGAATGACTAGCTAGAGATGGAACAGCAAAACACTTTCCTCATGTCCCGAAGGTTCCTCCTGACTGTGGCTTTGAGCCCATTTTCCCTTAGAAACATAATTATATCAGTACTCGGATTCCAAAACTACATGGCGAGACGGAGAGTAGGAGGAACAACATGACAAAGAGGGACATGCATGGGCTTTGGACTGAAGTACTCAGCGCACTACCTGACACACAGTAGGTACTCAGTAAATGACTGATGTGCTTGTGTGCTAAGTCACTTCAGTCGTGTCCGACTCTCTGAGCTGTATAGACTGTAACCCGCCAGACTCCTCTGTCCATGGGATTCTCCAGGCAAGGATACTAGAGTGGGTTGCCATGCCCTCCTCCAGGATATCTCCCTGACTCACGGATCAAACCCACATCTCTTAGGTCTCCTGCATTGACAGGTAGGTTTTTTACCACTAGCACCACGCAGGAAGCCCAGTGTTGAGCTTTAATGACTGATAGTTATCGGTATACCTTAGTTTTTCTCATCTATAAAATGGTTCTGGTTCTATATATTTATTATGTTTTGAAAATAAATATGTGGTAATATTCTTCCTTAAGTAGAAGAGTCACCCAGATATATTACTATATGTTGATTTTTTAGTGCCAATCCTATTTTAATACCCAGTCTAAAAATACCCAGTATTTCCTTAAATGTTTCAGAAGTATCTTTTTTTAGAGTTATTTTGTTTATATCAGGAGGTCCAAACATTGCATTTGATTGATGTGTTTCTTAAGTCTCTCTCTCTCTCTTTTAAAATTTTGAAATAGACTTTATAACTTAATGCAGCATATATCCTGAAAATTACATAAATCAAAAGCATACAGCTTGATGAATGGTCACAAATTAAACCCATCACTGTAATTCCTCAGACCAGGAAATAAACCATTGCCAGTTTCTCAGCAGCACCTTCTTCTTGGCCCTTCCACTCACTACCCCTGTCCCCCACCAAATAGCCACCATCTTGACTTCTAACATCATAAATTAGTTTTGCCTGTTTTTGAACTTAACAGGAATGAAGTCATACAGCACATATTCTTTTATGTCTGGCTTCTTTCATTCAGCACCATTGTGTGTAATTCAGTGTAGAATTAATGTGTTCCTTTTCATTACTGTATAGTATTCCATTAAGATTTACCACAATTTATTTTTTATTTACTTTTGATGGATATTTGTATTATTGCCAAACTTTCCCCCATTATGAATAATGCCAATATTCTTTTACATATTTTTTCATGAAATGGGTTATTTTCCATGGGTGTATACCTAGGAGTGGAATATCAGGGTAATAGAACATGCTACATTGAGGTGTGGTGGATATTGTCAACAGTTACCAGAATGGTTATACCAATTTACAGTGGTGGTAACAGTTCATTCTCTCATCAATACTTTGTTTTTATCAGTCTTGAATTTTGATCATTCTGGTAGGTACATATGTTGTGGTGGTTCTCATTTGCATTTCCTGATGATATATGTAGTTGAGCATCTTTTCATGTGTTAACTATGCATTTCTTTATTGGTGGTCTGCTTTTTTCTGACTGATTTTGCAGCTATTCTTTATGTGTTCTGAATACAAGTTTTTTGTTCGTTGGGTTTTTTTTTTTTTTTGGTCTATTATGTGTATTGTACATATCTTCTATGCTTAATGCTACTCTCAGTGGTTTCTTTTGAAGAAAAGAACTTTCTAGTTTTACTGTAATCAGATGTATTAATCTTTTTCTTTGTGCTTAGGCCTTATATATCTTTATACTCTGAAACTGATGCCAATTTTTCTAAATAGTCATGCAGTTAAGATAGATGATGAAAGGAGAGGTAAAAATGTGTGCTTATAAAATAATGAGCCTGATTTTCAGGGATTCACATTAACTGGGTCAAAAATTCTGTGTGCTTATGTATTAATGACCCTGGTTTTCTAATATGACACAAAAAGTAAAAGAGAAATCGCCAAAAAAAAACAAAACCAGAAAGATTTTAAGCAACAGAAATGACATTTGGAATGATAGAGTTGCCTCCCATGTGTGATCAGTCATTGTAAAAAGTCTGGTCTTTATATAGCTATATTATAAATGGTAATAATAATGGCTGGAGAAGGAAATGGCAACCCACTCCAGTATTCTTGCCTGGAGAATTCCATGGGCAGAGGAGCCTGACAGGCTGCCATCCATGGGGTCACAGAGAGTCGGACACGACTGAGTGACTAACACACAATAATAATAGCTAACATTTTTTTGTAAAAACATTTTTCATGGGCCAGGCAATGTGCTGAGTACTCAATCTGTGTCAGCCTACTTGATCCTCATGACAGCCAGTACTTAGGAATGTTACTACTATTAATGTTGTACTGATAGATATGGAAAGGAGGCTGGGTAGATGAAACAATCTCCCACGATCTCCCCAAGTGGCAGAGCCAGGCCTTGAACCCTTGCTGCTGTCAACTGTGCCACTCTGCCTGTATCTGCTTTGCCAGAGAGAACTCTTCATGAGGCGTGCTGCCAAACCACCCCCAACTTAGTGGTGTAAAACAGCAGCTCTTTTATTCGACTCGGGGATTCTGTAGCTCAGGATTTCAGAAAGGGGATTATAAGGGTGGCCTGTCTCTGTTCCATGAGGTCTGGGACTCAAGAGGGAGGACTTAAAGTCTGGAGATAACTGAGTTGACAGGGGTAGCAGGCATCTGAGGGCTCCCTCACCAGTTGGACTGTCGACTGGGGCCTCAGCTGGACCTCTCAGCTGGAACACATACATGATTTCTCCGCATGGACTTTTCCAAGTGTGCTGGTTCCACAAGTGAATGCTTAGGTGAGAAGTAGATGAAAGCAGTGTTACCTTTTATGACATACCCATGGAAGTCACATGTCATCACTTCCACCAACTTAGACTTCTTTTTTTTTAATTTATTTATTTTTAATTGGAGGATAATTGTTTTACAATATTGTGTTCACTTCTGCCATGCGTCAACATGAATCAGCCATAGGTATATATTAATATATGTCCCATCACTCTTGAACCTCCCTCCCACCTTCCACCCTATGCATGCTATACTTACTCGCTTCAGTTGTGTCCAACTCCGTGTGACCCTGTGGGCTGTAGCCCGCCAAACTGCTCTCTCCATGGGATTCTCCAGGCGAGAATACTGGAGTAGGTTGCCATGCCCTCCTCTAGGGCATCTTCCCGACCCAGGGATCGAACCGCGTCTCTTATGTCTCCTGCATTGGCAGACAGGTTCTTTACCACTGGTACCACCTGGGAAGCCCACCTTCCACTCCACAGATTTCTTAATCTCTGAAATTTCTTAAATCTGAAACCACGTTGAATTGTTAGTCAGTTGTATTAGCTTGGGAAAAATCTCAAGTCTTTCAAAACCCTGAATTTGTTTTAAGGAAAACAGTTTAGCTTATGGTTTAATTTGGAGGGAAAAGAAATGTGTTTCGTTTAGAAGGAATGAACCAATGGACTTTGTTTCTTACAGTGGCACAAAGAGTTCTTGGGTTCATCACAGAATTTGAAGTGGTTCTTCTCTGGGCCTTAGTTTATGTATTCCTTTAGAAGCGTAGAAAATTGAATGTGGTAAGACAAATCCTATTGCAAGGTTTCTACTTCAGTCTTTTCACATATGTTCAAGTCATACCTCCAGTAGTGCAGGACATCTGGTTCTGCTTTCCTTTGCCTAACCCCTCAAGACAGTTGTTCCTAATTAAATCAGATTTGGAGTAATGTCCAAGTAAAGCCCCAGGCCAGGGAAATAGGATAGTTTAACCACATTCTTAGCTCTGTGGGGATTAAAGTAACTGACCTATTAGCAATGGGAGAAAGCCTGTAGAAAAATTCAGTTCAGATTTTTAGCCAGATTCAGAAACCTTGGGTTTTCTGATGTCAAATGTTTTCCATACCACCAAGCAACTCAGTTCTCAGCAGCATTAGCTGAGTGTCCTGCAAATTTAATTCAATCTTGACATTGTCTACCCAGAGATAGCATCAGATCCCACCAGTGAAGGGCTCAGTCCCACAAGACTGCCCTCACTTCAGATGCCAATCACAAGTCTAGGTTGTTACCTGTGCTTCTGCTGGCTGGCCATAAATCAGATACTAAATCAGCTGTAATTAAGATTCTTGTGATTGCCTCCTCAGGTTTGATTAATTGGCTAGAAAGGATACGATTGGACAATCAGATGAAGAGATACAGAGGGCAAAGTCCAGGAGAGGTGGAGTTTCCGTGCCTTCTCTGGGTGTGCACTGTCCCAGCCCTTCCGTGTGTTTACCAGCCTGGGAGCTCTCTGAACCATCCTTCAGGGTTTAATGGAGGCTTCATTACATAAGCATGATTGATTAAATCATTGGCCGTTGACAGTTGAATGAATCTCAGGGGTCTGTCCTCTGAGACTGGACGTTCCATCCCTCTCATCACATGGTTGGTTCCTCTGGCAATCAGCCTCCATCCTTAGGTCACCTAGGGCAGGGATCCCAACCTCTGAGACCCAATGCCTGATGATCTGATGTAATGATAATAGAAATAAAGTGTACAATCAATGTAATGCGCTTGAATCATCTGGAAACCATCTCCCTCATCCCCTATCCATGGAACAGTTGTCTTTCATGAAACCAGTCCCTGGTGCCAGAAAAGCTGGGGACCATTGACCTAGGAACTTTCCAGAGTATCACCTCATTAACAAACAGAAGACCTTTATCGCTCTGTCTCTTGGGGAATTCAAGGGTTATAGGAGCTCTGTGCCAAGAACTGGGACGAAGACCAAATATATAGTTATAAATCATGATATCACAGATTTCTATTGATGCATTAACGTTCTGTTCTTTTTCTGACTCAGCAAAATGCATAGTCATGGAATTTACACCTTCATGAAAGAATACAGATAATAAAAAAGTAAACTAGAATTTCAGAAAATAAGTGCAGTGAAGTGAATAAAACAAGACAGTAATTAATACTGGTTCATTCTAGTTGTTTTTTTAACTAAGAGAATTTGGTTTGCCCTATGAAATCATACAGTAAAAGCAGAGAAGGAATGAAAATAAGAAAATATTTTAGCTGATAGAAATATTTTCTTTAAAAGGGAGTAAAAATAGATTAAAGCCACCTTTACGTAACTTTGAAGTTAAGGTTCTCTTATCATTTTCGTCCTCCTCTTATCAGTTAAAAATCATTTTAGTAAATGCTTACCATTTTCAGATTGTTCCTGCATTTTTTTCTCATACTTAGATCTTTAAATGAATATTCACCATTGTAAATGTTCTTCAGAATAACCTTTGTACCAAGCTAAGGTAGGTATTCATAGAATTAGGACTTAGTTGCTCAGCACATTGCTCTTGCTTTCTCTCTCCTCTTCTTAAAAAAGATTTTAAGGACCTCATATTAAGGGATATTGAACAACAGCAAAATTTACAGAAATAAATCTTTATCCAGTAGAATGAGAGAGAAATTTGAAAAGTAAAAAAGGCTTCATCTATATGCCTTGTTTACATAGGAAAGTTAATGAAAGTGATAGACCCTAGGTTACCTGATAGATTACACTGAATTGTTAGAAAAGAGCATTTCTGACCATGAACAATATTTCACAGTAAATTTTAGCTTTTCTCCAGCTCTGAGAGATATTCATCCTCAACTACAACAACAGTGTAAGGGATATAGATTATATAATCAGATAAACGTTTAAATAAAGACCACGTTTCCTGACCAGTTGAGTTAGGACAGAAATTGGCTTCACAATTTTAACTAAACATCCAAAAGCAGAGAGTCTCATTTCAGACAATATAGTGAACTAGATAAAATTGAACAGCTGTCCCAATGAAGATGACTAAAATGCTGGGTAAATATTTAAAACAATGTTTACATGTATATTTTATCTATCAGGGAAACTTGGAAACTACAGAGATAAAAATCAAAGTAAAGCACATAACCTATAAGGTAAATGATCCTGTCAACATGAATGAATCTCAGAAACATTGAGCTAAGACAAAGAAGCAAGTCACACAAGAATATATAAAGAGTGATTATATGCTCGAAAAATATGTGAATAAACAATATTTTGGGATTGCTGTTCATTTGCTGAGTCGTGTCTGACTCTGCGACCCCGTGGACTGCAGCACACCAGGCTCCTGTCCTCCATTATCTCCTGGAGTTTGCTCAAGCTCATGTCCATTGAGTCAGTGATGCCATCCAACCATCTCATCCTCTGCTGCCCATTTCTCCTTTTGTCTTCAATCTTTGCCAGCCTCAAGGTGTTTTCCAGGGAGTTGACTCTTGGCATCAGGTGGCTGAAGTATTGGAGCTTCAGCATCAGTCCTTCCAATGAATATTCAGGGTTGATTTAAGATTGACTGGTTTGATCTCCTTGCAGTCCAGAGGACTCTCAGGAGTCTTCTCCAGCACCACAGTTTGAAGGCATCAATTATTTGGTGCTCAGCCTTCTTTACAGTCCAACTTCACATCTATACATGACTACTAGAAAATCCATAGCTTTGACTCTGAACTTTTGTCAGCAAAGTGATGTTTCTGCTTCTATACGCTATCTAGGATTGTCATAGCTTTTTTTCCAAGGAGCGAGCATCTTTTAATTTCATTGCTGCAGTCACCATCCACAGTGATTTTGGAGCCCAGGAAAATCCACTTTTTCCTCTTCTATTTGCCTTGAAGTGATGGGACTGGATGCCATGATCTTAGTTTTTTTAATGTTGACATTCAAGCTAGCTTTTTCACTCTCCTCTTTCATCCCCATCAAGAGGCTCTTTAGTTCCTCTTTTAAAAAAAAAAAAGGAGTTGTGTTGGAGTATAGCGGAGTAACAATGTTGTGATAGTTTCAGGTGAACGGGGAAGGGACTCAGCCACACATGTTCATGGATCCATTCTCCCCCACACTGCCCTTCCATCTAGGATGCCACATAACATTGAGCAGAGTTCCCTGTGCTCCACAGTAGGTCCTTATCGGTTATCCATTTTAAATACAGCAGTGTGTACTGTCCATCCCAAACTCTGTAACTATCCCTTCCCTCCATCCTTGCCCCTGACAACCATAAACTTCTGGAATTCGGTGAGTCTGTTTCTGTTTTGTAAGTAAGTTCATTTGTATCATTTCTTTTTAGATTTTTGGGATACATAAAGGTAAAACTAAGAAAAAGTAAACAAATCATATACAAAATTCAGAGAAGTGATGCCTCCTTCAAGGAGGAACAGGTACTAGATCTTGGAGGAACCCACAAAGAGGTCTTAAGATAGAGGTAGTCTTCTCCTTAAGCAATTATTGTGAACCCAGCGTTTATCATTTTGTAGAATTGCATGGACACTTTATACCACTCGTTTACATTTCACAAACGAAAAAATCATTTTTCCAATTGTATATGCAAAGTATCCCAAATTCTGTGGGAGAAATGGTGATAAGGAAGTGAAGTATGTAGATTTTGTGGATAATTCAGTTTCTTGTTTGAGGTTTTGATTGGGTAATACATATGTGCACAGATGAACTTTAGAATCAGCTTGTCATAGTTTCCTCTTAAAAATAATTCTGTTGCTGTTTGTATTGGGCTCATGGTAAGCTTCTAGATTAATTTAGAAAGAATTGACAACTTTATACAAACAAGGTTTGGGCTCTTCCATTTTTTTCAAGTCATCTGTTGTCCCTTCTTAAGCATGCAGAGTTTTCTCCATATATATTATTGTGAATATTTCTTGTTTTGTATGTATATATATCCATGCATACATTTATGTATGCATTAAGTACACAGATAGTTCTCAGTTTGTGCAATAGTATGGGACCATAAAAATGATTGGCAAGCTGAAATTATGCAAAGCCATCTTAATTAATGGTGAAAACTACAATTGTTGTATTATTTTTTAAATTAAAAATTAAAAGCTCTTTTACTGTTAGTTACAGATGTATAAGAAAATGAAAAATACTAAAAGTAATATTAACTCAGTACACTGTAGCTTAAAACTTAGAAACATGGAAAATGAGTGTTTTATATCTTTGCAAGAAACTTCTCAAGAATAGTCTGCACAGTGCTTGTGTTCTCACTGTGTGCCTTACAGCACAGGGTGAGCAGCTCTTCTGTGCCCTGGCCAGTGGCCGTACTCCTCTCTAAGTAGGGATCAACTTTGAACATTTTATCCTTTGCTCTTTAAATGTCATGAAACATCTCCAAGAGTTTCTGTTATATGAAATTTTTCACTGGTGTAGCTTTCCCTGGGAACAGCTTTCCTTATTTATGTCATGCAGATGCTCTGGCTGCATACCCAGAGCTGCTTCAGCAGTGGCAGCATCAGCTTTCCTCTGGTCAGCTGTTTGTTCTCTAGCTACATTTACATTTGTGTCTAAGTTCACTTCCAGCATTACCACTTTTGGGTTTCTTGCTGTGTGTTCTTCCATTTTGGTGGCCAGTTCTCTTTTTGGATCATCCATTTTTGTAAATTGCTACATGAATTTATCACTGGGATACAAGGGGGCAACATAACTACACACTTTGCTGTCTGTGACTAAGTTAATAGAAGCAACTGACTAACCACTGACAGACTTTGAAAGAAATGACATAAATTAGTCACTGATTATATATTTTTTAACTGTCTTCAGAATGGACCAAAGAGCTCCTGGTGAAGTTTGTACACTACAGTTACTCACAGTTAATAATACTTTGAAATTTGAGCAGTGTTGTTAGAAGACTCATCTAACTATGCCATAGTAATTAAAATCCATTCGTGCCAGGAATATTACAGGGCAAGGACTGCCTACACACACACACTTGTTGTTAGGCTTATTCCTTTTTTCTTCACTGTTGCTCTTGTAATGTGGATCCTTTCCTTCCTTTCCTACTTTCCAGTACTGTTATGTGGAGAAGCTATTGATGTATACAGCATGATAGCTTTATACACTTACTGAATTGTCTTATTACTTGTAAAAGTTTTTAATTCCTGTTGGGTTGCCAGGTTCATAATTGTATTATCTGCAAATAATTTTCTCAACCATGCCTTTATGATATTTACACATATTCTTTCTGTTATCTAATTGTACTGACTAGTAACTGAAAGGAAAGTCAGATGCAATAAAGAACAATATTGCAATATTCTTGGAATGTTAGGTTCATCAACCAAGGTAAATTGGAAGTGGTCAAATGGGAGATGGAAAGAGTGAACATCGACATCTTAGGAATCAGTGAAATAAATTGGGTGGGAATGGGCAAATTTAATTCAGATGACCATTTTATCTGTTACTATGGGCAAGAGTCCCTCAGAAGAAATGGAGTAGTCTTCATAGTCAACCAGAGAGTCCGAAATGCAGTACTTGGGTGCAATCTCAAAAACGACAGAATGATCTCAGTTCATTTCCAAGGCCGACCATTCAGTATCACAGTGATCCAAGTCTATGCCCCAACCACTAATGCCAAAGAAGATGAGGTTGAACGGTTCTGTAAAGACCTACAAGGCCTTCTAGAACTAACACCAAAAAAAGATGTCCTTTGCATCACAGAGGACTGGAATGCAAAAGCAGGAAGTCAAGAAGCACCTGGAGTAACAGGCAGGTTTGGCCTTGGAGTACAGAATGAAGCAGGGCAGAGGCTAACAGGGTTTTGCCAAGAGAACGCGCTGGTCACAGCTAACACCCTCTTCCAGCAACACAGGATAAGACTCTACACATGGACATCACCAGATGGTCAATACCAAAATCAGATTGTTTATACTTTTTGCAACTGAAGATGGAGAAGCTCTATATAGTCAGCAAAAACAAGACCAGGAGCTGACTGTGGCTCAGATGATAAACTCCTTGTTGCCATTTTCAGACTTAAAGAAAGTAGGGAAAACCACTGGACCATTCAGGTATAACCTAAATCATATCCCTTACGATTATACAGTGGAAGTGACAAATAGCTTCAAGGGATTAGATCTGATAGAGTGCCTGAAGAACTGTCGACAGAGGTTCAAAGCATTGTACAGGAGGTGGTGACCAAAACAATCACCAAGAAAAAGAAACGCAAGAAGGCAAGATGTTGTCTTACAAATAGCTGAGAAAAGAAGAGAAGCAAAAGGCAAAGGAATAAAAGAAAGATAAACCCATCTGTATGCAGAGTTCCAAAGAATATCAAGGAGAGAGAAGAAAGCCTTCTTAAGTGAACAGTGCAAAGAAATAGAAGGAAACAATAGAATGGGAAAGAAGGAAACAATAGAATGGGAAAGACTAGAGGTCTCTTCAAGGAAATTATAAATATCAAGGAAACATTTCTTACAAAGATGGACACAATAAAGGACAGAAATGGTATGAACCTAAAGAAGCAGAAGAGATAAAGAAGAGGTGGCAAGAATACACAGAAGAACTACAAAAAAGGTCTTAGTGACCCGGATAACCACGATTGTGTGATCACTCACCTAGAGCCATACATCCTGGAGTGTGAAGTCAAGTGGGTCTAAGGAACCACCACTACAAACAAAGCTAGTGGAGGTGATGGAATTCCAGCTAAGCTGTTTTAAATCCTAAAAGATGATGCTGTTAAAGTGCTGTACTCAATATGTCAGCACTGAGATCTTCCATATATACAAGCTGGATTCAAAGAGGCAGAGGAACTAGAGGTCAAATTGCCAACATCCGTTGAATCATAGAAAAAGCAAGGGAATTCCAGAAAATATCTACTTCTGCTTCATTGACTATGTGGATCACAACAAGCAGTGGAAAATTCTTCAAGAGATGGGAATACCAGCCCATCTTACCTCCCTCCTGAGAAACCTGTATGCAGGTTAAGAAGCAATGATTAGAATCGGACATGAAACAACGGGCTGGTTCAAAATTGGGAAAGGAGTACGTCAAGGCTGTGTATTGTCACCCTGCTTGTTTAACTTATCTGCAGAGTACATCATGTGAAGTGCCCAGCTGGATGAAGCACAGACTGGAGTCAAGATTGCCAGGAGAAATATCAGTAACCTCAGTTATGCAGATGATACCACACTAATGGCAAAAAACAAAGAGGAACTGAAGAGTTTCTTGATGACGGTGAAAGAGGAGAGTGAAAAAACTGGCTCAGAATTCAGCTTTCAGAAAACTAAGATCATGGCTTCTGGTCCCATCACTTTATGGCAAATAGAAGGGGAAAAGATGAAAACAGTGACAGACTATTTTCTTGGGCTCCAGAACCACTGCAGACAGTGACTGCAGCCATGAAATTAAAAGACACTTGCTGCTTAGAAGAAAAACTATGACAAACCTAAACAACATATGGAAAAGTAGAGATGTCAGTTTGCCGACCAGAGTCGGTGGTTTTTCCAGTAGTCATATACGGATGTGAGAGCTGGAGAGAGTAATTGATGCTTTCCAACTGTGGTGCTGGAGAAGACTTTAGAGGGTTCCTTGAGCAACAAGGAGATCAAACCAGCCAATCCTAAAGAAAATCAACCCTGAATATTCTATTGAAAAGACTGATGCTGAAGCTGAATCTCCAATACTGTGGCCACCTGATGGAAAGAACTGAGTCATTGGAAAAGACCCTGATGCTGGGAAAGATTGAAGGCAAGAGGAGAAGGGGGCAACAGAGGATGAGATGGTTGTATGGCATCATCGACTCAGTGGACGTGAGTTTGAGCAAACTCCTGGAGATTGTGAGGGACAGAGAAGCCTGGCGTGCTGCAGTCCACGGGGTTGCAAAGAGTCAGACATCACTGACTGACTGAACAACAACAAAGTACCTCCACAACTCTAAATAACAGTGGGGATAGTGACCATCCTTATTTTGTTCTTGGGCATAATGGGAATGCTTCTGATGTTTCCACTTTAAGCTTTATGCTAGTTTTGGGGTTTAGGTAGATATATTTTTTCAAGTTGAAGCATTATTTGCCTAGCATATTTTGGTGAGAAATTTTATTGAGTGTTAATTGGGTTCAGGTGTTATCAACCTGACTCAAGTGCCTCCTAAAATGTGGTAGGGAACTCAGCTGTACCCATGAAGTTATGTTTGAAAAAGAATAGAAATGGAAAAAACTAACCCTGAATCTGATAACACCTCTGCATCAGTAGTTCCCAGATGAGACGTCTGGCAGTGTCTGGAGATACTGTTGATTGTCACAAGAGGGAGAGAAATGCTCGTAGCACCTACTGGGTAGAAGAAAGTGATGCTGCTGAAACCATCCCACGATGCCCAGAGCAGCGCCCACAATGAAGAATTGTCTAGCCCAAATGCCAAGTGCTATGGTTTAGAAACTTTTCTAGATCTCGCACTACCATTTCCAAAAAAAAAAGATGTGGGGAATATAGACTTTTGACAGTAACAGAAAGGAATCAGGACAGCTTGTGAAATATTCTAGAAGGTACATGACTGGTTTCTTCAGCATACGAATGGCGTGAGGGGGGTGGGGAAAAGAAAGAATTATCACGTGTTAAAAGAGTTCAAGATACATGCCTACCAAATGCAGTATAGTACTATATATACTGCAGTATAGTACTGTATAGTACATTTTACATGAGGGACTTGAACATCTCAGATTTCAGTATCTATGGGAGGTCCTAGAACCAGTTCCCTGCATATACCCAGGGATGACTGTGTAGATCTTATTTGGATCCTCATTCAAATATTTCTGCAGAAATCAGGGGAATTTGAGGGAATCCATGAAACAAGACTAACAAAATGTCAGTAATTACTGGAGTTGGGAAATGGAGATTCATTATACTTTACTACTTTAGTTTTTGCTTCAGTTGTCCATAATAAAAATTTTTCTTAAGATGGATATTGAATTTCTTTGGATTAAGTTTCAGTAACATCAGTGAAAATGACTTGCCTCTTTCTGATCCTTTCAAATAGTGATTTAAAATAATATGTTTATATTATATTATGATGCTTTATATTAATTATATATATTAAATATTATAATAATTTATAATAATATATTTCCTAACATTAAATTCTCTGTGTTCCTAAAATAAGCCTCCCATGAAGAACATGGCATTGCCTGCTTCAATTGTGTCTGACTCTTGAGAGACCCTATGGACTGTAGCCCTCCAGTTTCCTCTGTCCATGGAATTCTCTAGGCAAGAATACTGGAGTGGGTTGCGATGCCCTCCTCCAGAGGATCTTCCCAACCCAGGGACTGAACCTGCATCTCGTATGTCTCCTGCATTGGAAGGCGGATTCTTTACCACTAGCGCCACCTGGGAAGCCCTTCACCTTTTTAAGTTTTTTTCTTTTTTCTTTAAAGCCTTTATAAAAAGGCTTTCGAAGTCTTTTTATAAAATTAGAATAATATTGATACTAAAATTTGGCAAGGGCAACAGAAAGAAAACTATACACCAGTCTCACTCATGACTATCAATGCAGGTATAATGAATAAAATGCTGGAAAACAGACTTCTATAGTAAATTAAAAGAATAATAGTAGTATTATTTTAATAATGCCATGTATATATGTATATTCTTTTTATAAAAGCTTTTTATATTTTAAAAAACTTTGATATAGAGGTCTCTAGAACTTTAAAGGTACAAGCTAAGTTAAATCCAAAGAAGCTGGCTAGTCTATTGACTTTAGTCACTGAAATAGTAGACCTTTAGGGAAAAAAATTAATATCTCATCATTTCTGCTTTATTGACTATGCCAAAGCTGTTGACTGTGTGGATCACAATAAACTGTGGAAAATTCTTGGAAAATTCTGAAAGAGATGGGAATACTAGACTATCTGACCTGACTGTTGAGAAACCTGTAGACAGGTCAGAAAGCAACAGTTAGAACTGGACATGGAACAACAGACTGGTTCCAAATAGGAAAAGGAGTATGTCAAGGCTATATATTGTCACCCTGCTTATTTAACTTATATGCAGAGTACATCATTAGAAATGCTGGGCTCGAGGAAGCACAAGCTAGAATCAAGATTTCCAGGAGAAATATCAATAACTTCAGATATGCAGATGACGCCACCCTTACGACAGAAAGTGAAGAAGAACTAAAGAGCCTCTTGATGAAAGTGAAAGAGGAGAGTGAAAAAGTTGGCTTAAAGCTCAACATTCAGTAAACTAAGATCATGGCATCTGGTCCTGTCACTTCATGGCAAATAGATGGGAAAACTGGAGACAGTGACTGACTGCATTTTTCTGGGCTCCAAAATCACTGCAGATGGTGATTACAGCCATGAAATGAAAAGATGCTTACTCCTTGGAAGGAAAGTTATGACCAACCTAGACAGCATATTAAAAAGCAGAGACATCTTTGCTAACAAAGGTCCGTCTAGTCAAGGCTATGATTTTTCCATTGGTCATTTATGGATGTGAGAATTTGGACCGTGAAGAAAACTGAGTGCCCAAAAATTGATGCTTTTGAACTGTGGTGTTGGAGAAGACTCTTGAGAGTCCCTTGGACGTCAAGGAGATCCAACCAGTCCATCCTAAAGGAGATCAGTCCTGGGTGTTCATTGGAAGGACTGATGCTGAAGCTGAAACTCCAATAGTTTGGCCACCTCATGCGAAGAGTTGACTCATTGGAAAAGACCCTGATGCTGGGAGGGATTGTGGGCAGGAGGAGAAGGGGATGACAAGAGGATGAGATGGCTGGATGGCATCACTGACTCTATGGACATGGGTTTGGGTGGACTGTGGGAGTTGGTGATGGACAGGGAGGCCTGGCGTGCTGTGATTCATGGGGTCGCAAAGAGTCGGACACAACTGAGCAACTGAACTGAACTGATGCCCCCTGCAGTGGAAATGCAGAGTTTTAACCACTGGACCTTCAGGGAAGCCCCACTGTCAGCTTATTTTTAATAGATTAATTTTTAGAGGCAGTTTAGGCTCTCAGCAGTATCAAGCAGAAGCACAAAGATTTCCCATGTACTGTCTGCCCCACTCATTCATAGCTTCCCCCATTATCAACATTCCCCACCGGAGCAGTGCATTTGTGAGAATTGATGAGCCAGTATTGACGCATCATTGTAATCCTGTCTGTAGTTTATATTTGGGTTCACTCTTGATACTGCACACTCTGTGCATTTGAGCAAATTTATAATGACATGTATCTACCATTACAGTATCATGCAGAGAAGTTTCACTGCCCTAAGAAAACAGACTGAATCCCACCTATTTAGTCCCCCTCAGTGACTCAGACCTTGGTGACTACTCATCTTTTATTGATTACATGGATGTGTGGTGTCACACTCCCAACTTTGCCCTTTTCCTTCCATTTTATGTTGGCTCTTCTGGTTCTTTTGCCTTCCATGCAAACTTCAGAGTCAGTTGTCAATATCCACAAAATAACTTGCCGGGGCTTTTATTGGAATAATATTGAATCTGTAGATCAAGTTGGGAAGAACTAACATCTTGACAGTACTGAGTCTTCCTATCCATGAATATAGGCACTCTACATTCATAGCTCTTTGATTTATCAGAGTTTTGTAGTTTTCTTCATCAAGACAGACCTTGTACGTATTTTGTTAGTTTTACACCTAAATATTTTGTTTTCAGTACTGTTAAGGTAAGTGGGATTAAATGTTCTTAATTTCAAATACTGCTTGTTTATGGCTGGAATATAGGAAAGCAATTGACTTTTTTTGTATATTAACCTTTTATAATAACCTTCTTTATATATTAACCCTGTTAATTATATATTAACACAAAGTTAATTAGCTCTAGGAGTTATTTGGTATATGCTTTAAGATTTTCTGTGTAGATAATCAGATGATACGTGAACAAACTGTGTATACATGTGTATACACATATGTATCGCATTAACTAGGACTCAGTTATGATGTTGAAAAGGCATGGTGAGACAAGATCTTTTCTTAAATTTATCAGGAAAGCTTTTAGTTTCTTATTAAGTATGATGTTACCTATAGGTTTGCTCTAGATATTCTTTATCCATTTGATAGTTATCTTTATAAAGTGAGTTTCCTGTAGACAACATATAGCTAGGTCTTGCTTTTGATCCAACCTGACAGTCTGTCCTTTTCTCTATTTTTAGTTGCGCTGGGTCTTCGTTGGGCTCCGCACTGGGACTGCGCTCGGGCTTTCTCTAGCTGCAGCAAGTGGGAGCTGCTCGTCATTGTGCGGTGCGGGCTTCTCAGTGCAGTAGGGTCTCTTCGCAGAACAGGGGTTGAACCCTTGTCCTCTGCACTGGCAGGCGACCCTTATCCCCTGAACCACTAGGAAAGTCCCAATCTCTGTCTTTTAATTGGTGTGTTTAGACCATTGATGTTTAAATGATGATTGATAATAGTTGAATTCATAGCTGCATATTTGTTACTGTTTTCTGTTTGCTGCGCTTGTTCTATTTTTTTCTTTTTCTCTTTTTCTGCCTTTTGTGGTTTTCATTGAGCATGTTATATGATTCCATTTTCTCTCCTTAGCATATCAGTTGTACTTCATTTTTTTTTTACTTTCATTAATGGATTCCTAGGGTTTGGCATACACATTTACAGCTAATCCAAATCCACCTTCAAGTAACACTGCTGGCTTCATGGGTGTCCTGGGTGCATGATAATAGAACAACCTAATTCTTCTGTTCCATTACCTGCATTACTGCTTTCATTGCACTTACACATAGAGTGTGTGTGCATGCACGTGTGTGCAAACATACATAAGCATACATAATCAAATAATTGTTGCTATTATTACTTTAAACAAACTGTGATCTCTCAGATGAATTAAAGTTAAAAACTTTTATTTTACCCTCTCTTACACCTTATCTGGGACTTCCTGGTGGCTCAGTGGTAAAGAATCCTCCTGCCTATGCAGGAAACACTGGTTTGATCCCTGCATCAGGAAGATCCCCAGGAGGGAGCACTGGCACCCCCGCCAGTGTTCTTGCCTGGGGAATTTCGTGGACAGAGGAGCCTGTCTACAGCTCCTCCTACAGAGGAACGGGCTACAGTTCATGGCATGACCAAAATTCAGACGCAACTTAGCAATTAAACAACAGTAGCAACATAACTTATCTGATGTTTTTCCTTTCTTTGTATAGATCCACATTTCTGAACTTTACCATTTTCCTTCTTTCTAACGAACTTTTTTAACCTTTCTTGCAAGACAGATTTACCAGCAACAACTTTGTTGGAGAAAGTCTGTATTTCTGCTCACTTTTGAAGAGTAAGTTTGCTGGTACAGAACTCTGCGTTGGTTGATTTTTCTCAACACTTTGAATAGTTCACTCTACTTTCTTGAATTGTTTCTGAGAAGTTTGATTTAATCCTTCTTTGCTTATCTTTCCCTCTGGCTCCTTTTTTCTTTTTCTTTTATGTTCTGTAGTTCAAACCTTATAGGCTTACATGTAGTCTTTCTGCTATTTACCCTGTTTGATGTTCTCTGAAAGGCTTATATCTATGGTTTGATAGCTGATGTTAATTTAGGGAACTTCTCAGTCATTATTGTTTAAAATAAATTTCTTCTGTTCCTTTCTCTCTTCTAGTATTCCCATTACACATAGATTACACCTTTTGTAGTTGTATATTCTGTTCTGTTTTTTCCAGTCCTTTCTTTTATTTATTTATTTTGCTTTTTGGTTTGGAGGTTTCTATCTGTTGTGATATCCTCAGGCTCAGAGATTCTTTCCTCAGGTGTATCCAGTCCACTAATAATCCCCTTATAGGACTGACTCCTCATTTCTGTTATCTGTTTTTTTATCTCATTTTATAGGGTTCTGATCTCTTTGATTTCTTTTTGGTTCTTTTTTGGAATTTCCATCTCTCTACTTTGTTACTTATCTGTTTTCCCATGCCATGTATTTTATTCATTGGTGCTCTTAGAATTATTAATCATAGTTGTTTTAAATCAGCAGTCTAATAATTCCAGCATCCTGCTATATCTGACTCTTGTTCCTGTGCTTGCTCTGTCTCTTCAACTTTGGTTTTTGACTTATAGTATGTCTTACAATTTTTTCTTGGTAATCAGGCATGATGTACTGGGTAAAAGGCTCTGCTGTCAGTAGGACTTTAGAAATGTGATGGTTAAAAGTACAGGGAAGGAAGATGTTCTGTAGTCCACGACTAGGTCTCAGTTTTTTAGTGAGCCTGTGCCTCTGAGCTGTGAGCTGTACTTCTCAGGCCCCTCCGTCCCCAGCCCTTGGTGGACAAGATAGCTGGAGCTGGAGTGGCCTGGAGTTGGGTGTTTCTTTCCCTCAGGTCAGTTATGCTCTGATAAAACTCCAGTAGGTTAGACTCTGGTTAAATAATTTCTCCTGAGAGCAGACCTTGTTAAGAACAGAATGTTCTGGCATGTCTCAAAGTGGTTCTTTTACCCCTCTATTGACTCTCTTGTTGTGGTGAAGAGTTCAGATAAGTTACCTGATTTGTTAGATTGGTAGTTAAGTATTTAATAAAAATGACTTTTTAAAAGTATGTTTGCAGTTTCCTAAAAAGATAAACATTCTGCTCTTAAGTATTTACACAAATGATGAAAACTTATATTCACAGAAAACTCTGCACATGAATGTTTAATAGAAGCTTTATTCATAATTGACAAAATTTGGGAGCAACTAGATGTCTTTATTTTATCATAATGTACCCGAGCTATCCATGAAGCCAGTATAGTGTTACTTGAAGGTGGGTTTGGATTAGCTGTAAAAGTATTTGCCAGACACTAGGAAAACCAATAATATAAAGTAAAAAAATAAGTATAACTGACATGCTAAGAAAGGAGAAAATTGAATCATATAGTATGCTCAGTGAAAACCACAAAAGGCAGCAAAAGAGTAGAAGAAAATAATAGAACAAGAACAACAGATAGAAAACAGTAACAAATATGGTAGCTTGGTGGAATATTATTCAGCGATGGAGAGAGGGGCCTCTCAAGCTCTGAAAAGATATGGAAGAACTTACATGCAAATGGCTAAGGGAGAGAAAGCAGTCTGAAGAGGCTGAATACAGTATGATTCCAAATATGCAACATTCTAGCAAAGGCAGAACTGTGGAGACAATAAAAGAATTGGTGACTGCCAATCCTGGTGGTTAGGGCTTGCGGGGGGGTAAGTAGGTGCAGTGCCAGAGGACGTTTCGGGCTGGGAAATTATTCAGCATGATATTATGATGGGTTCATGGCATTATGCATTTATCAGAATACATAGAACTGTACAACATAGCGAACCCTAATATAAACTGTAGACACTAGTTAATAATAATGTATCAATATTGGTTCATCAGTTGTAACAAATATTCCATACTGATGCAAGATGTTAATGATAGGAGGAATTGGGTACAGAGAGAAAAGAGGATAAACATAAGCATGCTCTAAAAATAATCTGTTAATTTTTTTAAAGTAGTTTATTTGTTCAGATTTTACTGAATGTGCCCAATTATGTCAAATAATTGTTACTTGGACTAGGAACTTTACGATAAGTATCTGTTTTACTTATGAAATCTACATTGTTGAAGCATTTCAGGACTGCTACTTACATTTTCTGTAAATTTATAAGTAAGCATGGAGTTAAATGTTGAACATTGTTTAATTCCTTTTTGCTTTCTTAAGAAATAGAGTGGTATAGAGAATTGATTTTGTGTATTTGTGTATCTGTGTGGTTAAATAATTTAGTGCAAAGATTTTGCATGTTAGTGTATTAGAAATCTTCCCAAATACTGTGATAGCTAAAGTAGTATGGGATGTTTGTCCTGACTCTTATAATTTCTTTATAATGTAAAATACTTTTATTTCATTGATTCTGAGAGATCCGCACTAGGACATGTTAGCCTCTGATATCATTATGTCTCATAATCAGTGGCATCTTAGACTCAGTGAAACGTGATATCTGATGTCCTCAGGAGGACAGGTTTAACAGTTGTCACAGAACCCTGGGACCATCTGACCCCCCCGTCTCGGTTTTTCAGATGCTCGTTGTGTGGGTATGTGTGCAGCCACCCTCCTTCTCTGAAGTCTCACATGTGGAAACATGCCAGCGACCAAAATTACAACTACGAGCAAGTGAACAAGGCTATCAATGATGCGATTTCACAGAGTGGCAGGTATTTGATCTTACTGTTACATACAAATAAATTATGGCTACATATATATACATTTTCTGTAAAGTTAGAGTTAAATCTACTAGTCTGCCTTATAACCAACTCAAGATTTGATGTGTTTTGTTTTAAGGATTCGGGGGAAATCCTCTGGAAAGACAGTATTAAACAGCAGTGAAGAAAGAGCCGATTCTCTCACTTCTGCAAGTTCAGAAAATTTGGTGTCATCCTCAGAGCTGATTCCCCAGGCTCCCAGTGAAGTCAAAGGTCCCCACGAGAATGAGAAGCTAAGCCCTGCAAGTAATACCTCATGCAGTTTAGAAAAAAACTCCAGTCTAGCCCCTCCTGGCGTGGAGTATTGCGTTTTACTCTTCTGTTGTTGTATATGTGGTTTTGAATCTACCAGCAAAGAGAATCTCTTGGATCATATGAAAGAGCATGAGGGTGAAATTGTAAACATCATCCTAAATAAGGACCACAACTCAACTCTAAACACAAATTAGATGGAATTGTCATCCAAAGAGGAAACCAGCCGAAGAAGAATCCTTTAAACTGCAGTTTGCCCTTTGTGCTGTCCAGTAACTTACTAGACACAGAAGAAATAGTTGGTGTGATTCTTGAGGAAATGACGGATGGGACTTTGGAACCAAATTTGTAATGTAATAAGAGAAATTCCAAATAGATAAGGGGTAATAATATTTAAGCATTTTGAGTGAGGGAAAGTGGGTTGAGGAGGCAGCCAAGATATAACCTTACAGTAACCTTCTGTTACCTCTTAGTTTGGGTGTATTTATTATTGAAAGCTTATTATAGTGTAGAAATGCAAGCAAGAGAGTTAAGAAGGGGCTTTTCAGGAACTATTCCAAAACGTACTGTTACTGAAGTGTCACAGTCTTGAGCAGACGTTAAGTTTCTTTATTCTCAATTTTGACATGAATGACAGGCCTCTTGTGAAAAATGGGAGGCAAGTGTCTAAGGGTTTTTTGGTATCAACAAGAAAAATAAGATTATTACGGGGCTTTGAGATGATCAATCGAAATCTTTTGCCAGATTGATAGGAATAAATCTATACCCAACCTGAGATATAGTATTCATACTTTACTCTTTAGAAAGAAAAGAGATCTCTAGATCCAAATCTAGATTATAAGTAACCATTTACAAAGTAAATTATTGTCTTAAATTTACAGTGAATGTCTTGTGAGCAAAAGAGGAGAAAGGTGAGTTCCTACCAACCTCAAATCAAAACTCAAGATTCATAAAAATGGTGCCTGGTTGAGCACAGTGCACTTCTCAGAGATTGTTTTCAGAGTGTTGATAGAAACACCAGTTTTCTCAGTAGTTACATAGGCCTTCTAACCCACTCTTCTAAACTAGACCATGCTTGCTATCTTAAAAAGTCTGT
The DNA here is from genome assembly GCF_963930625.1 of Muntiacus reevesi. Taxonomy (NCBI): domain Eukaryota; kingdom Metazoa; phylum Chordata; class Mammalia; order Artiodactyla; family Cervidae; genus Muntiacus; species Muntiacus reevesi. The sequence continues at coordinate 255,027,483 of NC_089250.1, forward strand.
CAAAACAACAAAGTAGGAAACTGCATCTAGCCATGAGACCTTGGAAATAGTTTAAACTATTAAATAAAAATCATTTAGGGGAAGTGGGATGAAATTCAGAAGCCCCTTCAAATGAGTACTATTATTGAGATTTTATTTCCTTTAGTTTTTTTATCTAGTTATACTTAGCATACGAACTATAACCAAATGTGGCTAAAATATAGTAAAAATTGAGAGTGTTTCCAAAACTTTTAATAACAAAAAACATTTGGGTTTCTCCTATCCAGGAAATTGCATTTTTTTTTTTTGGTGTGCAATAGGACACATGCAAAGCCAGTGAAAACTCGCCATCAGATAGATGAAATCTTTTTGTTAATTACACATTTTGTATTACAGCGTATTTCAAAGGGTAAAGAGAACAAGTATTTTGGTTTTGCTTTCGTAATCCTGATCATTTATGTATGCATTGTTCTGTTAATGTCAGTTCTGCCTACAAATCAAAAAGTGGCGGGTGCACCATGCATTGCGCCACCTTCATGGTGCTCTTTCTGAACTTGACTTTTCATCCTTTAGAGCTAAGTCTGTGACTCTCATAAGCTGAGAAAACGTCGAAAAGAGAATTTTTTGAATAGGATACTCTATAGACACATTTTAGGAAAGAATTCTCTTCCCAAAGTCCAGGTATGAATTGAATGAATTAACATTTTTCAGATGGCATTAGGAACTCTTTAAGTGGGGCCAGGCACTTGAAATATTGTCTGATTTTTTTTTTTAATCTCATTTGATGGTGATATTTGAACAAACTGAATTCATTGTAACTTTGCAGCTCTTTAATTTAGGTAGCTTTATTTGTGAAAGTTAATCCATTTCTGATATCTGGTTTTAAGAGAGAAGATAATTCATATATGCTAAACTGTATTACCCAAGACCCCATACAATGGGTTTTCTCATTTTCTCCTGTTTTCAGGATTAAGACACAATGAAATTTTATTTCAAATTCAAGTGAAATATTTTAAATGGTTCCATCATTACTATATTGTTTTCACTCAGTTTTTTCATTACTGATGGCTCTGGCTGAGTGTTTCTTTATAAAAATCTATTATTCTGAAAACTGACAACCTTAGAAGAATTTTTTTTGTTTCATAAATTTTCCTTGGCTTTAATTTTATATAATCATTTGGAAAATACTAATAACTAAAAAACATTCCCAGAATTTCAACAATGAATTTTTGAATTAACTTTCTTCATTTCCTTAAACCACTTCCATTGGTTGTTACTTAAATTCTCCATTTGGAATCACAAATTTAAATTTCCCTAGCTCATGGGAAAAAAATTAACCCAGAAGTTCAAAAGTCTTTAAGTATTCATCTGACTCTAGCCTAAAATATCTCCAAAAGCTTTCTCCTGGCCTGTAGGAGGAACCATATACCAAAAATGTTCTGTACTTTCCCATTACAGTTTTGTGACAAGCCTTAAGTTAACTGTCTCAACCAAGAACAATTGAGTTTTTCTAAAAGTACTGATGAAGACTAAAAATGCAATTTAATTCTAGAAGAGATAGGTATTCAAATAATCAGCAGGAATTCTCTTTATATAGGAATAACATTTACTGGTACTCGATCTTTTATTATACAAAACTCAGTATTTGTTTTCCACGCTCAACACTTAAATTCTAAGATTTGATAGTGACCATAGTTTTTAAAACAAACTTACTGGATAAGGCAAAGGTGGGGAGGGGGAAGATGATGTATTCTGATCATTATAAATAATACTTTATCAGGGCTCTATCATTTTCTCTCTTTCTCTAGTAACCCAGAATATGGTTGGTATCCCCAGTGTTCTAACAGTACCATGCCTATATTCCAGTTGACCTGTAGACTTCAAGTTCTGAGTCCAGCCAGCGCAGTGTAGTGACACTGACTGAAGCCTTTATTCTAGATCTTTCGTCTATTCGAGGTAGCTATCGGTGGCTTTGCTACTATTTTTTTTTGGTCTCTTCTCACAAATCTGAGCGGTGGGCACCTATGTTTACATTGTATCTTCCTGCAATGTACTTGGCTTGACAGAGACAAGCAGGCTTCTCTATTGAGACTTACTATATTTTTAGTTTTCATAGACACTTATTTAATCTTTTTTTTATTGTACAGCAAGGTGCTCTAAGTAATATTCTATAAAATATATTTAATAGAAATTTGAGTTTGATATTCATGGACATGAATACATGTATTTTTTTAAGAAATAAGTATTGTGTAACACTACGGCATTGCTTCTATAGCCAAAGTCTGAAAATTCCCGAAACACTGACATGTAAAGACTACAGTTAATTCTGACACTGTATCTTATTAAAATAGGATGATTTGCATTTTGTAAAATTATCCTGCACATCAAGCTGCATGCCTTAACGCCTAAAACTCTAGGATTGTGTTCATGGTAGAACAGTTTATCTGTTCAATAAACAGTGAAGCAAGGTCTTAGCGCTTCTTTAACTACCTTTGGAAATACTGTACAATGTTAGAATAATTTATTTTGCTTTACAGGAATTTGTCATGTATTGACTTTAATATTGTATTTTGGTAATAAATTTTTTGTTAAAAACACTTGCCTCTAAGTTTTATTAACAAAAAGTTATGTCCATTCTTAATTTGAAAATGCTGATTTAATCACTTAGAAATTTGGGTTTAAATACTGAAGAACTTCCCCAGGCTTAAAATAAGGGTTATGATTACCTTTTAGTAACATGTTAAAAACATGTTAACATGCTATTGGTGACTAGCATTATACTGTGTTAGACAGAGGTAATTGAAAAAGCATTTAGACTATTTAAATCTTTTGAAAAATTCAATTTAATTTTTGAAGTTTTTTTTTTCCTTGCTACACAGCTATCTTCCACATCTGTATATGGTTTAAATTCTGATACAGTCTAAGTGCTAAAGACTAGCTCTCTTAACGGCAGTTAGCATTTTGCATGTGTGTTGGTTCATTGCATTGGCAAGTTAAGCTAGTCTGACTATATCATTGGTCTAGTTACACTGACCTAGAATCATGGGCTACCTCAACTGCTAGTGTCTGAGGCCACGTATTTCTTCCCAAAAGCTTTAATCCCTCATCCTGTCTCCCAGAGGCAGCATAATTATATCCCCTGTCTTTTCAAGAGCCAAATCCCAACACTGTTGCCAACCTCCAGATAGCTGTAGAAATCCCAGCACAGAAGATCCAGAACATATGGTGCAGTTCGGTAGCCACCAGCCACATGTGGCTGCTGAGCACTGGTAAAGACTAGGATGCTAAGTGTACAATATACAACAGTTCTGAAGACATATTTTTTTAAATGTATCTCATTGATAGCTTTTTATATTGATTACTTGTTGAAATGATATTTGGGATATTTTGGATTAAATAAAATATTAAAATGAATTTCACCTGCTTATTTTTTGTGTGTAGCTGCTATAAAATTTTAAATTGCCTGTGTGGCTCACATTGTATTTCTGTGGTGATTTAGAAGAGGGATTAGTAAACTAACTGCTCTTGCTTGAAATCTGTCCTGACACCCTTATTTGTAAATAAAGTTTTATTGGAACACAGCCACACCCAGTCATTTGCATATTGTATATGGCTAATTTTGAGGTACAACAGCAGCATTAAATAGTTGTTACAAAATATATGCACCATGAAACCCAACTTATTTACGATCTGTTTTAATAGTAAATCATTTGGTAGAGTTTGCTGACCTCTGATGTAGAACTGTGGTATGATCTGTGCTTTAAAGCTCTGAAAAAGAAAAAAGACTTCTTATAAAGAAAACTTTTATTATATAGCACTGTTTTATAACTATATTATCTTTTCCTCTGTAATTTTTATAGTCTTCCTGTTCTTCTACAGCCCTACCCATAATTAACAACTTCAACCTGTTTCACTGTCTACTTAAAGCCAAACATGATTTGTTTAAAATAACATAATTAAATAATAATGCCAATTTAAACTTTTCCTCCTGGCAAACTTATGGTGCTAATGTACCCTCCCTCCTTCACCCCTTCAGTGATGTAACTGGTGGGAGGTCACTGTGGCAGCTAAACCACTCAACTGTGGTGACCAGTTGATTTGCATAATCCAGGATGTAAAGAAGAGCCTCAGATACACCTCATTATAATGAATAGCTTCTCTGAGCCTAAAGCCAGACTCAGGTTGGGTGCAGTTGTGGTTGACTTTGATGTAGAACTGTTGATTAAACTGGCAGATCTAAGAAAAAGTCACGGTGTTCACCTACATAGATTCGTCTATATCAAGCAGCAAAGATGTAAAATAAACATTCTTGGCCCTGTAATTTCTTAGAGATGTTTCTGTTTTTAATTGGTGCCATACAATAGATAGTATGTTTTGGTTTATATCTTAGAATCCAAATGACTAAGATGCTTAAACCATTTCCAGAGTCCTAAATGTGCAGCAGAATCCAGTGTGTATGTTGTGTTGGGGAACTGTAGACCTCATTTTTCTGGTGATACATTAATATACTGTATCCAGTTTTCTCATTTGAACCATAAAGTGTTAGGACATTGATTTTCACCTATTGATTATTTTTCCAATATGAGTAATTCCTGTTTACATTGTTTGCCTTTAAAAAAGGTGATTATAATAGATCATCCTTTGAATTAAAGTTTAATTTTAGGCATCTAATATAAATTTTTACCTTTATAGAAAAAAAATCATCAGATGCTGATAAACTGTTTTGCTTTCTAACTCAACCACATTTAAACCAATTGTGTCACTTAATCCAGATAGTAAAGGAACCATTTGGAACTGTTTGCAGACCTGAATGTAAGACAGATACTTTCATGGCAATTCAGAGGCACATGGGGCCGTTGTTTGAAAAGGACAAGACAGGTGAGTGGAGTTTTATTTATACCATGTAGTTAGATCCAACTGTTTTCATCTTTCTGATTTCTCAGCTTTGTCATTGTTTAGTTGCTCAGTCGCGTCCAACTGTTGTGACTCTATGGACTGTAGCCCACCAGGCTCCTCTGTCCATGGGATTTCCCAGGCAAGAATACTGGAGGGGGTTACCATTTCTTCCTCCACAGGATCTTCCTGACCCAAGGATCAAACCCGAGTTTTCTGCATTGCGGGCAGACTCTTCACTG